>NC_057863.1:116694825-117037325 GCF_019393635.1 Dromiciops gliroides
GGCCTCAGAGAAAGAAAGATTTGGGTTTAAGTCCTGCTTCTTACACATACTTCCTCAGGCAATTCTCAAAGACTATATAAATTGGTATTGTTCTTCCTTTTGGGAGAGGACCAAGGACATCACTGGGGGATGTCTAGACTTGAGCATGAATTGAATTTAAGTGATGTAGAGTTGCTGCAAAGTCCTCAGCTGCACTCTCTTCCTGAGTCGTCAAAGTCCAATGGCAGAGCAAAAATCAACATGACTGGCAATGGCCTGGGATGCAGTGGACAACCTTGGCATTTTCAATGCCTGACCAAGTTCTAAGCGCTCCATGCTGCTGGCTTCAGCTGCCTTCATAGTCCTTGAAACAAATCATTCTCATCCTCCCATTCATCAGTGGAAGTCTTCAGGTACTTGGGATAGATATGCCTCTACCTCAGCAACAGGTTTGAGGCCTTTTAGTTACCCTCAATTTGGTTTAGCTCATCTGCCAAGTCAGTTTTACCAGGGTGTGGTTGCTGCACATGCTAAAGTATTTTGGAGCCACAGGTGAGAGTTGGGCATCAGGTGGACACCACATTTGGATGAGAAGCTTTGAAAAGGGGCTGGCAAGCCCTGACAACAGAGGCGTTAGTTCTCCCTGAACCTGTAGTGTGGATACTAATCTGCATTAGTTTTTCTCATTGAGTTCCCTACCCTAATGAAATGACAGACTTTGTCTTTTATTGCCTATATATGTATGAGCTCTTGGGATTGCTTTTGCTTTATTCTTTGTACCCCAGGGTTTACTACATAGTAGTACATTGTAAGTACATAGTTGGTATATAGTAAGAGTTTAATACATGCTTCTTGACTGCTGTAATCCCTTGGCCATCTTGAATCTGTCAAAGTGATGGTAAACTCATATGAAAATTAATTCCTATTGAAAAGCTAATGTGATAAAATGCAATCAATAAATTATCAAACATTTATTAAGGCTCACTATGTCCCCGATACTGTTAGGTACTAAGAATATAAGTACAAAGAATGTAATGTTCTCTATGAAAGGGCTTATATTTAATCAACATTCATTCTGGAAAATGTCCATTATGTAGTGTTTTGCAAACCATAAATGACTACATAAATGTTAAATATAATAATAATTTTATGATAATAAAAGTTATTATTATCACTATTCTATTCACAATCCCTCCATATAGTTTAATGTGTAAATCAAAGGAATATGTATATATGTATACATATACATACACACAATCACATATACACATGTGTGTATACATATACATATGTATAGGTGTGTATGTATGTATACATGTATGTGTGTGTGTATATATGTTGTGGGGGGGTTGGGGGGAGGGCTAGGCAACTGGGGTTGAGTGACTTACCAGGGTCACAAAGCTAGTAAGTATCAAGTATCTGAGGGCATATTTGAACTCAGGTCCTCCTGAATCCAGGATTGGTGCTCTATCCACTGTCACACCTAGCTGCCCCAAAGGAATATCTTAATAGTTGATATATTAAGGCAGCTAGGAGGAAAGGAAGGCACCATAATCATGGAAGGACTTACTTTGCAAGCCATCTTAGGGCTCCTCAGATCACACCAGTTAGACAGATGACCACCTCATCTATGCACTGTGTTGGCTCTGAATCAGATCAACATAATGCTGAGGTTCAATTCAGAAAATAAATATACCAGTAATAAGATATGTGAGTGTCTTGACCTGCTTGTTTTCTGTCTCTATTAAATTTCACTTGATGTCTGTGGTTGCCAAGCTATTAAAAAGAGAGTACCACTGAGTTCAATTATCAGTCAATTAGAAGGCCAAATAATTTAAAAAGTAGAATGGGAGAATATGAAATGTCTCCTAATCTGATGAAATTTTCAATATGATATTAAAAAGACTGGCACTGAACATTCAAAAAGAAATTTAAGAAAGGGAAGATCATTCATAAGAAAAGGACATTGTTATTCTAGAATAAATCAATACTCCATCTAATCTGACATCCTGTCTCACAGAGTGTTCTGGCCCTAATTCTATCTAGGAAGACAAAATGGAGGGATATGCATTGTCCTGTTCAATATTATTTGATAAAGGAAAACTGTCTTTTTGACCTCTAGGAACAATCAGTTTATGCACAGAAGCATTGGGATTAATAGCTGTGTTTTCAAATACTTTGATTGAAAACGAGATCAGAGAGAAAAGGAAAAATTGATAGGCAGAGTGTTTGAATTTTAGTTTTAAAAAGATAGGGAATAGAATGAATTTAGCTGTGAGCTAATTAGCACAAGAGGCAGTTTTCTATACAATAGGCCTGGTGAGATAAATTGTCTGTGTTAATGGAAGGGGGAAAACTGCCTTTCTCTCTTGCAGTCTATTAATCCTCCTTCAGAACTGCAATGATTCTGAAGACTTACAGAAAGAAACACCTTGGTCAACTAAAAGAGGAGTTTCATTGTTTACTAAATATCCATCTGAAAATGGATATGAGGGAAAAATCTTTATTGTTATTTATGTTACATAGTTATTGTAATTGCTTTATTCTCCCTTCTTCCCCTCCATTCCCATATTAAACTAAACAGAAACCAATTCTAGGCATTTGAAGTAGAAAGCTTATATCAATGTCACAGACATTTGATTGTGCCTGCATGGAGCTCCTCCACTGATACAGATTGCAACCTGACTAAAGTTTATATTCATAGGGAGCTAGCTCTTGGAGGAAGAAAAAAGCTGAAGGACTTGCCTCTTCCCTCACACCTAATAAAAATAGGGAGGATTTGGAGTGACATCTCTCCTGATTCTAATCCAAATCTTTTGGAAATATGTCAGACAGCTCCTCTACAACAATTGGTCTCAAATTTTTTGGTCTCAGGACTGCTTTACACTCTGGAAAATTGTTCAGGATCCCAAAGGGCCTTTTTATGTAGGTAATAAATTGATATTTATCATATTAAAAATTACAACTGTAAAAGTTACAATACATTTGTGAATACTTTAACAATAAACTACATTACATTTTCAGGTAAATAACATGCTTCATGAAGATAACTATTAAAATGTAGAATATAATTTTTTACATATTTCTTGTAAATCTCTTTGTTGTTCTTTGTCCTTTGACCTCAAAGAGGACTATGACATCACCCCAATGTCATGACTTGCACTGAATTGGATTTAACTGAGGGAGGGTGCTGCAAGGTCATCAACATCACTCTCTCTTCCAAAGCCACCCGGGTTCAGTGGCAACAGATATATATATATATATATATATATATATATATATATATATATATACACACATATATACATATACACGCACACACACACACACACATATATATATATATATAGAGATAGAAATACAGATATAGATATAGTTATAGATGATATAGCTATAGATATATAATCAGCATGACGGGAGGTAGCCCCAGATGTTTTTTAAGGCAATTAAGGTTAAGTAACTTCTGCAGGGTCACACCATTAGTGTCTTCGGGGAGATTTGAACTCAGTTCCTCTTGACTCCAGGGCCAGTGCTATATCCACTATATCTCCTAGCTACCCCACAAATCTCTTTTATGACTTAGTAGAGGTTATTATTAGGCTGACAGTAGAAGATAAGCCTACTTCTCATATCTTCAATATTTTATTTTGATTGAAATAAATCATGAAAATCCTTTCCCAAGGAAATATGCAGTTGGAGAAGGCACAGGGTTATTTTAATAGACTATGTCTTACTATTATTTTGAAAGTAGTGTTGCTTACTTAAACCCCCTGAAAGGGTATCAGGGACCCACAGGGGTGCAAGGACCACTCTTTGAGAAAATGGTACTCTAGAGAACTTAAAATAGATTTATGACATTGGAAGTAAATACATGTATACCCAAACAGAGAAATGATGATTCCTAATTTCTTAAAGGTTAGATGATACTGATAAATTTTTAAAAATCTAATGATTCTAAGGCAGCTAGGTGGCACAGAGGATAGAGCACTGGCCCTGGAGTCAGGAGTACCTGAATTCAAATCCAACCTCAGACACTTAACTAGCTATGTGACCCTGGGCAAGTCACTTTTAACCCCAATTGCCTCACTTAAAAAAAAAAAATCTAATGATTCCAAATTTATAATCCTTAGACTATTTCAAATCAATAGTTTGGAGAGCTTTAATAACTTGTACAAGATTACAAGGCTAATCAGCAACACCCAGATTTGGGCCAGTTAATCTGACTCCATATGCATGATTTATTCCATTATACCTTATCTAAAAAATTATGATTTTATCAAAGACTCTAGATGTTCCTATTTGAGAGAAAATATTTATAAATCCAGTCTAGGTGCAGAGACAGAAACAAACAGAAGTGTTTATCTAATGGGGCTGTACTTGAAATATTTAAAGAAAAAAGTTGGCCAGTTCTGAATACGTCCAGTGATCCACTGCTGGCAAGCCCACAGTGACAAGTCATTGTTCTTCACTCTATGTTCATGAGATTCCCTTTTAACTGAACCTTGGTTGTATTAATTAACAAGGGTCTGACATGGTCATTTACTGTTTCCCTATATATGACCAAGGACTTTCCTCCACTGACATTACTGTGCTTCCTTATTTTAAAATCTATTCAAGATCTGGACTGGACCTTGATTTTGTATTGTTCTCAGTTGTCCTTGAGTACTTAGCTTCTTATAGCTGTGAGATTTGACAATCTGTAGGATTCATTTTCCAGAAAACATTTGCCATTCTCCATGGGATTAATTGGTGCCTCAAAAAGTTTCAGCTAAAGACAGAATGTAATTCAGGCTTTTCCAAAATAAGCAGTTCATCAGGGTTAATAATAAATACCATGAAAACAATGCACAATTAATATGCTTTCTTCATACTGTTAGTTTCCCATAGGTTTATTGATTTACAATGGACAAACATTGATTCCTTTCAGCATCAAATATTTATAATTATTGAGTACAAATATATATATATATATATATATTTGTATTTCATTAATACTATAGAATCCCATAAGTACATGACTCTGGGAAAAGAAAAGAATAAATCCAAATGGTGAACTAAGAATAAAATATTTTGTATTGATGTACCAGATATTGAAAGCTTAAAACATGTGTGTAGTACTATAAAATGTCTTTTTAAAAGTCCTAAGTTTATGATATAGTGAAACTATATATAGAACACCAACTGCCTTCTTGGATTTTTGTGAATGTAGGATAATTTAATTAATTTTTATCATACATGATGACAAAAAGTATAGAACAAGAAAGTATAAAATAGTGACGTGTTATCAGTCATGCCCAGAAGCACCCATTCTTTTAGGCAATGTTTATTTTTTAGGAAAAACGTGCTGGAGAAAGACTGTTACTTAATAGAGATAGTGACAAATTGGGGATGGCATTGAAGATAGAAGTGTGAGGTAAAAGACAAGAACAAAGAGCATAGTGTTTTATCCTATATTTAATCATTTCCTCTACTTTTATCCATTCCTTTGTTTCCTTAAAATAAATCTTCCATATTAAATTGGTAAATAAAGAATAGCACTTATCACTATTTTTTTTTATTTCAAATATTACATTTACTCAACCAGTGGTGTGCTAGAGTACTTAATGTTAAATTTCCAGTGCGATCATTTACACATAAAAAATCAGCAAATACTACAAACCTCGATTACAAACTCATTGTTTTGTTGATTGTCTAGACTGAGGAAATTTATGAGAAAATGTTACCGTATTAATAATGCAGATAAAACTTGAAGCTGTCATGGGAAAAGCTTTTTTCTTTCTTTCTTTCTTTTCTTTCTTTCTTTTCTTTTTTCTTTCTTTTTTCTTTCTTTTTTCTTTCTTTTTTCTTTCTTTTTTCTTTCTTTTTTCTTTCTTCTTTCTTTCTTTCTTTCTTTCTTTCTTTCTTTCTTTCTTTCTTTCTTTCTTTCTTTCTTTCTTTCTTTCTTTCTTTCTTTCTTTCTCTTTCTTTCAGAGCCAGTTGTTGAACATTTACCATCACATGACTCCAACTCAATCAATTTATCAAATTTAATCCTTGTACTATTTACCACTATTAGAAAAAGCAAAGATAAGAAAAAAATAATGGCAGTTCTAAAAAATAGCTATTATTTTGGTTTTTGAAAATTGCCACAAATTTTTTTGATGAAACTTCCAAATAACTACTCAAACATGACTCACAGTAAGATGTACATTCTTCCAGTAGTTAAGCAAAAGCATTAAATGGAGAGAGTACCTTCTCTTTTAGTAAGCTATCACCAACATTGTCTATTCTATGGTATCTGAGTTTTGATGATTTTTGATGCTGTTTTTATTTTTTTTGGTAGTAATTTTGTAACAACAGACATACCTAATGTAAACACCACTGAATATATCAGGGTAAAAACACAAGAAATAAATGCCAGTACTTGAAAAGATTTCTCATAGTCTGTGCCTCCTCTTGAACCCCCAGGGAGTTTTGCTCTAAATTTATGACTAATATAAAGACTGATTTGAACTGTGAAGATCTTTCTAAAATTTTTGTTGGAGAAAATTCAAAATGATGGAAAAAGATGATGGGTAGTGCCCTAGATGGTGGTAAAATAGAGTTAAACTGTGGTATTTTATTAGTGTGACCATTGGCTGGGGGGCTCAGAGTTAGTTTATTGGGTTTTCTTATTACAAAGACTCTGTGAACTTGAATGTTGTTGGTTCAGGGTTGTTCTTTACTTTCACTAACCTGTGCTTAATTTTGTAATACAATATGTGCTATTGTATTCATTGAATAATAATAACAGTAAAGTGGAAATAGAAAAAAAAATCTGATATTCACCACCTGAAAGAGATCCCAGGACGAAAGCTTGTAGGAATGTCGTAGATGAGTTTCAAAACTCCCAGGTTAAGAAGAAAATATTGTAAGGAACAAGAAAATACTTTAAATACTGTGGAGATAAAATCAGGATTTCACCAGACTTTGTAGCTTCTATGATAAAAGATTATAGGTCTTAGAACTCTATATTTCAAAGAGCAAAAGACCTGGGGATGTAACCAAGAATAACTTACATGGAAATGTGAGTAAAATTCTGAATGGAAAAAAGGACATTTGAAAAACTGAAAGACTTTTAAGTATTTGTGACAAAAAGACCAGAACTCAATGGAAATTTTGATATAAAAGATCCAAAAGAAATATGAGGAAAACATTAAAGACATTATGAGGTCAAACTATATACTTCATATATATATATATATGTGTGTGTGTGTGTGTGTGTGTGTGTGTGTGTGTGTATGTATATATGTTTATATGTGTGTGTATATACGTATATGCACATATATACACTATCAGTATTCTTAAGATTGTCATCATTACTAGGGTAGTTTGAAAGAAAGGTTGGGGCTGTGTTTTGTATTATGGAATGATTCAAAAAAAATTGGGTTGGAAAAGTTAAAAGAAAGAATTATCTCATAAAATGGAGTTTGAGGGTAAAGGGAAAAGATAAGACAACAGGGAAAGGGTAAAAGAAGAGGTTTAGAAAGACAATTGTGTGTAAAAACAAGATGGAGGGAAATTCACAAATAGTAATTGTGACTTTGAATTTGAATGGGATGATCTCACCCAAAAAAAAGTGAATGGATAGAAGGATGGATTAAAAATCAGAATCTAACAATATGTTTTTTGCAAGAAACACATTTTAAGGATGAGAGATGCAGATTTAAAATTGTGATGTGGAGTAGAAATTATTACGCTTTAGCTGATGTAAAAAAGTAACAAATGAACATGGGTAGCAATTATGATCTCAGACAAAGTTATGGCTAAAGTAGATTTCATTAAAAGAGATAAACAAGATAACTACCTTTGCATAAAAGGTATGACAGATAAGAAAACAATATTAATACTGAACCTCTATGAATCAATTATGGCTGCTAAATGATCAAAAGAAAAGTTAAATGAGTAACAGGTGGACTTAGATAGAAAGTAGTACTATAATACTGTGGCACTTTAATCTTCCCCTCTCCAAACTACATAAATCTAACCTAAATAAATAAACAAATAAATAAATAAATAAACAAACAAACAAACAAACAAACAAACAAACAAACAAACAAACAAATAAATAAATAAATAAATGAGAAGTCAAAGAAGTGAATAGGATTGTAGATAAATTAGAATTGATAAATATCTGGAGATAATTAAATGAGAATAGAAAGGAATATACTATTTTTTCCTCATGGTCCCTAGTACTTTTACAAAATTTGCCATATATTAGGTAATAAAAATTTATAGTTAACAGTAAAAATCAGAAATATTAAAAGTATTCTTTTTAGATGGCAATGCAATAGAGTACATTTAATAAGGAACCACAGAAACATATATTAAAAACTAATTGGGGAGCAGCTAGGTGGTACAGTGGATAAAGCACGGGCCCTGGAGTCAGGAGTACCTGAGTTCAAATCCAGCCTCAGACACTTAACACTTACTAGCTGTGTGACCCTGGGCAAGTCACTTAACCCCAATTGCCTCACTAAAAAAAAAAAACAAAAACAAAAACAAAAAACAAAAAACTAATTGGGGGGAAAAAAGAAAAGAAAAAAACTAATTGGGAAGCAGCCCAACCCACAAAAGTACAGAGTGAGAAAATTTTCTAGCCAAAGATATCTTAGTTGGATGACTGGGACCACCTCCTGTTCAGGCTGATTGAAGAGCTTGGCACGGGGTGCAGATGCAGACTGGAACAGACCATGCCTCCAGAGCATTAGAGTCTTCAATATTTGTGGACCAGTGAGGGGATTCAGTAGTTGGCCAGGGTCAAGTGGCTATGGTCTCTGCTGAAGTTGGGGTGAAGCACCCAGCTTATTATCCAGTAGGATGACTTGAGTCTCAGAGACCCAATAAGGGAGGGAGGGGCACAGGCATGCCAAGCTTCTGACCACAGAGAATCAGATTTCAACCAGACATTTGCTTCCAGGTCAAGATGAGTAAGCAGAGAACCAGCAGATGAGAGAAAGCTTCTTTGGGGGAAAGATAGACCAGAGTACATCCTCGGAAAGAGATAATAATAAAGTCAAAACTCCACCATCCAAAGCTTCCAAGAAAAATATGACTTGGCCTCAGGCCTTGGAAGTGTTCAAAAGGGACTTTGAAGAGAAAGTAGGAGAGAAAGAAGGAAGATTAAGAGAGATGGAGGAAAGAATCGAAAGAGAAATGAGAGTGATGCAGGAGAGTCATGAGAAAAAAGTCAACAACCTGAAAAGTCAAATGGGAAAGGAGATACGAAAGCTCTCGGAAGAAAAAAATCACCTTAGAATTAGGATTGAACAAATGGAAGCTAGCGACTTTATGAAAAACCAAGACACAATAAAGAAAATCCAAATGAATGAAAAAAATAGAGGGCAATGTGAAATATCTCACTGGAAAAACACCTGACCTGGAAAATAGATCCAGGAGAGATCATATGAAAATAATTGGACTACCTGAAAACCATGACCAAAATAAGAGTTTAGACATAATCTTCCAAGAAATTGTCAGGGAAATTTGCCTTGATATTCTAGAAGCAGAAGGTAAAATAGCAAGTGAAAGAATTCACTGATGATCTCCTTAAAGAGATCCCCAGGGGGCGGCTAGGTGGCACAGTGGTAAAGCACCGGCCCTGGATTCAGGAGTACCTGAGTTCAAATCCGGCCTCAGACACTTGACACTTACTAGCTGTGTGACCCTGGGCAAGTCACTTAACCCCCATTGCCCCGCAAAAAAAAAAAAAAAAAAAAAAAAGAGATTCCCCAAAATAAAACTCTAAGGAATATTATAGCCGAATTCTAGAGATGCCAGGTAAAGAAGAAAATATTTTGTGAGCACCTAGAAAAAAGGAATTCAAATACTGCAGAGCTAAAGTAAGGATAACACAAGATCTAGCAGCATCTACATTAAAGAACTGGAGGTCATGGAATATGATATTCCAGAGGGCAAAGGAACTGTGACTACAACCAAGAATCACATACCCAGAAAAAGTGACTATAATGTTTCAGGGGGGATAATGGGACTTCAATGAAAAAGAGGACTTTCAGGTATTTGTGATGAACAGACCTGAACTGAATAGAAAATTTGACTGTCAAATACAAGACCCTAGAGAAGGATAAAAAAGTAAACAGGAAAACGAAATCATGAGGGATATTAAAAGGTTAACCTCTTTACATTCCAATATGGGAAGATAATACTTCTAACTTATAAGAAGTTTCTCAGTTATAGGGCATCTGAAATAAATATAGTTAGACAGCGAGCATTTATTTTTTGTTTATACTTGTTTTTTTGTGGGACAGGCAGGGTGGGGTGGCTTATGTCTGGGGCCAGATTTGGGCTTGGGGTCTCCTAGGTCAAGGGCTGGTGCTTTGTCCACTGTGTCACCTATCTGACCCATAATAACATCTTTAAAATAAAGTTAAGGGGTAAGATGAATCCACTGCCCCATATTGGAATGTAAAGAGGATAACCTTTTAATATCCCTCATGATTTCATTTTCCTGTTTACTTTTTTATCCTTCTCTAGGGTCTTGTATGGAAAAGGAGAAATGGACTGAGGAAAAGTAGCTCACATAAAAAGAAACAAGAAAAAGCTTATAGAGTGGAGGGGAAGATGGGGAAGGATCAGGGGAGTGAGCAAAATTTATTCTCATCAGAATTGGCTCAAAGAAGGAATAACAAACATGGGAGGGGAAAGGGGATAAAAGGGTTGAGAGGGAAAGGAAGGGAGGGAATATTGGGGGAGGGGGCCATAAAAAGCAAAACAATTTTGAGGAGGGATAGGATGAAGGAAGATAGAAAATAGAGTAAATATCAAAGGGATTAGGAATAGGATGGAGGGTAATACAGTTAGCAATAGGAATTGTGAAAGAAATGATGAGTAGGATGATATCAGAAGGCCATATGAAAAAATGAAAACCATCAACAAAGGAAGAACTGATGGTATCTGAATACAGTTTGAAGTAAAATGTTAATTTTAGCTCCTCTTTCTAAAGTTATTTTGTTTATTTTCTTTCACAACCTGACTAATGTGAAAATGTTTTGCATAACTGAACATGTATGACTTATATTGAATTGCTTGACTTCATAGGGAGGGTTGAGGAGCAAGGGAGGAAGAAAATTTAGAACATAAAGGTTTGGTGTGTGTGTGTGTGTGTGTGTGTGTGTGTGTTTGTTTGTGTGTGCATGCGCCCAGCAATTGGGGTTAAGTGACTTGCCTAGGGTCACACAGCTAGTAAGTGTCAACTGTGTCAGGCTGAATTTGAATTCAGGTCCTCCTGACTCCAGGGCCGGTGCTCTATCCACTGCGCCACCTAGCTGCCCCAGAACATAAAGTTTTAAAAAAGTTAATGTGAAAAACAAATTTACATGTAACTTGGGGAAATTCTAAATGATATTTTTTAAAATGTAATTGGACATTAAACAACCTAATTTTAAGGAATTAATAGGTTAAAGAACAAATCAGAATTAATCATTTCTTTAAAGAGAATGACAATAAAAAGATAACATACCAAAACTTATAGCACACATCAAAAGCAGTGCTCAGAGGAAAATTTATATCTCTAAATGCTTGCATCAGTAAAATAAAGAGCAGTCCAATGAATTGGATATTGAATTGGAAAAAAATGAACTAGGAAAAGAACAAATTAAAAATCCCTAATTAAACACCAAATACAAAATCCTAAAAAATTAAAGATGAGATTAAGAAAATTGAGTCTAAAAATTGAATTAATTGAAAAACATGCCTAGGAGTTGATTTTATGGGGAAAAATCAATAAAATAAATAAACCTTTTGTTTATCTGATTTTAAAAAAAGGAGAGAGAAAACCAAGTCACTAGTATTAAAAATGAAAAGCGTGGGACAGCTAGGTGGCAGAATGGATAAAGCACCAGTCCTGGATTCAGGAAGACAGGAGTTCAAATCTGCCCTCAGACACTTGACACTTAATAGCTGTGTGACCCTGGGCAAGTCACTTAAAGCTCATTGCCCTGCCCCACCCCATATTTAAAGCATAAATATACCACTAATGAAGAGGAACTTAAAGAAATTATAAGGAATTATTTTGCCCAATTACATGACAATAGATTTAATGATTTAATTGAAATGGAAGAATATTTTTAAAATATTAATTGCCTAAAATTAATAGAAGAGGAAATAGAATATCAAAAAGAAATTCAACATTTCATAAATAAGCTTCCTAAGAAAAAAGCACCAGAAACAGAAAGATTTATAATTGAATTATACCAAACATTTAAAAATCAGCTAATCCTGTTATTAAATAAATTATTTCAAATAATAGGCAAAGCAGGAATGCTAACAAACTTCTTTTATGAGGCACATATGATATTGATAACTAAACCAGAAAGAGTAAAAATAAATAAAGAAAATATAGAACAATTTAATTTATTAAAATGGATGCAAAAATCCTTATAAAATATTAGTTGAAAGATTACAACTACTTATTCCAAATATTATACATTATGACCAAGTAGAGTTTATACCAGGAATTATGCGATTGTTTAACGTAATTAATTGCTTATATCAATAATAAAAGTTTAAAAATTGTATGGTCATATCAATAGATGTAAACAAAAAGCTTTTGATAAAGTACCACATACATTTCTGTTAAAAAAAACCACTTCTTTAAAAAAGTATAGGCATAAATAGATTTTTCCTTAAATTGATAAAAAAAACACAATTATCTAAAACCATCAAAAGCATTATCTGTAATGAGAAAAAGCTAGAAGCCTTCCCAGTAAGATGAGGTGTAAAACAAGGATGCCCACTGTCACTAATATTATTCAATATTGTATTGGCAATCCTAGAAATAGCAAAAAGAGAAGAAAGAGAAATAGAAGGAATCAGAATAGCAAGTGAGGTAATACAATTTTATCTTTTTTCAGATGATATGATGATATATTTGGAAGATCCTGAAGACTCAACTAAAAAGTTAATTGAAACAATTTTAGCAAATTAACAGAATTTAAAGAAAATCCACATAAAGCATTAGCATTCTTATATATTACAAACAAAACTCAGTAAGAAGAGATATTAAAAGATATGACATTTAAAATACCTCTAGATGATAAATTACCTTGAAGTAAACCTGCCAAAATAAGTTCAGGATAAACAGATTATTTTTTAAATTACAAATAAAATTATATTTAAATAATTGGAGAAATGTTGTTTTCATAGTGTGATAAAACAATGGAATTTGGCAGGTGCCCAGGGGTCCCACCTTAATGATCTAGTACTGTTTGGGAAATGGGCTAGGTATCTACTTGGCCTGCCCTGAATGATGTATGTTGCTGATGTAACCAGGGCAACCACTCTCTGACATCCAGCTTGAAGGACCTTCCTTTTTGGGGAGGGAAAGTAAAAGTACAAAAGGGAACACTCACTGAGGGGAGCTCCTCTTTCCTGTCGGTGAGCTTCTGAGAGTAAACTGCAGATGGGCTGCTCAGCTGTTTCCTATTTAAACTATGGACCCCTGGTGGTAAGTTAATAAAAAGGAGTCCAGCCCTTTGAATTAGCTGAGCTGGAAGCAAGTTTGGGGATTATGTAATTCTTTGCTAGAGCCAGGGAGCTTATCCATTTTACCCTTTCCCTATTCCCTTGTCATTGGCTTAATTGATTTCACCTTTGCTATGTATTTTCTTCTCATTAATAAAACCTGATTTGTTTGTGGAAAAGATGCTGTTAATCTCCTTTCTTATTGGCCTGGGAGAAATAACTAAAAAACACAGTTTGGAAGGGAGGAGATTTTGGACCTAGAGGTCCCTCATTATTTTCTGAACCCCAATATTATGGCGGGCCACCCAATTAACTCTTCCCATATTAAATTTGCCCCCTACAATAGGTAGGCATGGCCAAAGTAATAAAAGTGGCAATTTGACCTAAATTAATTTATATTATCATTGCTATCCCAGTTAAATTAAAAAAAAAAAGTTTTCCTGAGTTAGAAAAAAATAACAATAAAATTCATTTGGAAGAACAAAAAAATCTAGAATATTGAAGGAACTAATCTGTAAAATGTAAAGGAATGAGATTTAGCAGTACCAAATCTTAAGTTATATTATGTCAGTAATTATTAAAACTATTGTGTACTGGCTAAGAAATTGAAAGGTAGGTCACTGGAACAGAGTAGACATACATTTTGCAGCAACAGATAAATATAGTAACCTTGAATTTGACAAGTGAAAATACTTAGGATTTGGGGATAATAATTCCTTATTAAGTAAAAATTGTGGAGAAAACAAGAAATCAATATGACAGAAATTGGGCATAGGCCAATATTTTACACTGTGAGGGCCAAAATTTGATATACTGAGCATTATTAGGGTGACTTGCCTTAATATTGGGGTCCCAGAAATATGAGGGACCTTTAAGGTTTAACCCTCCCCTCCAAACAGCCCTTTTTGGTTATTTCTCCCAGGACAATAAGAAAGGAGCCTCTAAGCTTTAGTTCACAAAAGGATCAGGTTTGATTACTTGGGAATTAATTAAACAACAAAGGTGAAACTAATAAAAATCAAAGAAAAGGATATAGGAAAATAGAAATACAGATAGATATTCTTAACTCTAAGCTTAACCCAGACCGTTTCCAATTTAGCTAGTTCAAATGAATTTAGGGTTCTCCATAAGTAACTCACTGAACCTGAAAGTTTAGAGTTGCTGACCAGAGACAGCAGTCGCCTCAGACAGAGCACGAACACATGCTGTGCAGCAACACCCCAAGGGCCCAAGTAGAAAAGAAAGAAAGCAAGCTTGCATACTGGGAGTAGCCTGGCTCCCTTCTGGGAGCGTTCAATCTCCCCTCCCCCAAAAGGGGATGTCCTTCAAAAAGCTGCCTTCGTAACTTCTGGGTGGGCCAGGTGTGGCCCCTCCTAAATGAGTTAGCTAAAAATGGAAATATTAATCTTTACCACAGATAATTTTTACCACAACTCCATTTACCAAGGTAAGGTCACAGTTGATAAATGACCTAGCTATAGAGAGATGTTACAAGTGAATTAGAAGCACATTGAACATATTACTTAGACCTATGGATAGGTGAACAATTTATGAATTAACAAGAGATATAGAGCAGAGTAAAATGTAAAATGGATAATTCTGATTACATTAAATTAAAAGGTTTTGTATAAATAAAATAAACATAGACAAGATCAGAATGAAAGCAAAACAAATGGGGGGGGAAGTTTCATAGACTTTTGCAAAGGTCTCATATGTCATATAAAGAATTTTGTAAACTCTATAAGTACATGAGTCATTCCCCAACTGACAAATCATCAAAGCATATATAGTTTTAGTCAGTTTTAGGTAAAGAAATCAAAACAGTTTGTAGTCATAAAATGCTCTAAATCATTATTTATTAGAGAAATGAAACTTAAAACAACCTTAAGATATAATTTCATATCTATAGGATTGGCTGAAATGACAGAAGGGGTAAGTTACAAATGTTGGAGGTAATGTGGAAAAATTGGGACACTAATACATTGTTGGTAAAATTGTGAACTGATCCAACCATTTTGGAAAGCAATCTAGAATTATGCCTAAAGAGCTATTGAACTGCCTATATTCTTTGACCCAGCAATACCACTACTAGGTTTATTCCTAAAGATTATTAGGGAAAAAAAGAAAATAAACTATTCTAAAATATTTATAGTAGCTCTCTTTATAGAGGCAAGGAATTGGAAATTGGGTCAATGCCTGTCAATTGGGGAATGGTTAAATAAGTTCTGATATATAGTTGTGATTAAATACTACTATGTTATAATAAATCATGAACTTGATTATTTTAGAAAAATGTGGATAGACTTGCCTGAAATAATGATGAATGAAATGAACAGAACCACAAGATTGTATATGGTAACAGCAATATTGTTTTAAGAAAAACTTTCAGCAAATAAGTAATTTTGACAATTATAAATAGGGAAGTTAACTACAAAGGATATATGAAGGAAGACCCTATGTACATCAAGAGAAAGAACTGACAAATAGATGTATATTTAGCATGACTTAAATCTATGTACATATTTGTGTCTAATAGTAGTCATCTGTAAGGCTGTCGTGAGGAAAGATAAAAAGGGAAAAAAAGAAATTTACATGATGAATGTATTATAAAAATCAAAGGGAATAGCAACGTGTACAGAAGAGATTTACAGTTTCATGAGTTATCATCTTTTAATTATATTATGCTATGAAAATGCTTGTTTCAATCCATAAATTAAAAAGAAAATAAATTTTAAAAAATATTATATATGAAGGTCACATACTTCAGCCTACCTGCTAAAGAGCACCATGATAAAAAAAAAGTAAAGAATCCATTTTCTAGGCAAATGAGGTGATAAGGAAGAACATTTCAGGAATGTGGACAGCCAGTAAAAAAATAGAGAGCCAGGAGATGAAATAACATATATGAGAAATAACAAAATGTCCAGATTCTCTGAATAGTAGAATACATGCAGAGAGAAGAGTAAACTGTAATCAGACTAAAAATATGGGAAATACTCATATAGTGAAGTAATTTAAAAGCCAAAAGGAAGACTGTATAATTGATCTTGGAGGAAATAGGTATGATGAGGGAGGCATTATATGGTTAGACCTGGGCTTTTGGAAGAACATGCTAGCAGCCAAATAGAAATGGTTTAGAGTCAGGCATGACATGAAACAAGAAAACCAAGCAGTATATTATATTTTAAAATATTTTTAATTACATTTGAAGATAGTTTTCAACATTGTTTTTTTTTAATTTTGTAAATTATTTGCCACCATGAAAAGAATTGCTATATATATTTTGTACACATGGATCCTTTTCCTTTTTTATGATCTTAGGATAGAGACCTAGTAGTGGTATTTCTGGGTCAAAGGGTGTGCACAGTTTTATATCCTTTTGGGGCATAGTTTCAGACTGCTTTCCAGAATTGTTGAATCAATTCAGAACTCCACCAACAGTGCATTAGTATTCCAATTTTCCCACCTCTTCTTCAATATTTATCATTTTCCCTTCTTGTCATATTAGCCAAATGGATAGGTATAAGGTTGTACCTCAGAGTAGTTTTAATGACATTCTATAATCAGTACTGATTGAAATTTTTTGCATATTGCTTTAGATAGCTTTAATTTCTTCATCAGAAAACTGCTTGTTAATATCCTTTTACCATTTCTCAATTGAGAAATGTGTATTCTTATATATTTGATTTAGTTCTCTATATATTTTAGAAATGAGACCTTTATCAGAAACACTGACTATAAAAAGTGTTTCTCAGCTTTCTGCTTTCCTTCTAATCTTGGTTGTATTTGTTTTGTTTGTGCAAAACCTTTTTAATTTAATGTAATCAAAATGATCCACTTTAGATTTCTTAATGTTCTCTATCTCACCTTTAGCCATAAATTCTTCCCCTCTCCACAGTTCTAACAAGTAAACTATTGCTTCCTTTCCTAATTTGCCTATGGTATCACCCTTTATGTCTAGATCATCTACCCATTTTGAATTTACTTTGGTATATAGTGTAAGATGTTGTAAGTAGCATACTGCGGCAAATAATACTGTTTATAGTATAATAGTAATACTATACAATGAATCCAAGCAGTATACTCTATAAAATTATATAATAGTAATATACTATTGCAATAGTCCAGGCTTGTGGTGATGGAGGCCTAAACAAAGTTTGTGGCTTTGTGAATGGAGAGAAAGACAATTAAAAAGAGATGCTAGGAACATATAAATAACAAAAACTATCAACAGATTCATCATATTAGATGAGTGCAAGTGAGGAGTTGAGTATCACACCAAAGCTTTCAGATTAGGTGACTTGGAGCATAGGTGTCAAACATGTGGAATGAAGCTTACAACCCCCCAAGTGTTTCTGAACCAGACTAAAATGTAATTGGGAAATATTTAACAAGATACCATAGAAAATAGATAATGGTAAATATGTGGTTTTCGAAGTCAATATCCAGCCCATAGGAATCCTTACATATGGTTTAGTGATTTAGTTTCTATTTGAGTTTAATAACACTGTCTTAGAGGATAGAAATTATCCTTCAGAAGTAACAGGGAAGTTTAGAGGAAATGATAATGAATTCTGTTTTGTACATACTGAGTATGAGAAGTTTATGGGACATCCAGGTGGTTATATCCAAGAAGTACTTGGTGATATGAGAATGGAGTTCAAATTAAAAGTTGGGATTAGATATACAGACCTGGATTTAATCTTCTTACAGATGATATCTGCATTCATGACATAGGATAGAGGGAGAAGAGAGTACAGGATAGAGGATTGGGAGACACCCATGATTAATGTACATGATCTGGATGAAGATCCAAAAATGAATACTCAGAAGAAGCAGTTGAACATGTAGGAGAAGGACTGTACAATAGTAATGTCATTAAAACCTAGAGAGGAGAGAGTATTTTGGAGACAACGGTGATTGATAGTGTAAAAAATCTATAGAGATGTAAAAAAGCATGAGGATGGGAAAATTTAAGTAGATTTGTCAATTAAATGATCAGAGAGATATCAGATTCAGTTAACTGATGACATCTTAGCCAGATTGCAAGTGTTTTATAACTGAGTGAGAGTTGATGATTCATGATTATAGATGGTTTTCTTAAGATGTTTAGCTCTGAAAAGGCAGAGAGATATAGTTTCTGGGGATGGTTGGAGGTTGGATTGCATGGAGCTTTTTAAAAGATGTAGACCTAGACATGTTTGGAGGTAGTAAGGAAGCATGAGAGAGAGAGATAGACACAGAGAAAGAGAGAGAGACAGACAGAGACAGAGACAGAAATACAGAGACAGAGATATTAAAGATAATCACAAATGAACTTTCCGCAATATCTCTCATTTCTCCCTTTGTTTTCATTCTCATGACCACCACCATAATTCAAACCTTCTTCATGGCCTATTCTAACAGTCCTATAAATGTGCTCTTATACTCCAGTATCTCCCTCCTCCAATGTCCTTTTAATGTACCTGATGAAATAGTATAACCAAGGCAAATGTTCATGACCATGTTACTCCCCAGATCAAAAAAACTTAAATGTTTTCAAGACAAGCTCCATAGAATGATATATTTTAAAATATATCTCTCACCTCTAATGCCATCTGTTAAAGGAAAACTGGGCTATTTGTTATTTTCTGAACTTAAAATATCATCTTCCACCTCTATACCTTGTACATGTGTGCCCCATGCCAGGAATAAATTCCCTTTTCATCTTATTTAGAATCTTTATCTTAATTCAAGGTTCATCTCAGTAACCACCTTCACTGTGAAGCTTTCCATAATACCTGTTTTCTCAGACTACAAATAGTGCAACATGGTTATTTTTGTCTGATTGTTCCTTCATCCTTAACACTGTATTTTATTTATTATGTCCATTTTGTATCCCACTGATATTTTTTTCTTTATATCTTTAGGGCATAGTCCAGTATTGGAGATATATATATATATATATATATATATATATATATA
Source organism: Dromiciops gliroides (assembly GCF_019393635.1). Lineage (NCBI taxonomy): Eukaryota > Metazoa > Chordata > Mammalia > Microbiotheria > Microbiotheriidae > Dromiciops > Dromiciops gliroides. Next base: position 116,714,269 of record NC_057863.1, read on the forward strand.
TATATATATATATATATATATATATATATATATATTTAGTAATAATAGCTAACTTTTCTGTTGTGCTTTAAAGTTTACAAAGAGCTTTAAAAATATTATCTTATTTTATCTTTACAACAACCCTGAGAGGTAGGAACTATTATCATCCCTATTTTATGGATGAAAAAATTAGGGAGATGGAGTTTCAGTGACTTTCCCAAGGTCACCTAACAAGCAGTTATCTAAGGTAAGATTTGAACTCAGATCTTCCTGACTTCAAGTCTAGCAACTGGCAGTTATGTGCCATCAATGTGCCATTTATTAATATTTTTAGGCACTAAGAAAATAGCATATGGCAAGTGCAAGAGATTATAGGTAGTTACCAATTGTGAGCCCATGAACCACTATTATCCTTTTGGACAGCTAAGTGGTACAGTAGAGAGAGTAACAGGACAAGAGTAGGGAAGACTCTTCTTGGTAAGTTCAAATCTATTCTCAAACTCTTACTAGTTGTGTGACCCTGGACAAATCACTGAACCCTATTTAACTTAATTTCCTCATGTGTAAAATGAGTTGGAGAAGGAAATAGTGAATCAGTCCAGTGTCTTTTCCAAGAAAACTCCAAATTATAAAGATTGTTTGAAAGGTATCAGGTCAACTTAATAAATGAATAAATAAAATTATATAAATATGCCTGACTGAAAAGATAATTTTAAAATAAATTACTTCTGGAAGTTTGAAGGATAAGGATGGAAAATGACAGAAGTTTTGTCAATTAAGAGATCTTTTTATGTCAAGGGGGAAAGTGTAAAACCTTTGCCACCACATTGGGTAGACCTCTTGTGGTGAACTTTTGAGAAAACATGGACAACAGTTACACAGGATGGACACAAATGAATGCATTGGGATATGTATCATTGAATTCTCACCTTGATGATATCATAGATAAATTTTGAGAGAGAAATTCATGAATTTTAATGTTGCAAGGAAATTTAGAGGTAGTATACTCCATTTTTTTCACTGTATACATGAGGAAAATTAAGTTCAAAGAGTTGCTTGACCCAGATTACACACACAATTAGTGTAAAAGGAGCAACAATAGAACCCATTCCTATTCCCTTGAAAGAATGTCAGTTCCTTGAGAACAGGGACTGTTATACTTTTGTCTTTGTATGCTTAGTGCCTAGCACAGTGCCAAGCACATGGTAGGTATATGAAAAAATGTATGCTTAATGATTGACTCCTAATTTGGTGCTTTTTCCAATTCATCTCTTTAATTCTTCCTATTTTATCTTTATTGACATGCTTTTGCAGTTGTAATGACAAAGCATTGTATTGTTTGATGATAAGAGTAAACAAGGGTGATGCTTCAAAACGAAGCCCTATTTTTCTCTTAGATATATCCTTTCCTATGCATCTCTCCTATACTAATATTCATCTTCATGACCAATGTTCCCCCTATACAGTTTTCCTCTATATTCCATTCTATCTAAACTGTCAGGATCGTTTTTATTAATCATTCAGCACAAGATTATCCAGAAGGAGAGAAGATGGTCAATGCCCCCTTAAGTAGTCTTTGAAAAGACAACAACACTTAAAAAATCGTAATCACCTGCAATGTTGGTGAAGTTCCACAATAGCCAGTGGTAGCTGTACAAGATGCAATGTAGTAGCACATTACAAATCATCATTCTAGAACATTTTTTGTTTTTTTGGTTTTTTTTGGTGGGGCAATGAGGGTTAAGTGACTTGCCCAAGGTCACACAGCTAGTAAGTGTCATGTGTCTGAGGCTGGATTTTAACTCAGGTCCTCCTGAATCTAGGGCTGGTGCTCTATCCACTGTGCCACCTACCTGCCCCATTCTAGAACTTCTAATGGGACATCTGGAAATAACCAGAGTCCTCGCAAAATATTTGGCAATGCTTTTTCATGTATTAACTTAAAAAAACCAGATATTTTGTATTTCTAACTGTTTGGTATTAAAACATAACATGCATAATTCTTCTGAACTTCCTGTTGTATACTTTTAGAAACTCTAGTAAAAAGAACACAAGTTTAAGAGCTGAGCAAAACCTAAGACTAAATCCTGATTCTGACACATGTTCCTTGAAAAATTCTTTCTCTCACCTGAGCCTTAGCTCTCTTATCTGAAAAATGGGAATGATGATCATACTCATGCTGCTTATCCTGAGGGTTTGTTAACAAATAAATTGTAAATCCTAAGTGATATATATATATATATATATATATATATATATATGAGGGGTAATATCACCACTGTATTCTATAGAACTTTATAAGGGGAAACCAGAAGTTATTATTCATTAATATTCTTAGATTTAGCTCTAAGAAAGGAGTGCCTTGTCTTCCAAAACAATTACCATTTATCTCACAGTTATCATACTTATAGTACCTAACAAGTCAATTCAGCATACATATATAGATGCACACATGCATGTAATATATATGTACACATGTGTATTTATGTGTATGTATATATGTACACGTGTGTATTTATGTGTATATGTACACATGTGTATTTATGTGTGTACATACACATACATGCATACATAGTGTGTGTGTGTGTGTGTGTGTGTGTGTGTGTGTGTAATGAGAAGGACTCAGGATCCTAGTCTTCCTCCAGATAGCAACACTGTTGCTTAAAATTATTTTGGCCTAAAGGGGGAGGGGGGGAAACAAAAACCTAGGTGAAATTTAGTTCTGCATTTAGGGGGTTCCTTTTGACTAATGGATAACATAATACAATATGGCTGAAACCACGTTCTCTACCACTTCACTTCACATATATTTTGATTGTTTATGCCAAACCTTAACCCAGTAACCTGGTTTCCTTATCTTGTGTGTAATCTGTCACCATTCATTTTCAGTTTCCCACTCCTTGACACCTATTTCTATTATCCTATTAATACAGACCTTCCTCATCTATGCACACACAAACGCACACACCAAATATATTATCTGAATTTTCTGGAAATTGTATTTATATTCAACCTGCATGTTATGTGCATATAATATATATTTGAAATGAACTTTAACAAATGGATGGTAATTTAATAATCAAAAAGAGAAGTCATTTCAGGCATAAGGGACAGCATGTGAGTAGTTCATTATCCCCTATACCAAAGTTCAAAATTTTAAAAGTCAGTAGGGACAAGTGAATCTTGCCCTACACACAGAAAAGAGCACAAATTCCAGCAGTAAATGCAAATTCTCTTTTATGCTCCATCAAAAATCAGATTAGGAGAGAGCAGTGAAATAAGATGACGCCAACATAACACAGGTGATACTATTTGAATGATATATTGAATTTTAATCAAATTTTTGCAAAAAGTATCAGCTTTGAACTAAATATTTATAATACCTATTAAGAGTTTTCAAAAGTTAACTGAAATTACCCAACTATGCAAACTGAAGAAATAAAGGGAATATCAGAAAAAAGCAGATTGTCTGACTATTATATAATGCCTAGATAGTGCTTATAAAACAGGTTTTTACAATTCTGATATACCTGTCAAATAAGAAAATGCATACCTATAAAAGCATGGAAATATTACAGTGAAATCTCTCAGTGTTAAGCAGTAAACAGTGCCTATTTGGTAACTGCATTGTGATTTTTCTAATTTGCAAAAAAATATAAAAGAGTATGGATTTTTATTCTCAGATAACAAGTTTATATGAACCTAAGACCGAAGTGACAGTCAGAAAACCCCAGGAATTCTTAATTGCTCTGCCTTAGATAGACTTGGAATTTCATGAGTGTGGGGTCCTATTTCAACCCTTTATTTATCTTCATCCCTTTGCATCTCATGTTTTCTTGTTTATCTACCTGTGGATCTAGAGGTTTTCCTCTGATTCTTTAAGGGTTTCACTATAACACTCAGACTATCTACCTATTATTTTCCATTCTCACTACCTGACAAGCCATCTTCCCTTTGCTAAGGTTATCTTTTATGTTCTTTATTTTTTTTGTCAGTTATTGTTGGCAGTTTACTGTAGCCTGTTTACCTCTACCACACATATTTTCATTGTCCTTTGGAATCCAACTAGTTTTTTATTCTTCTGAAACTTGGGGTGTTCCATAATGTCTAGACATTTAGCATTACCTGGATAATACAGATGTTAGAGAGGCTTCTATGAAAATAAGTAGTATGATGTTATTGAAAGTCCATCACAAGTTCTTAAATATGCTTTATCCACAATTCCTAATTATTTTTGCCCCCACTCATTGTTTATCTGTCCTATTTGAATGCCTGTCCAAGATGTATGGATATATAGTAATGGAAAGACACGTGGTAGGTGTGAATAAGATCTGGCATATTGCCATTAATGAATGATGTGTATGTAAATTAGATATTTTGATATATCCATGACCTTCTCTATGTAAGTACTCCCTGTAACACTTATAGATGACTACCTTTTATCCTTCATGATTCTCATCCATTTGTGTGACCCAGGGCAAGTCACTTAATCTCTTTGGACCTCAGTTTCCTCATTTGTAAAATGAAGGTGTTGAGTCAATTCTTTTTAAGGTCCCATCTGTCTGTGATCTTCTGATCTACCTATTGTGCTGAAGGCTTTCCTCTGGCTCTTTTACATTTCATAAAGGCCAGTACAGCACTCAGGCTATTCTAGCTCATCTGTCATTTTTGCTACACATCCAATTCAATTCCTTTTTTAGTCATACAAGTCCTTGATAATGTCGTTTATCCCATTTCTTGCACATAACTCATCCCTGGCAATAAGCTGCAACCTATTTACACCCACCATCTATCTTTCCATTGCCATCTGAGTCACCTGCAATTTTGATTCTTCAGAGATAGTCGTGTTCCATGATTCATAGCCATAGAGCACCATAGGATATTGATGTTTAAAACATGGGCTTTTGCAGCAGGGAGCAGCTTGCAATCATTGAAAATACTGTGCAGTTTAAAAATGTGATCCAGCCCATTCTCCTCCTCATTGTCAATCTGCTGTGCCTGTCTAAGATATATGTTCAAACAGACTAGCTCAGTGGACTTTCTATCCAACAGCATGGCATAACTTGTCAATGTACATTTTTCATTCTTTCATTTTCCCAGAGTGCTTTGTGAGTACAATTTCTTTTGTGGACCATATTAGTATTTCAGTGCTTGGTGAGGACATTGCCAATGGACAATGAGTATGTCCAAAAATGAAAAGGTTGAAGATGGTAAGGCTTGATTGTGCAAGAAGAATTTTCTCATGCTTTTTATAAACCCACTATCTCCCTGAAATAAAAGCTCACCTATTTAAAAGTAATATTTTTTCTGGTTATTCCATATGAATGTGAACCATGGACTGATTACTGTACTCTCTGATGCACAAATATTTTGGCTCAATCAAATAACACTTGAGAGATGCATGGTGGGATGTCAGGAAAGTCTTAGTGAAGTTGTGAATTTCATCTTAAAGGAAAACAAGTTCTCTGTAAGGTAAAGGTAAGGAGGTAGTGTATTCTAGGCATGGGGTGCAAGGGTGGCCAGTGCAAAGACAAGGAGAAGAGTAGAAAAAGTGCCATGAATGATGAATAGAAGGAAGGACAATTGTCTGGATCACAAATTTCTGGAGGAAAGAGAATATCCAATGATTTTAGAAAGATAGATCATGTGAAGCTATGCTGTATACAACTTTAAAAATTAAAACAGTGGAATTTTATTTTATCCAAAAAGCAATAGGAAAACATTGGAATTGGTTGAGTACAGGAGCCATGTGATCATAGCTGTGCTTAAAAATTAAGTTGGCAGCATTGTAGAGTATAGATAAAACTGGTTAGAAACATGAGGCAAGGAGACAAATTAGTAGGTTTTTGCAATAAACTAGATGAGACATGATGAGAGTCTCAATTAATATGTGAGTGGAGAGGAGTCAGTTGTGGAAGATGTTATGAAAAGATTTGGTGATTGATAATGATGAGTGAGAGAAATTGATGAGTTATAAATAATGCTAAGTATAAACCAGCAACACTAGAAGAATGATGGTGCCTAAGACAACTGAGAGTATCTCAAAAGATTGGGGAAAAATAGATGATGCAGGAGAAAAAGCACAGGCCTCAATTCAGGAAGATTGCCTCAGTTCCCTCTTCTGTAAAAGGAGGTACAGAAGGAAATGGCAAACTGCTCCAGGATCTTTGCCAAAACAAAAAACAAACAAACAAACAAACAAACAATAAAAAACAAATGGCATCATGAGGAGTCAGACATGACTGAAAACCAACAAAATTCTGGGGACCATTTTGAATTTTTGTTAATTCTGTGTTTTATCATAGCCAAAATAAAGCATCTGGACTGTTATTTCTAGTCATCCAAGAAAGAAAAGATGTAATGTAACCTGTTCCACATTCAAAGCCTTGTTAGTTTGTAGAGCCTTCCAAAGATTGGGTTATACCAGACACTTGGGTACATGATAGTGAGGACTTGGGAAACGTCTTTAGTAGAGAACAGAATTTCATCACTGGGAAAGAAAAAAATAATCCTATTATAAATTTCCATTTATCCTTTATTAAAGTTTCATGTACATTTTACTATTTGTCAGTAGTTATAATTAAAAACAAATAATTTTCCCCATTACCAAAAGGAAGGTAGTGAGTAAGTGTGTTCTGCCTTTCAGAAGCTGTCTGGGTTTTGAACTTGTGAAATGCTTATCTCCAAAAAATTTGAACTACTAAAAATAACCTCTGTAAGATTTAATACCTTTTTCTGATCACCAACAATACAAACCAAAACATAATTGCTAAGCAGTCTAAGGGAAAAAAGTTTATATAAATTATGATAAGCAATCCTCTCCACCCAGGAGCATGCTGGGAAATGTTTAACTACATACTCTTTGAAAACCCTCACACACTTTTAAGTATACTTTGCATTATTAATATTTTTTCATCATTTTCTTAATCCCAGAAAATCAACAAAACATTCAAGTCCTGATTTGCTACTCAGTCCTGAGTCTCAAGTGTAATATTCCTAGTGTTTACCTACTTTTAGAATTAAGCTGAAACACGTCACTTTCAAACAGTGGGGGTGAGAGAATTGGACTTGTTGCCCATTAAGTTCCCTTCTATTAAATATCTTTAAACACAAGGAACATAGAGATACATTATTTTTATCTAATGAAGAGGACAAGACTGGGAGTTAGAAAATCTGAGTTGCAGTCTTGATTCCATCAATAATTTATTGTGTGATTTTGGGCCCTTCTCTATGCCTTGGATAAATTAGAGATGGGAGTTAACCAGTGTGAAGCAGCTGCAGCTAAGGGAAATATACTTAAAACTCTTTAATAAATTATATTTTATTAAGTTAATTTGAGTTGGTTTATCCATCAAGATGGGTAGAGAGAAGGGAATGGAGAAATAGAAGGGAGATATTAATTAGGTATTGAAGAGGAAGGGATAAAATAAAAGTTATATTTGTTGTCTAGAAAAGATACATGGTAGAGAGAACATGTTCTAACTCCATATATTACAAAATCTCAGGAGTTTAGCATAATAGAACAATGACTGTGTTTGGGGGTCAAAGAACTGGAGTTCAAAGTCTAAGTTATGCTTGGCACAGTGAGGGGTGGAAATGCTAGATTTGGAGTCAAGGACCATAGTTCAAATCCCAGCTTTGCCATTTATCTGTATGACTGACCTTGATGCTTTGTTTAGTCTTTCTGGGCTTCAGTTTCCTCATTTCAATCAATTCAGATTTCTCATCCATATTCATAAAATGAACAGAAGTGTTCAAGGAGTTGCCATGTGGAGAAAGGATTAGGCTCACTTTATTTGTCTCCAGAAGTCAAAGTCTTGGGAAATGGGTTGAAATTACAAGGAGACAAGTTTATGCTTTATGTAAAAAAAAAAAAAGTCTTCCCCAAAATTAGAGATATCTTTAAGTGGTATGGGTTCTGTAAGGAAGTGGTTGATTCTCTCACTACCCCCTTTGGAAAACATCAAGCAAAGACTAGATAACCACATTTCTAGTATAACAAAATTATTTTGTGCATGGGGTTGCAGTGGATGGCTTCTCTGGCTTTGTATAGCTCTCACATTTATGATTCTGTGATTAGAAAACTTAAAGAGTTTATCTCTAAATCCATCATTCTCTGAAGGAGAAGAGGACCTGGATGTCCAAACCACACTTAGCTAAGAGCTTTCAAGTATACACTGGTACACGTTTAACAACTTTCAAGCAGAGTGATCACAGGATTCCTGTAGCCCAAGAACAAGGACTTCCTATCTCTGGAGCAGGGTCTCTATCTACCATTTAACTTTGCTTTTCTTACAGTAAAAAAAAAAAAAAAGAGAAAAAGAAAAGAAAAAAAAAGATAATTATTATACATTTCTTTTGCATATATTTTGTCCTGTGATTCTTTAATCAATCAATTCTCATAATTGTATAAACCAATAATAGTTTCTCTACTAATTAATAGAAAATTGCCCAGAAAACTTGGTTAGCTCTATTAAAAAAAAAAAGGATCAAATTGTCTGATAGGAAGAGCAGTGGTCTAGGATTTAAGAGACTTTGGATCAAGTCTTGGCAATACCATAATCTAAATAACTTGTGCGACTAAGATGTCATTCAGTCTTACTATGACTCAGTCACCTCTTTGTCAAATGTGGGGGGTAGTTTTATTTCATAAATGTCTATGCTCTTATGATAAATAATTCCATCAACATGTATATAGCTGTGCTATGGATTGAATAATCCTATACAAGGAATATCAATATTCCTAAATTCCCTTTTATTTCATAAGAAATAAGAAAATGGATTTCTTTTAGCCTCATCTATAATTTTTATTAGCCAATGTATCATAATTTATTGGAATGCTTCATGGGAAAATTAGAAAGCATTATAGAATAACTATTTCCTAAGATTTCAATTGTATTGTAACAGCTTCTGATACTAGTTCAAAATTCATACTGTTGATTTAAATGTTCTAAAGAAATTAGAATTTCAAACTTTGGAAGCAATTGGTATAGGGATTCCATCTTTTTTTTTTTCCTTGAATGAGTTAGCACTTTTTGAAAAATATGTAATGCAAATCAAAATCTAAAATCCAATGGTAGAAACTGATGTGTTTACTCAGCAATATTTTCACTTTCTCATTAATATGAAAATGATTGAGGTGAAGCTAATTTTTCCCCAACTTTTTTTTTGTCATTACACTTAATATCATGCTTTTTAAAACTTTTAAATGTTTGTATTCATAGAAGAGAGCTCTTGCGGTTTTAAAAAATACTTGACAGCTTCCTACTGATCATGCCTACTCTATATAATTTTTATTTCACTTTCAGCAAAATACTGTATTTTCTTTAAAGGGCTATATTTAGCAATGCAAGTATGGTCATTGTCATTTATTAAAACACTACTAATGGGGGCAGCTAGGTGGCGCAGTGGATAGAGCACCAGCCCTAGATTCAGGAGGACCTGAGTTCAAATCAGGCCTCAGACACTTAACACTTACTAGCTGTGTGACCCTGGGCAAGTCACTTAACCCCAAATGCCTCACCAAAATAAAAAAACAAAACACTACTAATACATTAACCAATAGTTGGACTTTTTTAAAGAACTAACTGACTGCTATTTTCTAGAACAGAACTAGAACCTTCACCCCTCATAATTTTCTCCAGTACATTGAAGACAATATGTAGATTTGGGGGAGGGAAATTGTATGATTATGCTTTGGTTCAAGATTTTGCTCATTGGAGGTTAAAATCTTTAACAGTTAAAATATTGAAGAAAGAGTGCCTTTGGTGTCTTATTCCTCCCCTCCCTCCCCCATAGCCTGCTCTTTTGCCTCCAGGTGAAAAATGTGGAGACAGCACTAAAATGAGACCTATCTGTTAGAAAGAAAAGTTACAAGGTGAAAATGACCTTGTCATTTGATCACTGAATATAATCAATAAATAGCCAGAAAGACTAAGAGAAAAACTGTTTTGTGAAAAATACATGCTCACTTCATTACAGCATCACAAGCTAAAGGGGACAGGGGGGCGGTGTGGATCAAATGCACTTTTAAATCTCTGGCCCAAATATTGAATGCAATGTTAAATATGCCAGTGATTTTGCATTTTATATATATATATATATATATATATATATATAGGCAAAGCATCCAGGTATTATTTAGGTGCTAATGGAATTTGAAATGTAACAGATACTAATAGGGTTAAATGATTAGTCTATTGGGCTTAGGTTTATAGCTAACTGGAAAAAAAATCAAAGGAAGTCTGAAAGCTGACAAAAAAAATAATAAAGGAAATATGACTCTACTGGAATATTTCCAGTATAGATTTATGGCCCAAATCCACATAATTATTGCACTATAGCTGTAGGCTTCTCAAATTCAAGTGAGATAAACTAGCTGAAGAAAGGTTTTGTTTATGCAGCATTTTGATGTGGCAGCAAGTGTTTACCTGTCACTTATTTCCAATGGAAAGAGGGAGATGCACGCTTGTTCTTATTGCTTTGATCTTACAAGCATCTTCATTTAACATTTCCAGAACAAGAGAATTATTGCACATATTAGGCCTTTTTCAAGTCTTGTATGAAGGAAAACAGGTCAGTCAACAGCAACATTTTTAATTTGACAGGGGACAACAAAAACCTGTAAAGCTGTTTAACTCTTGTCATAGCCATCTATTATGCCCAAACAAGTTGATTTTTATATTTGTCGAATTAAAAAAAATATTGTCGCATGCTAACCTTGGGCTTTCATTTACATAATTGGCTCTTTGCATGCCGTGTATTGTACAACACACTTATTTGATTACTGTTCATTTTTCTGCAACTCCAAAGCAGCATCTAACAGAAGCTGCATATTAACATTTCATTTTTATCATGCTTTATTTCAAGCAGTCAAGTTGCAGCCATTGTTACCCTTTTCATTATCGAGGTAGTTAAAAGGCACTTGTTATAGGGCTCTGTGAAAAAGGCAGAGCTCAAATAGCATGTTTATGTTTTATTGAGTATGAACAACAAGCCCATTGTGCTTATACACAGAGAGGGGTTAACATCTCCAATGGCAAGAGGGAGGAAGACCTCTTCTGCAGGCAGCTTTGAGCAAAATTATGAACTAGATAAAAACTGTCTTCAATGGATTTTCCTTTTCCTGCTAGCCTATTGCCTCCTACCTCCAACATACCCCACAAGGTACTGAATACTGACATACTCCAATCCTTAAGGCCTCCCTTTTCTGGTCAATTATCCTCATACCATCTTCTTTCAATCAATCAGTAAGAATTTATTAAGCACCTACTATGTGCTAGCCACCTAAAATTTAATGATATGTTAAGGACCCAGCATCATTCTGTAATCACAAGCCTAGGGGATCGCTTGATTTCAGCTATGTTTCAAACAGAATAGATGTAGAGCTATAGGGGCACTAATGCAGAACTATAAGGGCACTCTGAGATTCATCAATCAAACCTCTGAATTTTACTTTTTTTAATAAAAAGGTCTAGTGATGTTAAATAGCAAAATCAAGGTTACCTAGGTAATAAGTAGCCAGAGCTGGGATTCAAATACACCTCCCTCCACCAAGGGGGCAGCTAGGTGGCACAATAGATAAAGCACTGGCCCTGGATTCAGGAGGACCTGAGTTTAAATCTGGCCTCCAATATTTGACTCTTACTAGCTGTGTGACCCTGGGCAAGTCCCTTAACCCTCATTGCCCTGCAAAAACGAAAGATAAAACAGAACAAAACAAATGCACCTCCCCTGACTCTAAATCCAGAATTCTTTCTACATTTGGGGACATTCAAACCTACTTTTCCTGTATCTCATGGTTTTTAGGGTTAGACTCATTGTTTTTTTCCCTAAGTTATTATGGCCTTAATCCTGAAACAGATAACATTTGTTTAAATTCTGTGTGACACACTTTTAAAAGAACATTGACATACTGGAGACCATCCAGAAGAGGTCACCTTAATAATCATAAGGAATTAGCCATCGTCCAAGGGACCTATTTCTCTTTCTCTAGACCTCATTGTAATCCACTTATTTATGAGAAAGGCCTGGTTATCATAAGGAGGACAAATAGCAAAGACCAGATAGACTGTTCTTTACTTTCGATACTAGAAAACCATTTTTCAGCTAAAGAGACTGAGAAGGACTCTTATAGCCAGAGTCATTCACCCTGAACTGTTCCCAACCAGGAAAACAAGAAATACAAGGATTGATTGAACATATTATCTTGGAAAGGCAAGACTTCTGGAAGACATGATAGTTTTCTTAAAGGTTCTGAGAAGGTATCGTATGTAAGACTAGATTTATTCTGGTTGGCCTACGGGGCAGAAATAGGAGCAATGGGTGGGAAATAAAAGAAAACTAATTCTTTCTCACATAACGATAAATTGCCTACCAATTAGAGATGTCCTAAAAGAGAAATGGCCTTGGAAGAAGTCGAATCACTATCCTTGGAGGAGACATTCAGTTTCTCAGATAAATTAATCCGTGATGATAGACTAATGGACATGGTTTGAGTAAAGCCCCAGAATATTCCTTGCTTGTCCATGAAGTTTATATTCATTTTAACCTAAAAGCAGGAGCATACATTAGAAAGGGAGGGAGTAGGGGCAGCTAGATGGTGCAGAGGGGCAGCTAGATGGCGCAGCTAGATGGCGCAGTGGTTAAAGCACCGGCCCTGAATTCAGGAATAACTGAGTTCAAATCCGGACTCAGACACTTGACACTTACTAGCTGTGTGACCCTGGGCAAGTCACTTAATCCCCATTGCCTGCAAAAAAAAAAAAAAAAGAAAGAAAAAAAAGAAAGGGAGTGAGTTACTAATACAGTAGAGAGATATTTGGGAATTATGTTAGATCTTCCCCACTTAAGAAGAGAAGTAATCCCTCAATATAATCAAGAATCCCAAAATAATTCCTCAGTGTAATAAGAACTATTTCATGCAATGTTCCAACAAAAAGAAGGACCTTATTGCAAGAACTCCAGATCCTATTCACAGGTACCATTATATTAAATGAATAAAGTGTCAGAACATTACAAAACATGCTTAGTGGGCTATTAGCAAGAAATAAGGATAACTTTACACTTTTTAACAATCTACTCTGGAAAAACATAATAGATTCTAAATACATGTGGCCAAGATTAATAGGTAGCAGAATGGACATTCCAATGAGTATATCAATACCTGTATCTTGATCATATGCTACAGATTGCCTATGGAAAGGGCCCATATAAGAATGAGATATTTGCTTAGATTAAATTTGGTAAATTATGCAACACTTTCAATTATTATAAACTTTTAATTCTACAAAACCATATATTTTAATACCAGTATCCTCATAGTGATGTTATATGCCTATGAATCAGGTCACACCATGATGTCACAAGAATCAAAATTGTAGAAAGCTCAAAGGAAATTCAAATTATAGATGTCCTAGCTATTAATTGTACACAAGAAGTATTATCAAAGGCATCATGGAGAATATTTCAATCCCCTTATCTCCCCCTAAAAAAGGAGATTAGGTAATAATATGTGAAACTAAATGAAAATAGAGAGACAGCCCAAATGCTACATTGGCACATTTGATATATTAAAGCAACCAGAGTTGGCCTTAAAGACATCAAGAATGAGGGGATTGTAATTTGTATTCTAAAGTGAATTTCCACACTAATGTGGTCTCAGATCCTTTTATGTATCTAAGGAATGCAACTTCCTGCATCTCTTAAATAACTCTACACATCAATCTAACTCTATCTTTCCTCTTCTGGAAAACCTTTAGTGACTTTTTATTGCTTACTAAGTAAACTTCAAACTCAGTTGTCTGACATTCAAGGCTCTCAATACTCTGATATTGATTTTTTCGACCTGTCCTTATTTTACATTCCTACAACATCCATGCTTTTGCCTGCTGGTCTACTTTCTGCTGTGTAAACATGTCATGTGTTTTCTCTAATATTTGCTCACTCTTTTCTTTTGCCATGGACATCCTTCTTCCCTATGTAAACCCAATACTTCCACCCCATCCCTAAAGCTAACCCAAATGCCACCTCATCCATGAAGCCTTCCATTATCAGTCCTGATACTAATTTTCCTGTTTGACCTCACAATTATTCATTCATTTTAGATAATTCTTGAATGACTTTATTATGTGCCTTTCACAGTGGTTGGCATTTAGTAAATAATTTAAACATTTTGGTTGAATGATTGTTTTATAGTTCTCTGGGTGCTTTATCCACTTAATAGAAAACGGTGGAAATGGGTAGGAAATTTCTTTTGTGAATTCTGTTTCTTCCTCTATTCCTACCACTTATTTCTGCACATATTAGAAATTAAATTTTTGTTAAATGAATATGAAGGCTAGCCCTACTTTCTCTAATGCCCCTTGACTATTCAGAGTTGTGCTTTTTCATATGTCATACACTTGGACTTGACTGGCACCCTATTAATAATCACTGACTAACTAAACCAGAGAAGATCATGGGAAGTAAAATGAATAATTTTGATTACATTAAATTATAAAGGGTATGTTAAAACAAAACCAATGCATCCAAAGAAGCAAAGCAGGAAACTAGGTGGGGGAAATTGTAATGTCTCTGATAAAGACCTAATTTCTCAAATATGTAGGGAATTTTATCAAATTTATAAAAATATAAGTCATTCCTCAATTGATAAGTGGTCACAGGCAGTTTTCAAAGTTCCAAGTTACCTGTAGTCATTAAAAAAAACAGGCTCTAAATCTCTATTGATTATAAAAATGAAAATTAAAACAACTCTGAAGTACCACCTTACATCTTTCAGGTTGGTTCATATGACAGAAAATAAAAATGACAAATTTTAGAATCCATATAATCATGAGACCAATTTGGAACTATGGCCAAAGGACTATACAAATAAGCATACTCTTTCTCCCAGCAATACTCCTCCTATTTTTGTATTCCAAAGAGATAAAAGGAAAAGGAAAAAGGATCTATATGCACAAAATATTTATAACAGCACATTTTGTAGTGGCAAAGTAGTGGAAATTGAGGGCTTGCCCATTAATTGGATAACAAGTTGTTCTATATGAATGTAATGGAACACTATTCTGCTGTAAAGAAATTATGAGGGGCAGCTAGGTGGCTCAGTGGATAGAGCATTGGCCCTGGATTCAGGAGTACCTGAGTTCAAATCCGGCCTCAGACACTTGACACTTACTAGCTGTGTGACCCTGGGCAAGTCACTTAACCCCAACTGCCTCACCAAAAAAAAAAAAAAAAAAAAAAAAGAAATTATGAGCAAGATGATTCAGAAAAACCTGGGAAGACCTACATAAACTGATACAAAGTGAGGTGAGCAGAATGGGGAGAATATTTTATACAGTAACAGCAAATTTGTAGGGTTATCAACTATGAGTATTTTGCCCATTCTGATCCATGCGATGATCCACTGCAATTCCAAAGGACTTAAAATTAAAATTCTATTTACCTTCAGAGAGTGATGGAGCCTGAGTACAGGTTAAAATATTTTTTACTTTATTTTCTTGCAATTCTTTTCAACATGACTAATATGGAAATATTTTTTTCATGATTTCAGATGTATAATTGATATCACATATCTTGTCTTCTCAATGGCTGGAGTAGCAGCAGAAAGGAGGGAGGGAATTTGGAATTCAATTTTTAAAAAATGTTATAAATAAATAAATTTAAAAAGTAAAGATGAATTAGTGACTGGAATATACTATATGAATCCCCTATCTCCAGAAATTCTTGGGAAATAGTGAAGAAATAACTGAAATGATTCTGAGCACTCTTCCCTTGGTAAAGGCTGATATCTTTAATGTTCCTAATCTTTAAGAGAACAAAAACAGCTAGTGAAGACTAGATTTCCTCATATGTAGAGAAAGAAATTCATATGAGACTTTCATTCAATGGATGAATTTAAAAATATAATATTCTTTTTTAAAATATGGAAAATAGAGATAAATATGTGTATACGCTTTTTATGAAAATGTGAATATCACTGTGATATACATCTATATAAACTGTTCTTTCCTACAAACTCTGATTCATACACTAAATAGAGCTAACTTTGTTCTTTGTTAGGAGTAAAACACCAAATCATATAACTAGAACACAATACTATCTTTAAAAAAACAAAACAAAACAAAATTGCCCTCTAAAGTTGAAGAGAAAAGGTAAAATCCACAGAAAAGTAAAATTACTTTTGCTGTGGCCTGTCTACATGGGTAAATTATGTATTTGGGGATTGGGAATGCCTGTTCTTTCCTATGCATATTGTTACTGCAGTAGAATAAATACAGTAGTAAAGCAAGGCTACCACTCTCCCATTACTATGAGATATTGTTCTTGAAATGCCAGCAGTAACATTAAGACAAAAGAAAGGCAATGTGGGCAAAGAGAAGACAATTCTCTCCCAATTTGATGCTGCTGTTGTTGATAGTGGTGTTGATAATGCTGAACATGATGTTGCTAATGATAGCTAAAATGTATATAGTACTTAGTGTGTGCCAGGCACTGTGTTAAGCACTTTATAATTATAATCTCATTTGATACTCACAGTAATCTTAGGAGGTTACTATTATTAACCCCATTTTACAAATAAGGAAAATAAGGCAACAGGGGGTAAGTAACTTGCCCAGGGTCGCACAGCTAGTAAGTTGTTTGAGACTAGATTTGAACTCAGGTCTTTCTGACTCCAGGCTGTGGGGACCAATTTTTAATTGGGGAGTGCTAGCTAAGTGGCTCGCTGCAATATTGGGGGAAGGAAGGAGACTTGCAGCCTCCCTCAAAACAGAACAAGATTTATTCTAACAAGAACGAACTTAAAAACAAAACACAAACAGGATCAGTAGGATCAAGAGAAAGGAAATAAAATGGGGAAAGGGAAATTATAATACCTGAAAAAATACCACCTCCCAGAAATCAGCTGAAAGTACGCAGCAGAACGCCTGTTGCTTTCCAGCTTCCACCTAGAATGCCCCATTCTCCTCCCCCAAACCTAGAAACTCCCCACACAGTCCCAGCCAATGGGATGGCTGCTCTGACAGTCACATGACTGCCCTCACTAGGCTTCCAATCATTATAATTTTGCCAGGCCCATGTAGGTGTCAGTGAGTGGTGATGACATGAGGTGCCAGAGCCCTGGCAATGGCTACAACCAGTGGGTGGAGCACATGAGGTTTGTGGAGCCCCAGGCCAGTGCTTGCTGAGGCATAAAAACCTCAAATAACAATTCTTTACAAAGCCCAGTGGTCTTTCTTTTGTGCCACTTAGATGTCCCTAATGATGTGATGCTATACCTAGAAAATCATAGGGAGTAAAGAAAAATGAGAAAATTAAAAGCTTCTACAAATTTGAAGGCTATAAAATAAGCCAACAAAAATTGACTGGCTTCATTGATTGATTTTCTTTTTCTTTTTTTAATTAAAAATATTGTTATATTAGATGGTCTAATGGGAGGGGAAGGACAAGATAGAGATGGAAATTTTGTTGATGTAAACTAAATCAATAAAACATTTTCTTCTCTTCTTTCACTTTCTCTTTAAAAGTAAGTTTTTCTTATAAGCTCTCTCAGAAAGGCTGAAGGTAAGGTTCAGGATGAAATCCAATTGATATACAAATGAAAGACATGAATAAAAAAATCTATTTTTAAAAAAGACATAGCTAAATTTATCAGATAAATGTAAATGTCCTGCCTTGGGCTTCAATCTGTGTAATGATATATCTGTAAAATATAGGATTTTTTTTTCTGGAAAAACTCCCTTGAAATCAGAAAGAAACAAATATTTTTAGATGTAGCTAAGAAATAGGGAAATTCTGGGTTCTGTGTGTTTAATCAGCACATAAATCAACAAACAGTTAATTGAGCACTTCCTTTGTCCAAAGCCCTGTAGGGAACACAATGCTATAAAAGCAATCTATTTATTTTAAAACATAGTATTTGCTTTGAGGGACTTAAAAATTTATGTGAAAAGCAAAAACTTCTATACATAGAAAAGTAACTTACAATATAGAAAAATATAACTATACATGAGAAATATATCCTATGTGCTAAATTATCATTACATACATTTCTTATCAAGTATTATAGTGAGTTGGGGAGATTGAAGAGATGGCATTTAAAGCATTCTGGTAAGGCTTGAAATGGGGTGTCATTTACGGCCTGGTTAGGATTTAGATTATCAGAGAAGAAAAGTTATTATAAAGAACAATATAACTCAGAACTATATGATAAACATTCATGTGTCAGCACTCTTCCATTCTTGTTGAGAATATAATTGTTCTGTAAAGGCCTTATGCAAGCATGCAACCTTTTATACACACATATAAGTATGTGCTCATGTATACAACATATGTAAATGTAAATGCATATGCAAATATATTTGTCTATGTTCAACATTATATCATATATTATTTTGTTTGTTTCCTTTAGAAATGTCTCTGATATGTTTTGATTCAATCGTTTGACTGAATCCTTGAGCATGACTTGTAAAATGGTTGTTCAATATCAAGGCTATGAAGGCAATATGGTTGTGTTGATTAAGCCAAATAGTAGTTTCTCAGACATTATTAGACCAGCCTTATTAATATGGCTAACCCCATTGTAATTCCTTGTTATTTCAAAACTTATTCCTCTTCTGTTTGATTAATGGAATTGTGTGATTTGGGGCACCTACAGACTTTCACAATTGCTGCTAACAAGCAGTAAGCTCCTGAAGAAAAAAATATCTGCTAGCAGTGAAACCACCACAGGTGTGGGGGGCAAGGAGATCTTTGTTCCCTTAAACTTACAAGTTAAAAAAGATGCTCTGTTATACTGGAATAGACTCCTTTTGAAGGTGGGATATCTATTTCTTGAAAACTAGATGTTGCTTTAGTTGAACTTCAAATGGTAAAAAAAAAAAGGAAGCAAAGTTCATGTTCTTAATAATAAAATGAAGTGTTATAATTTAAAATTAAGAAAATTGGTTAATTGCATCTGAAGCCTGGTACATTGTAGTTCAGTTCTTATTTTTGACTATTACTACCTGTGTGACTTTGGGAAATTCACAACCTCCCTGGATCTCAGTTTCCTTAACTGTCTAGTGAATAGTTAGGAGAACTAGGTGGCATCTGAAGTACCTTTCAGCTCTCAATCTATAATCCTATGAGACAATTTGCTTAGGAAGCATATGGATATAACTGAAAAGGCAAAAAGAGTTTATTCCTCAAATAAAATTTCCTGTATTTCCCCCCAATCTCATCAACAACATACATCAATGTAATATCAGTAGATTTAAGTCATATCACACCATAGCAATTTGTGTTTTTCTATAATTTGGCCCATTTTTTCCATATGTAATACTGAATGAGAAAGCCACTAATAACAACATGACCTTTAATGATATCTAATGTTCTAGGTGCTTTCATGTGCACAGACACTGACCCTGGTGAATTTGTAGGTGAACACTTTAAAATATATTTCTCAACTCCATGACCCAAGGTGACATTTAATTTTGCAAAATATTTTTCATCCCATTTCATTAATATGTATCACTCTAGTATGTCTGCACGATATTATTGGATTTGTAGAAGATGGCAATGATCTATTACAAGGTCTCTACCCTTCTGTCTTCCCCAAATCCCCACAGGTTACTAATGTTCCTGGAATGAGTTCAGCTTTCTTGATCACAGTACTAAGGATGAAACCTGTAAGGCAAGGATATGGTTCACTGGACAATCCAAGGGCATGTGGTGTTGGAGTCAGTTTAAGAAGAAGCTCTAGGAAGGAAATAAAGGAAGGTATTTATTTTTTTCAACATATATTTTTTGAAGAACTATTATAAGAAAAGCACCATGCTAAATGGAGTTGGGATAAAAAGATAAATATAAAAACATAAAGAAAGCAAGTTTCCTCTCTTCTGGTGTTAAACAATATGGAGAACAGATTAGATGAATATGTATATGTACATGTATAATATAGAATTAGATGAATATGTATATGTACATGTATAATATAGAATTAGATGAATATACACATATTCATACACACATATATATGTATGCATGTATGTATGTGTGTGTATGTGTGTGAGTGTATTGCCCAATATAAATACAAGTAAAGCATCTTTGTCTGCAACACATAGTAGGCAATTGATAAACACTAGTTGACTGATTGATATACAGTTGAAACATATTAATAAAGCTTCAAGAAGCAATTAATATTTGAAATAGACACAAGGAATAGATTATGAATTCAACAAATGAATTTATGTCAGGGGGTAGCAGTATATTTTAAGACGAGCATAAGCAAAATATAGTGTTGAAAAAGTGTAAGATATATTTATTCAACAGTGAGTTTGTTGTTAGAACATAAAATAAGTGTGCATGGTTATGCAAGATATAGTGAAATTAGCATACTCAGTCAACAGCTCTTTTTAGTTTTTTAATTTTTTTTCATTCTTTTATTAAATACTTGTTTTAAACACTGTCCAAAATTGTTCTTATAGGTTACAGCTTCCCAACTATTTATTTAAGCAAATGGAGGGAGGATTTTTAAATTTTTTTCTCTTACCCAACAGAGGTAAAGAACATTGTCAAAAGAACAATCAAATAAATTACCTTCAAGGTAAAATGAAAGACTCAAAAATGGGACTTAACTCAGTAGATAAATAATTAATGTGAGGACAAGAAAGGAGCTTTAAAAATCAGCAGGGCTCAGTGATTAATAAACTTCGAGAAATCAAAATGGAAGATGCATTCTTTTTTTCTCCATCCTTTCTCCTGATAATAGAACACCTGCATTGCATTTAAAGCATTCCCAACTCTGAATCAGGACCTTTTCATTAGACCATAGATATATTTCAATGGATTTTAACCATTACTACCCTCTCAAAAACATCATTTAATCCAGGTTCTCCACCTTGTAAATTGATTTCCAAAAAAAAAAAGAAAGAAAGAAAGAAAGAAAGAAAGAAAGAAAACTACAAGACCTATATTCAAATAGCAATTTATGAGTGATAAAGTTACAATTGTTTTGCAGATTAATATATTTAATAATTTCTTTGGCCTCCCTAAATGTTTCCTTACAATTTACTTTGAGAGATGTTTAAACAATCCTTCCTTAATAGCTCCGGAACAATGAATTTCAAGTCACTAGAAACAAGTTCTAACTAGTCTCCTGGTAGTCCAGATCGTTCAGAGGAAAGTCTCAGTTCAAGCCTAAGAATACTGGCTCCAGTTAATAAACAAAATTCAGTTCTTCCTATATTGGTTTATCTCAGCAGACTATTTTTTGCAATTCCTAGTAGCCAGAGGAGTGGCCTAGTGGAGAGCAGACAACCCTCCCCCCCAAAATAGACAAATTATCTTCTTGTCTAAGTGCCTGGAGTGGGTTCCTCCCTTGAGGCTAGCTAGATAGTGACAGAAGCTTCATCAGTTTCAGATTTACCTTGCATTCCTTTTCTTATTCTTGTTCCATCCTCTTCTCCTAATTATAAGCCATATACTATAGTCAATGTTTTTTTAACTTCAAGATGAGCTGGATTTTGGTGGAAGCAGCTATACAGTTTGGCCAAGCAGGATAGGGAGATAAGGAGCAAGAAGCAGAGATGGCTGAACACCATGTAGGTGGTAGTGCAGTGACCAAATGTTAGTCATCCAATCACTAAATATTTATTAGGTACTTACTATTGCTAAGGCAAAAGATAATCTCTACTCTCAAGGTGCTCATAGTCTAATAGGAAACAAAATATATAAATAATAATGTAACAATACTAAAAATAGGGAAATTTTCAATTATCCAGTCCTCCAATCAGAGCAGATAAATACTATCAAAAAGTTAACATTAAAAATATTGCTGCCGGGGGTGGCTAGGTGTCACAGTGGATAAAGCACCAGCTCTGGATTCAGGAGTTCCTGAGTTCAAATCTGGCCTCAGACATTTGACACTTACTAGCTGTGTGACCTTGGGCAAGTCACTTAAGCCCCATTGCCCTGCCAAATATATATATATATATATATATATATATATATATATATATATACATATATATATATATATATATATATTGCTGCCAGGGGCAGCTAGGTGGTGCAGTGGATAGAGCACTGGCCCTGAAGTCAGGAGTACCTGAGTTCAAATCCATCCTCAGATGCTTGACACTTACTAGCTGTGTGACCCTGGGCAAGTCACTTAACCCCAATTGCCTTACCCCCCCCAAAAAAAAATTAATGCCCTTCATAATTAAGGAATGGTTATATCAGCATATAATTATAAATCATTATATATAAGCATACATATAATGGTTTATACAGAAGGTATATGTGTATATAAATGTGTATATATGTCTATATGTAAATATCTAATCAGTAGAATATGAATGTATATAATATATATAATTTTGTCTATATAGAAGACAGTACAGGTAAAATATGTGAGTATATACATGTATATGTATAATGGGCACCCTATATTATAGTACATGTAAAATATATGTTTGTATATATATATAAATATGTGTGTATACAGACACACACACACACACACATATATATGTATGTTCAAAATTGAATAATGTGGTAAATTTTACCTGAGCTTAATATACAGAGTTAAAAGTCCATTTATTAATTCATTTCTCTAATCATCCTAATTCAATAGTGTATATAACAAAGTATGTCAATAATATCACCTCTTCATTTATCTCACATGAGATAAATTGTCAGCAACTTATTAAAAATCATTTCAAACCACATTAAGAACATAATATCTCTGTGCTCATGAGAGAAATTTTGCAGAGCATATTGTGTTGACCAAAGAAAATGAAAGGCTTTGTTTTCATAGTAAAACAAGTGAATAAAACCATCAATTGCACGCTCTGAGAATAAAAAACAAAACAAAAAAACAACAAAAAACAATTATCTCACCAATCTTAAGGATCCATGTCCCTACTTTATAATCATTTTAATTCTACTGTACAATGCTCCCTGAATGCTTATGTAGGGATGCCAAATAAAAGTATACTGAAAGGCATATTGAAATAAACAGAGCATTTCTATTTATTCATAATGCATATAAAATACTTTTATGTCCTTTCTAATAAATAAATAAAAATCCCTTGCTCCTCCCAATATATTAGAGTCAATCTAATAAATCTGATGCAATGTGCAGGCCAATTATTCTTAATTAGAAGTTTCATGAAAACTTGTCTAATCTCCATATGCTACAGTAATAATATACTGTAATTGAGGTAAAACAGAAATTAATCTCTGAGGCTTTGGCCAAGAAACTCTTCACTAGCCTTATAGGTTCTACATAGAAACAATGTCTCATAAACTGAGAACATTGTTTCCTGTATGGACGCCATATGTCATGTTTAAAAATATTAAAAAAGGCTTAAATCAAAATAATTAAAATAATTTATCTGGAAAACAGAATTTGATGCCACTCATATCCTACAAGAAACTCAACTGGAATTGGTATCAGAATATATGATCAGGCCAATTTGAGTTGGGTTTTGTTAAGGGCTAAAATTCTAGCTAAACTGTCTAAAATACCTAATGAGTAGTTGCCAATAAATTATAAGCTTTAGCAAGAGTTAGACTTTTGAGCATTTATTAAGGAGAATGAGAATTTGGTAAAGAGAAAAGAAAAGGCCTAGATTCCTATCTATTAAAGGGAGAGTGCATTTCTAGCTCCCTTCTCCACCAGCATCCTCAGGAAAGAGAGCAAGACCGAGCCCCAGTCTCTTCCCTCTTCCTCCCACTAGCCAACGTCACTTCCTGATGCCCAAAGAAAAGACTCCTGGTCTTGCCCTCAAAGACCTTCGCTTCATGGGTGGAAAGAGAGCAAGACCGAGCCCCAGTCTCTTCCCTCTTCCTCCCACTAGCCAACATCACTTCCTGATGCCCAAAGAAAAGACTCCTGGTCTTGCCCTCAAAGACCTTCGCTTCATGGGTGGAACTCTTCTACAGTAAGTCTCCAGCAGGTGGCATCATTCCAATCGTTACAGTTTTCTTAGCATATTGAGAAGTGGTATAATTGTGTTTTTCTGCCTCCTGGACTAGCCCATCTATATTGTATAGGCTTCATCAAATTCTCTTGAGATATGAGACCATGATCTCAGTGTAGACAGTGTGCCATTGGTGTGTGGTTCAAAAATCACTTGGTTTAATTTTAAGAGATCAGAGTTTGAACCCTTCTGATACTAACCATTTGCATGATGTCAGCCAAATCATAATATCTCTCTTAGCCTAAATGCCTTTATTCATTTTTGGTCTAGATTTGATGATTTCATTAGTGTATGGAATTTCATGTGAGGAAGCTAATCTATAATTTATAATTTCAGGGCATTTTCAGAAGCATTGAGAAGATAAATAACATGCCCATATCCATAGAATTAGTACACCTGAGAGGCAGTAATAAAATCCATACAAAGTGATTCTAATTCAAGGCCAGATCTCTAAGAATTACATTATGCTCTCTCTTCTTTACCATAAAATGGACCTAATATGATTTTTGCCTTGTTCAAAGTTTTGTTAGAGGTCACTTGTGGCAATTTGTAATACAATATATAAATCTTAAATAACTATGTAAATATAGACCACCAATAATATTTAAAAAGAAAGGATGAGGTACTAAAATGATATTTTGTAGGAATTAATAAGCCAAATTTTCTTACTAATGAAAGTATTATCTGATACTTTGGGGGTACAGCAGCAGCAGCAGCATAAAAATAGTAAAAGTCTTTATTTTTTCCTAAATACCCAGAATTGTTAAGGAAACACTTGGTGGGGGGATTTGTAGGCATGTAGGAAGCAAAGACTGATGGAATAGGGGGCTACATTGTATTATCACATATTTAAAATTGGAAGGGATTTTACAGATTATCTAGACCAAACTGCTTCTTTATCTAAATGAGGAAATTGAAGTCAGTGAAGTTAAATTCAAATATTTTGCCCCAAACTATACAATTTTGTGTGTAGATACAGTGGCAGAGTCAGGATTTTAATCTATGTAGTCTGACCTTAAATTCATTATACTCTTTCACTGTATAGTGATGCTTCCAAGAGAGAATAGAGGGGATAGCAATACATAAGAAATTAGACATAGTAAGGAACAGAGATAACAACTCTTCTGAGACAAAAGGGAAAATAGAAAAAATGAGGAGTGAGTCTGAGGAAAAGAGATTGGAAGTTGCTTTAATGGCAACTATACTAAATATCCACAGATTGAAAGGGAAGATTTTAATATGATGTATATGCGAGAATGTGGGGAGCAGTCTTGTGTTTAAGGAGACAAGACTTGAGGAGAGAAAATAATGGATAATGAGAGAATAGAGTAGAAAGATTCCCCAATATCAGTGAAGTCCAAATGGAAGTGAGTTAGGAAACATTGTATCTGCTCCAATCAGTGAGGTTGTATGATTACTTCAAATAATTCTTAGGGGTTCAGGAGTAAAGGAAGCAAGCTACAAAGAATTGGGAATTAGCCAGCAACAAGGAGCTGGAGAGAAAGAATGTCAGAAGGTCAAAATAAAAAGGTTCAAGAATGCATTACACTGCATTTTGAAAAAGCTTCTAGAATGGGATAAGGAAGTAAGCAAAAGCAATGGAAAGAAATTCAAAAGAAAATATTTGTATCTGGTATTGCTCACTTTCCTTTTCCCTCTCTACTCCTTTATCTGCTTTATGTTTGCAAAACATAAAAAAGGCTTACACAAGTTGTATTGCCTATAAATTTAAAAAAAATGTTCAAAGAGAAAATAGGTTATAGCACTCAAATAAGCAAGATGATCCTGTTAGCAATTTTGCATGAATGTGGAGAGGGATATGACAAAGAGTCGATAGGATTGCAGTTCAATAGTGATCCGTTCTGTTCAGTGATAAGATTGTTAATACTTTAATTGTTTGATTTGGGGTTGAACTAAATTTTGTTAAATAAGCATTTATGTCTGATACTCCTACCTCACCCCATATATACAGACCATTTGTTTTCTTGAAAAGAAATGACCAGATAGGTAGATAGACAAATAAACAACCACATAAAAATATATAAATAGATAGAAAGTTGCATTCTGTAACAAATATGCATGGGTAAGCAAAAAAAAAAATTCCCATCGTGACCAAGTCCTAAAATAAGTGTCGCCTTCTGCATATTAATTCTATCACCTGTCTGGCAGGAAGTTAGTAGCATTCTTTATCATTTGTCCCCTGGAATAATGGCTGATTGTTGCATTGATCAGAATTCATTAGTCCAGAGGTATCAAAATAATGCCCACAAAATTTACAATTACCCTGCTACCAGATTAAAATGCTACTATCCATTTCTATTTGAGTTTGACAACACTTGAAAACTATCCATTTTTAGAATGTTATTGTTGTAGGATATATTTTTCTCCAGTTTCTGTAAAACTCACTTTGCAACAATACATACATCTCCTTGGTTGTCTCTCAAACAGTCCCCTACATCAGAGATGTTAAATATATGGTGCATAGGCAGCAGCCCACTAACTGAATTAGATTAAAATGTAATGGGGAAATATTAACAAAATAAATGAAATGTAATAAAATATAGATAGCATATTTCAAAACTGTCGATATGCAGCCTGCAGTCATCCTTATGTATGGATTAGTAGCCAGCATTTCTTTGTTTTTTTTGTTTGATATCGCTATCCAATATAATTTCTTACAACAAATATAGTACATTAGACATAAAGGGTTGAAATGAACAGACATTTATCAAGATATTATATATGCATATAAATTAATTATATATATACATACTATATATTTATGTATACACAGATATATCGTTACACACAACTATCCTGTATTAATGCGTATAATTATATCTAATTAGACAGATATATGAAATCTGTATACCTGTTCATAAATTTTAAGGGCATTTACAAGATATTTAAAATAAGAGAAAATCACAAAGGAATAACAATGTTACTATTAGGGAGAGAGAAAGAAAAAGAAAGAATGATTGGGAGAATAGAAAGAGGGAACAAGAAAGAGGAAGGAAGGAAGGAAGGAAGGAAGGAAGGAAGGAAGGAGTAGGGAGGAGGAGAAGAAGGGACCTGAAAAGATATAAGCAATTAGTTACTCATATGTTAATATTCTCATCTCTATTGGCTATTTTAAAAAATTCTCTATATGTCAAATATATACTTGATGAAAACATGATAGATGATAAAAATATACTTTATATTGTTTGATGTTTTAACTATAATGATATTACTCCAAAATGGAGTCACTTAGACTAGGTGTTCCTAACATCCATAAAATATATAGGGATGACCAGACACAGCTTGCATTTTTCCACTGTTCTGATCTATGTTAACTCTGTGTCAGGCAGATAATTGCTTGCAGCTTTGATTTTATGAAATTCTTGACTGAGTGCAGCCTCTAGGTGATTCTCTCTGCAACCTTAGATAGTTAACTTAAATCCTTTCTCAGTTTCTGCTTCTAATAAAGATACTCCTTCTACATGAGCTTCATCCAAGTTTGGTATCCATAAGGACCAGTGAGAGCATCTCCACCACATATGGGTCTGATTAAGAATGCCCTCTCCCATATCTGGTGCCAATTACCTGTTTTCAACCATTCTTATTTTAGAGTATATACTTTTGCCACTTGAACACCAAGTTTAAGTGTGTTTCCTCCTCTATACATTTGCCTTGTGCTGGACATTTCTTGAATCAGTGAGGAAAAACCTCTCTCAATGTTATATTGCCATAGTATGTGTGTCTCTGTGTGTGTCTATGTTTATGCTATTTTTTGCCTTCTTGCTACACTGTATCACAAAGCTCTTGTTTGGATCAGTTTCTTCAGTACCATTTGACTGTAAATTCTTTTTTTTTAAATTCTCTTTCTTTCTTTCTTTCTTTCTTTCTTTCTTTCTTTCTTTCTTTCTTTCTTTCTTTCTTTCTTTCTTTCTTTCTTTCTTTCTTTCTTTCTTTCTTTCTTTGCTGTGGAGCAATGAGGCTTAAGTGACTTGCCCAGGGTCACACAGCTAGTAAGTGTCAAGTGTCTGAGACCAGATTTGAACTCAGGTCATCCTGAATCCAGGGTCGGTGCTTCACTGAGACACCTAGTTGCAAACCCTGGTCTTTTAACCTGAGTGGTAAGGCCAAATTAAGCAAAATAGAACAAGCATTTCTAGACAGATGATTAAAGGCACCAAAAATATATTTCTTACAATAATACATTAAATAAATTAAATGAATGCCAGAAATGTATGAACAGACATTTCTCAATATACATATATAAATATCTATGTACTTTATATGGATATGTATACATATACTATGTGTTTATATATGTATATATACATATGTATAGTTACATACCATTTTCATCTATTATATAAATAATTATATATGACCATACAACTCACTAAGAGTTAAAGACAGCATAAGATCACATGTACTAGGGCACAGAATGTCATAAACAAATAGAGAAAATCAATTATATAAATTTTATCCTTTGTTAATTATAATGCAATAGAATAGTAGGCATTTGGAAAGTAAAACTAAATGACTTAAATAGATGTTTAATAATATTATCCTAAATAAAATTTTAGTCAAATGACAACTCACAGAAGCAATTAATACTTAAGTTAAAACAATTATAATAATAAAAACAAAAGACCAAAATTTTTAGTATGCAGCTTAAGTAATTTTTGGAGGAAGGATATAAAATTAGGACATATATTAACAAATTGGAAGAAGTTACTACATTTAGCATACATTTAAAAAAGAATAATTCTCCATAATAAGCAAACCCAAAATTAACAAAAAGAGAGAATATTGAAAATTTGAGTAAAGATATATGTTAGAAATTATAAGTAAAACTAAAAGATGGTCCTTTGAGACTATTAACAAAATTGATAAGCTCTTAACAAACATTATTAAATGGTCAAAGACAAAATATAAAATCAACAAATTAGCAAATGAACAAGATGCAATTACAACAAAATCCAAAGAAAGAAGAAGAATGACCAGAATCTGCATTGGATAGTAGATATGCCAACAAAATTAAGGACAAGAAAAAAAGATTGTTAAATATAAACATCAAAAATACCCAAAATAAAAGAATAGTAAATAGAGATCTTACACAATTCTATCTATGTAAAGGAAATAGAACTAGCTATAAAGGAACTATTAGAGATGGGGTTGGGTGTAGTGGGGAGAGAAAAAATTCTCCAGCTCCTAATGTATTATAGAAAAATTCTACCTATAATTTAAAGAATAATTAATTCTAATTCTACATGAATCATTTTTTAAATAAGAGAAAATATCACTCTTCCAATCTTTAAAAAATATATGTTCACATTCCTGAACCAAGGAAGAGTAAAACAATAAAGGAAGGCTGTAGACTAATCTCTTTAATTAATTTTAAAATTTTGTCATCTTCACAGACTACAGAAATTTATCTAAGAAGCTATTCTTATGATCACATTTGATTTATATCACAAATTCAGTACATTAGGAAAACAAATGGCATATATTTACAAATAAAAACAAAAACATTCAAAATTTCAATGTTTTCTCTAAAACCAACAACAAATAAATATCTGATAAAATGGCAATAAACTAAAATCTTGGACAAAAATATGAGAGTAAAGTAAAGATCTACATTTTCCACACTATTATTGGTTATAGCTATAGAAATGCTGTCAATTACACAAAGAATAAGACAGAAATCAAGGTCATAAAAGTGTGAAAAAGAAGAGCTCAGCAAAACTATTGCTTTTTGTTGATCATATAGAATTGAAAAAGAAACTTATTAGGAAAATTAAAATCTTCCAGAATAATTTAAGGCTACAAAAAAAAACCTACATAATGTTAAGAAAATTCAAAATGAAATAATAGAAAGAGAAATCCTCAAAGTGGTTAAAGTATGTGAGATTCCATCTACCAAGACACCCTAGCATTTCTATGAATATCACTAAAATATTTTATTAAGATAAAAGAAGACAAATAAATTGAGAGTTTTAAATGCTCGTGGTTGACTTATACCAATGTTATAAAAGGGTAATATTACCAAATTCATTTTCCAGAATCGGGTCCATAATAATGAAACTATTACATAGCTCAGAGCAAAAAAATAGAATTTATTGAAAGGAATAAAAAGTCAAGAAACTGAAGGGAAATAATGGGGGAGGGGAAGCAATAATGAAAGGGGCCTTGGAATACTAGGTTTCAAAATTTTCCAAAATGTAGTAAACATTTAAATAATTTAAGATTACTCAAAGGGTTAGCTAGGTTATTATACAGCAGATATAGTGCTAGACTTGGAGTCAGGAAGACTTAAGTTCAAATCTAGCCTCAGACACTTAGTAACTGTTTGACCCTGGGCAAGTCACTCAACCCTATTTGCCTCAGATTACTCACTTATAAAATGACCTGATAAAGGAAATAGTAGACTACTTCAGTATATTTATCAAGAAAAATTGACATGTCTGAAATGACTGAGCAACAACATTCAAAATTTTCTAAAAAATTATTAATTGAAAAAATTAGGTAAATATGACCTAGAATTATGTGAAGTTTAAAAATGTAACTGTGATGACTAAAAATCTAATGTATGTTCACCATAAATTAGAAGTTTATAGCACCATTCTTTGAGGCATTAAGCATTTATTAAAGTATTTAGAAGTTAGAAAAGAGAGAGGATCAGGTATAATTCAGGAGGAAAGAGCCTAGCTCCCTGTACCTGCTGCTGTTACCATGACCTCCAACCCAAAAGAAGGATCCCCTGTTCCCTCAAGCAGAAGCTCCCTGCAGGCCCGCCTAGGCTTGGTCCCTACACACAGCTCCAAGCTAATTGGCTGGTAGCATTGATTGACATGACTTACAGGAGTTTCTATAAATAGATGTAATGGTTCTTTGAATACATCTAATTTCCTGACGCTAGTCACACGTTTTCTTCTCAGGAGGGTATTCTCCTCATTCTCACAATGTATTACTCATTGGGGAGTGGGGGGGGGGCACTCTGATTCTCACACTCCCCCCTGTGCTTCATGAAGAAAAAGCTTTTCCTTACATGAAGTGATAACATTACAGGTACTTATTACTAACAAAGTAAAGGTAATGAAAAGAGAGAAAAAGAAATTGAATGATGCATTAACAAAGGCTAAAGGGAGCACTCCCCTTTTAACAGGTGGACAAAACAAACAGAGAAAAACTAAAGGGGGCACTCCCCTTTAGTAAGTGGACATTATAAACAGTGTATACAATGGGGAAAAGGAAAATAGGAAAATGTCCATTTATGTCTTTGGAAGTCTTTTCTCAGATGATTCTTGGGATGTCCTCTGGGAGTAATTGTGGAAAGTCTTTCAGGTGTGGATGCTGATGATCAAGACTAGCAAGTCTCAGCTGTAGAGTTTCAGGTGTGATTGTAAAGTCCCTCAGGTGTTTCAGATACTGGTAATCAGATGGGAAATTTTTCTACGAAATTGAACTTATCACAACTTTAAATAGTTTGCCAATAACCAAACCAAACAATGAGAGTTCTCAAAAACATGTCTTTTAGAGATTTTACAATTATTATCCAGTTGTTAAACATGAAACATATAATAAAAACAAAAATTGAAACATTCTGTAAAACTTAAATTAATACACTTCCCCCTGTGGAGAATAAATTGAGAAGACAATTGTGATATTAATTTATAAAATACTTTTTATTTTTGTTTCATCACTTTTTGCATCATCTATCTAATTCTCCTCATGCCATTATGAGAAATTAAAGGATGTAACATAATTGGTATCAGATGTCAAGGCCAAATCCAACATTGTATTCATCATGACATCTGAAAAAATTATGGGGGTTACCATAAGAGAACAGAGAAATAAGAGAAATAAGCATTGACAAACTTCATGGCTCTACAGACAGCAGATGCAGTATGCTGAGGGGAAACTGAAATAGGCTTAATCAGATGCATAGGATTGAGATGTCCATGCCATCAGGCCAATAGGAGGGGGAATTGAAATCAGGTGTCAAATGAGATGGCATAGCCCAGCATCCCAGTGCCACGTGGGGGGAAATTAAACCAAGAAAATACAACCTTGACTCTTGCCAATAGCCATTCTCTCAGCCTTTTCCATAGGCAGTGCAGTACCTGGACTTTGTGACTTTCTCCCCTTTTGTGACAGACAGTTCAATATCTGCTCTTGTATATATGTATTCTTCTTGTGATTGGCTGGCATCTTGGTCAACTGGCATCAGTTCCCTCAGAATGAAGGCAATAAATGTGTTAAATGATAATTCCCCATAATCCAAGTCTCATATGTATTTAAAAATTGAGGATAATGATGATCTCAAAAAATGTGAATGTGCCTTGACTCAGAATATAATATACAATTATGCAATAATTTCAAGTAATAATTTTTTTTCTTTCTTTTTTTTTACTAAGTACATATTTACTAAGAACATATTTAATACAAATTACAAAACAATCTTAAAAGAATAAGAATCTCTACGAAAATAAGCCCATACTATTGAGTTCAAAATGTAGTTGCGATAACATAAAAAAGAAACCCTTATGTAACAGTTAAACTGACATTTTTTATGCTTAGCAAAAATAGTACTTCTAGAATTAATTAACACTGGCCATGGCAACCAATTTTCCAGGGAAATACATTATAGAATTTGATCAACTAATCAGTTGGAAAAACAATTTAGAATATGGGAGCGCCCATATATAATACTCCCAGAATTAATATTGTATTATGAAATCAAAACCATCTTACAGTGGTTTAAAATTAGCTAGATAGATGAATAGAACAAAATACACATGGAAGAATAAAAGACAATGAAATTTAATGGTCTACATGTGCTGGTACTGGTTTTATATATATATATATATATATATATATATATATATATATATAGAGAGAGAGAGAGAGAGAGAGAGAGAGAGAGAGAGATCTATATCTATATACGCTGTCTACTGCTTTCAAATCATAAAAGGAGAAGTCTAAGGGGCCAACCTGTACTGCTCCTCTTGACTTGTGGAATTCATGTAACCTGGCTTGTAATTCTGGTATATAGGAAGCAACAGAGGTATCTCCCCCCACCAGTGAAGTAAATACTGGGGAAAAACGTTTTGCATGAATAGGAGGATGGCCAAAAAGCATCTCAGAAGGTTATATATGTAATTCTCCTCTTGGTTGCTGTACACATAGAACAATGTCAAGGGTAGAACATCAATTCAAATGAATTTCAGTGCACAATTTGCCAATCATGCTCTTAAGCTCTTTATTCATATGTTCCACCTGGCCTGAGCTTTGTAGGTAGTAGAATATATAGACCTTTGGAGTTACTCCCAGGAAAGAGTAAATTTGGGATAAAACAGAATCAGTAAAATGTGTGCTTTTGTCAGAATCAATGTGGGCTGATGGGCCAAATCATTTCATTAAGGAGGGTTTTGGCAACAAATGCAACTGTTACTTGGGAACATGGAAAAGCATCTACCCACCAAGTGAGTTGATCAACTATAACAATACAAGACTTATAACATCCTGCCTTAGGCATTGTGATATAATAAATTTGTAGATGCTCAAAAGGTGTATATGCTAAAGGAAGTCCTCCATAAGCTTTAGACTGGAAGGCATATTGATTATATCTAACAGACAGGAGAAGAGGCACAAACCCTAGAGGCCACATTAGTAACTCCAGGGGCAATCCAAACCCTTTTACTGAGTCCATAATTCCTTGTGTGCCAAAATGCCCTTTTCTGTGAATAGATAGGCATACCTGATGATAGAAGCTCCAGGAGTGAAGTGGCTTCCCTTCCCAAGTCACCCAGACCCCATTGACTTCTTTATCCTTGAATTTCTTTTTCCACTTCTCTACTTCAGACTTATCATAAATAAGAGGAATGGAAACATCATCAGAAGAAGAAAGATTAAATGCATGTTCAGGGGCTTCCAAAGTAGCAAGCTTAGCAGCAGTATCAGCTTGTTTGTTGCCTTTTGAAACAGGGTCACTTTTTCTGGTATGAGCAGGACGATGAACAATAGCTAAGGCAGATGGGAGTTTTAAGGCAAATAGGAGATCTTTAATAAATTCACCATTAGCAATAACTTTGCCATCAGAGGTGAAAAATCCTCTCTGCAGCCAAAGCATTCCTACAGCATGGTAGACACTATATATATATATATATATATATATATGGAATAAGTATAGAGAGTAGTATTTTTCCTTTGGCTACAGAACAGGCTCATGCGAGAGTCACAAGTTCAGCAGCCTGTGCACTAAGATGTAAAGGCAGAGAAGCTTCCCAGATAGTATCATAATCAGAAACTACAGCAAGGAGCACCAGTATAGCAGGTTCTCCCACACATAACAGATGAACCATCAGTATAGAAAATAAAATAAGGGTTCTCTAAGAATGTGTCAAAAAGATCATCACAAGGTTTCTCAGCTATGTCAATGAGGGAGGTGCAGTCATGTAAAGGATCCCTGAGAGTGGCAGGTCAGGGAACAGTTTTGCTGGGTTAATGGCTGTACAACTCTTTAAAGTGCTTCTCTCATTTCCTAGCAGGGTTACTTCACATCTAATGAACCTTTGACCTGAAAAAGCCTGTGTCCTATGACGCAGTAAAAAAGCCTCAACTTCATGAAGGCACTGCATGATTAAAGGGTTACCTAAGACCAGATAAGAGGCTTCTTCTACCAAAAGAGCTATATCCACCACTGCCCAAAGGCAAGGTAGCACACCAGCAGCTACAGAATCAAGTTGAGTAGAATAATAAGCTATTGGGCACTGGACAGGTCCTAATTTTTGAGTCAGGACCCCAGAAGCCACTCCCCTCTGTTTATGTACATAAAAGAGTAAAAGACTTACTGTAGTCTGGGAATCCTAGTGCAGGTGCTGATAGCAAGGCCTGTTTTAATTCTGTTATAGCTGAAAGATGCTGGGAATCCAGCTGTAAAGGTTTTGGGATATAATTTTTGGTTAGAGATGTAAAAGGCTTAGAAATTTCACCAAAGAGGGTATCCATTGTCTAAAATATCCAGTTGCTCCCAGAATAGCCCTTTAGGTGCTTCTTAATAGAGGGAGCAGAGTTGTTAAGTAGTCTGGACACTCTTAGGAGAGATGAATCACGTGCCAGTGGCAAAACAAAACCCAAATATTCCAGCTGATGTAGACACTATTGTACTTTAGAAATAGAGACGTTATGGCCTCATTTATGCAGCTCTAATAACAGGTGTTGGCTATCTTCCTGGCAAATCTCAGCATTAGGTGCAGCCAGGAGTAAGTCATCAGCATATTGGACTAAAGTGGAATTTTTAAAGGTAATGGAGGCTAAATCCTGTTGCAAAATTTGAGAGAATAGTGTGGAACTGTCAACAAACCCCCGTGGGAGTCTGGTCCAGGTCCACTGTCTATTCTACCAGACAAAGGCAAACAAGTATTGGCAATCCTGATGTACTGGTATTGAAAAGAAAACAGAGCAAAGATCTACCACTGTGAAGCTTGATGTTTCACGTGGGATAGAAGAAATGATAGTAGCAGGGTTAGGCACTATCAGATGTCTGTGTATAACACAGGAATTAATTGCTCACAGATCTTGTACAAAATGGTAAACAGGTTTGCCATTTGGCCCAAGCTTGGGTTTCTTACCTGGCAAAATGGTGGTACTGCATGGGTAATCAGGGCATGGGACAATTAAGCCTTGTTTGTCAAAGCCTCAATTATAGGAGAAATTCCCTCAATGGCATCTCTAGATAAGGGATATTGTGGAATGGATGGTGCTGGGCTATCTTTGGTCTTAATGATAACAGGCATAGCAGATTTAAGGAGACCTACATCAGTAGAGGAGGAAGCCCATAGGGACTGAGGAATATCAGAAGAGATTTCAAATATATTCTCCACTGTTTCCTGAGTGTCTGAGATCAAGGTTGGCAGTAAGTGAACAGTATCCTTTGGCAATTCCAGGGAAATTCCACCATCTGGAGAATATGATATGGTTGCTCTAAGTTTACAAAGGAGGTCACAACCTAATAGGTTTTCAGGAGAGTCAGGCATAAGTAGAAATGAATGTTCTACTGTTAATGGGCCCAGATTCACTATATGAAGGGTTATTTACAACTGTTTGAGCTTTTCCTGAAACTCCAACTATATTTAGAGATTCAATAGATGTACATTCAGGGTCAGGTTTGCTCACTAGGATTCATCTTGAGGCTCCTGTGTCTAATAAACAATCATAATAAGGATCTCCAACCCTAAGGGTCACATGGGCTTCATTACTTTGGGAAGGTGAATGGACTGGCACAAGAGGGCTAAAAATCTCATGATCCAGAAAGGTAAAGTCTTTGGATTCAACTGTCCTTTCCCCTCCCCTACACCATCAATCCTCTATATCTCTCTGATCTGTACCCCTTTGAGAGAGCCTGTGAGTGTTTTCATTCTGCTCACCTATATCTCTCTGAAAGAGTCTGTTTTACCTTTGTCTGTCTGTATCCCCCTGAAAAGATCTATAGCTATTTTGATTCTTGGTCTCTGTACTCTCTGACAGATATAATATTTATTTTGGTTCTGACTCTCTGTGCTCCTGAGAGAAACTATATCTGTTCTGGTTCTGTTCCCTTTGCATAGTCATACAGTACTGCATTATATGCCCTTGTCTATTGCAGTAATAGCAAAATCTAGGGGGTTTATAGTGATACTGGCGTTGATAGTGATTCTCAACTGCCCTGCCTCAATGTCTTGTTGTTTCCTGTACAGGAGCTAAAATTCCCTGTCTGTTCCTTTCTTCTCTCTCATTTCCTTCATAAATATATGTTGCTATTTCTTTAAGTCTGTCAGAACTTAAGGTATTCCAATACAGACATTGCCTTTTAAAATATTTCCATATTTCTGGTAAGGACTGTTGTATAAAAAGAGAACAGATAACATGGGCATCTCTAGCATCTAATGGATCCAGTCTAGCATATCATCTGGCATTCTTATACAGACTGTCATAGTATCTATTAGGTCTTTCATTAGGTTCTTGAACTCTATCTATAAATTTTTGCCAGTTATCAGTCTTTGTAGCACAGGATTCCATTGCCTTCAACAGTGTTTCTATTGCTTCCTTCAATAGATCAAAATTCTTATGGATATTGTTGTCCCAGTCAGGGTCTTCTAAAGGCCATCCAATAGCAATTTTTCTTGGTGTTTCTAAGGAGTTTGATGCAGCTATTATAACAGCTCTTTCCCCTGGGGATAATATCATTTTCATGAGATCAGTGACATCATTCCAAGTGGGCTGATATCCTCTGAAAATTGCCCCAAACTGACTGATAACTGCTGTGGGATCTTCATCAAATTTAGGAATTTTGTGTTTCCATAAACTTAAATTTTTTGGGACAAAAGGTATATAGTGCCTAAGCTTTACTACAATACCCTTTTTATCTTCGGTGGGGATCTCTTGAAGGGGAAGAATGTTTATCCACTCTCTCTCCTCTACAGGTGAATTTCCTCTTTTTTTTTTTCTTTTTTATTAACTTGGTTGGCATTTCAGCCTGAGAGACAGTCTTGCATTCAGGCTTGGGCTGGGATTCCCCCTCTTTTTCCCCGTTTTTGGTCAATTGCTTACTTGCTACATTCCAGAGGTTCCAACAAGTTAAATCTTTGGGGGAATCAAAGTGCAGGATCATTTGTAGAGTTTTCAATATTAAGTAGTCAAAAGATCCATTCTCTAACCATTGATTCTCTAGTAAGCTAAAATATTTTTATGCCACATAAAACCCAGTTTCATAAGCCTTGTTTTTTTTTCATGCCTGGCTGAATCAGTAGCTTATTAGAGTCCCATGCTGCAGTTATTTTCTCTAGGGGAGACCCCTGTATTATATGGTATGTTCTGGTATTTATAGTCTTTTTGTTGTTTTTAATTTCTATAGTATTATCAGTTCCCTTTTTGTAATTCAAAAATTTCCTCACTATAACACAAATAAAAGTAAAAATAAAAATAAAAATAGGAATAGAACATTTGAATTCATAAGGACCAAACATAAATATGATTTCAATCCTGGCCTGGGTGAATAACCAGGAAAAAAAAAAAAACCTCAAGAGGCTAAGATCCATTGGAAAAAATAAAGGAAGAGACATGTGAAAATAGGAAGCTAAAATTAGAAAAAAAAAGGTACTTAGGAGGTATATAGTGCTACCTTAAAATTTAAAGGGATAGGCACATAGAAAATAGGGGAAAATTTCTTACCCAACCAGAAGATCAGGGGTTCACCATTACTCTTCGTGGTTCAGCAACCGTGATGTTTAAAATCTAATTGTGATTTCTAAAAATCTACTATGTTGTCACCTTAAATTAGAAGCTTATAGCACCATTCTTTGAGACACTAAGCATTTATTAAAGTATTAAAAGTTAGCAAAAAAGAGAAGAACATGTGTAGTTCAGAAGGAAAGAGCCTAGCTCCCTGCAAGTGCTGCTGCTACCATGACCTCCAACCCAAAAGAAGGATCCCCTGTTCTCTCAAGATGAATCTCTCTGCAGACCTGCCCGGGCTTGGTTCCTATAATTGGATGGTAGCATTGATTGACATGATTTGCAGGTGTTTCTATGAATAGATGTAAAGGTTCTATGAATAGATGTAAAGGTTCTATGAATAGATGTAACTTCTGGATGCTAGTCACATGCTTTCTCCTCAGGGGTCATTGCCCTGGTTCTCACAATGTCTTTCTCAGCAGGGGGGTAGCACTCTGATGCTGATAATTAATAGAACATATTAATCTTTGGTACACCAAACTGAGCTTACCCAAGGCAAGTCCTTCATATTTGATTTTAAATTGCTGGGAAAACTGGAAAATACTTTGACAGAAATTGGGTTAAGGCAAACATCTAATACCAAGCACCACAATAAATTCCAAATCAATTTATGATGTAAATATGAAATTTTATAATACAAAAGAATCTGGACAATAATGGAACAAGATAGTTCATAACTATGAAAAAGGATAAAATTTTTACCTAAGTAAAGGACATAAAGAAAAGATAGAAATATGTAAAAAGAGATATAAAGAACAATTTTGATTACACAACATTGTATAGTCCTGGAGGTGTTACATAAATGCAGTTCAACTAATCTAGGGAAAAAGTCATGACCCTAATGAAAAAGTACAACAACTTTCTGAATAAAAATGCAAACATGTTTTATCTGAGCTATATTTGTTCTGTAATAGAAGGACAACTTTCCTAAAGATATTCCAGGTTCCATACTTTTTTGTTAAGAAAGAAAGACTTGGGGCAGCTAGGTGGCACAGTGGATAAAACACTGGCCCTGGATTCAGGAGGACCTGAGTTCAAATCTGGTCTCAGACAATAACACTAGTTGTGTGACCCTGGGCAAGTCACTTAACCCCAACTGCCTCACCAGAAAAAAAAAAAAAAAGAGAGACTCATGATAATGATGATGATGATGATGATGATGATGGGGTTGATCAACAATGCTTTGGCAGGTAATATGCAAGACAGTTTAATTTTCAATACCAGTACATCAGGATTGCCAATACTTGTTATAAAAAAACAAATTGTACTTCTACAATTTTGATGCTTTGTTGGTAGAAATATATTTTAATAGCCTATTGTAAATATTCTGTAATATTACTTCTCCTGTCTGAAAAATGTCCATCTTAAGAGTTTTGAAGGATAGATCTTTTTAGATAACATTTTCAGGGTTTATTTGTATTTTTTGAAACATAATTCCTTTGAATAACAGATCATAAGTACCTAGCTCTGTAAAAAGTGAATATATCTTTTTAACTTCTATGGTTCTGGCACAGATATAAAGAAATTAATGTCAAGGTTAATTATTCTATTCAAAATCAATTCCTTCCTGAATACTTTCCAAAATGTTTTAGAAGTACCAATATGTTTGCCAGAAGAATTGTGTTATATGCAAAAGAAACTTGGAGATCAAAGAAAACAGAGATCTCAACCTCCTGAAATTTGACAGAAACATAAACATTTCAGAAGGTAAACTATTTAAATGAAACATTTTGAAATATACTTGAAAGTCCCAGGAGGAAATTAATTCCAGATAACTTAAGACTTATTCTTTCATAAAATGCCACAGGGATGCTAAAAGCAAGCTGAGCATCAATCTAGTCATTTCATTTTGCTATTAAAAAGTATAATGATTTTTAATACTTTTGCTTTATCCTTATTGTATCTAGAACTAGGGCAAGTTTCCTGTAACTTTACTCCTAATTGAAAAATTTAGTGTTGCCAATAGGAATTCCAAAAGTAAATAGGAACATATAGATAAACCAGTAGAAATTCCCCAGATGTTCCCCCACCCCTCCACACAAACACAGTGGTTCTCATTTGAGTGTTTTCTTCCCAATGAAGTTATGAAATTTAGAGTGTAGATAGCATTATACTCAGTTTCCCAGTATTCCTCTGAAAGAGAGTACTAGCCTTGTCCTTCAGTGCACTTCTTCCCCAAACCAGGTATACTTCACCCTCCAGCAGGAGCAAGACTTTGATCATAGCTAAAACTCAGTTTCTGGGAACACTCCTTCTTTGTAGCCACATGCCATTTGATCCATTCCATACCCAGTACATAATTTGGTCCATGGACAAAAATTGCCAGGTAGAGCTCTTATATGCACACATTTCAATTTTTACTACACTTCTATTTAGTTACAATTCATACAGCTGAAACTACTCCCATTTCTCCTTTCATACACACCAAGAACATGCACGTATGTATATACACACACACACACACACACATTCAGAATTACATATAGCTAGCACAAAGGAGACTTCCCAAAAAAGGTGGATCAAAAAGCAAACCACCAAGCAGGATGAATTCAGAAAGGACTGGAAAGACAAATATGAAATCATATATAGTGAAGTGAGCAGAATCAAGATGACATTGTACACAGAGATAATATTTGATGAGGAACTGTGAATGACTTAATTATTCTCAGCAATACAATGATCCAAGACAATCCCAAAGGACTATTGATGAAACATACTATTCACCTACAAAGAAAGAGCTGATATTGATGGAAGAAACTGAAACATGCTATTTTTTCAATTTCATTTTTTTCTTTTAATCAGATTTTCTTGTAAAAAATGACAAATATGGTAACGTGTTACATAATCATACATATATAAATCATATCTGATTGCTTGCAACCTTAGGGATGGGGGAGGGGAGGGAGGGAAAAATTGGAACCCCAAACTATAAATAAAAATGTTATACCAAAATAAAGAAGCAAACCACCTTTAAATTCTCAAGAATATAATATTTACATCACTTCCAGGAGTCAGAACTAAGATGGCAAAATAGAAAAAATAGCCAAACTCTCCTAACATTACCCTCCAAACAACTTATAAATAACAGTTCAAATCAAATTCTGGAGGGAACAGAGCAAACAAAATTTTTGCGTAAGAAATTTTTGCACCATAAAACAATTTAGGAAGTTGGAAGGAGAGATCTTTGATAGTGGTTGGGTGATGACCTAGACCTTATTTCAACCATACCAGTGGTGAGGCTCAGAGGCCAACATAGCAGCAGTAGCAGCTTTGGGAGCTCTCAAACCAGAGACATTAAGAACTATTTAGAAAGGGACTGTATGAGATCATTGTGCTTGCACTGGGTGTAGGACAGAATACTGTTTTCCAACTCTACTACCTAGGGTCACAATTCCAAGACAAA
This sequence comes from Dromiciops gliroides, assembly GCF_019393635.1. Taxonomy (NCBI): domain Eukaryota; kingdom Metazoa; phylum Chordata; class Mammalia; order Microbiotheria; family Microbiotheriidae; genus Dromiciops; species Dromiciops gliroides. The sequence continues at coordinate 116,755,888 of NC_057863.1, forward strand.
GAAGAGCACTCACAGCCATGAGGGAACATTGTCCTGAGGAACAGTATCACTTTCATTCACAATGGAGTAGAGCCCTGAGGACCAGTATCTCTTCATGCAGCAAGGGAGCAAGCAGTGATCACACCTCTCCCCAAATCACACCACCTTGGAAGCACTAAAAACTGCCAAACCCAAGAACCACCTCTGAAAACAGCAGTGAAAAAAGCCTAAAGCTTGGGACATTACTGCCCCTGACCCCACAAGACACTCTGGGAAGAAAGCTCAACTCTAACATAAAGTACAAAGTTAAAAATTATGCTGGAAAATTATTAAACAGCAAAAAAAAAAAAACCCAAAAGAACCCAACCCTAAATAGCTATTATGGTGACAGAGAAAATTAATATAGAAACTCAGAAGAAGATAGAAATGTCAAAACAACTACAAGCAGAGCCTCAAAGGGGAAAAAATATAGGAATCTGTCATAAATCAAACAGGAATTCCTAGAAGAGCTATTTTTTTTCCAAAATCAAATAAGATTAGTAGAGGGAAAATTGGAGAAAGATATGAAAGCGATTAAAAATCATTTTGAAAAGACAATTAACATTTTGGTTAAAGAGGCACAAAAATATTGAAAACAACACTAAAAACAGAATTGACCAAACTGGGGGGGGGGGGAAAGAGGTACAAAAGTTTAAAGAAGAAAATAATTCCTTAAAAATGGTAATTGGGAAAATGGAAGCTTATGGCTCCACAAGAAAACAGGAAACAATAAAACACAACTTTAAAAATGAAATTATGGAATAAAATGTGTAATATATAATATGCAAAACAACTTACCTAGAAAATAAATGGAAAGATAATTTAAGAATTATTGCACTACCTGAAATCCTTGATCAAATAAAGCTTCCATGCATTATCTATCACAGTTCAAGAAATTATAAAGGAAAACTTTACTAATATCTTAGAACAGGATGTCAAAATAGAATTTTAAAGTATTCACCTCCTGAAAGATATCCAAAAATGAAAACTCTCAGGAATATTATGGTCAAAATACAGATATACCAGGGCAAAGAGAAAATACTTCATCATTCTAGAAATAAACCATTAAAATATCATGGAGCAGGGCAGCTAGGTGGTGCAGTGGATAGAGCAGTGGTCCTGGATTCAGGAGGACCTGAGTTCAAATCCAAACTCAGACACTTAACAATTACTATCTGTGTGACCCTAGGCAAGTCACTTAACCCCAATTGCATCACAAAATAAAAGAGAGAGAGAGAGAGAAATGATGAGCAGGAGGAGTTCAGAGAAACCTGGATTCAGTAAAAATCTGGTCTCAGATACTTGACACTTACTAGATGTGTGACCCTGGGCAAGTAACTTAACCCCAATTGCCTCACCAAAAAAAAAAAAAAAAAAAAAAAAAAAAAAAAAAAAAAACCATGGAGCAAAAGAATCAGGATGAAAGAAGATTTGGCAGCTACCATTCAAAAGAAAGGGGAGCTTGGAATATGCTGTCCAGAAGTCAAAGGAACTTGAATTACCACAAAAAATGACCTACCCAGCAAAACTGAGTTTAATCCTTTGGGGAAAAAATATCTATTTAATGAAATAAAGGATTTTCAGGTAATCCTGATTTAAAAACAACAAAGCCAAACAGATAATTTGACTTTCAAATACAACACAAGAGAAGAATAAAAAAGGAAATATAAAAAAGAAATAATGAGACACAATAACATTCCTATATGGAAAGTTAATTTATGTTAATCCTAAGAACTTTTTCATTATTAGGACAGTTAGAAGGAGGCTACATAGAAAGAGAACATGAGTATGAGTCAGTTATGTGGGAATTATCTCCAACAATGGATGAATGAGAAAGTGGAATGCCATGGCATGAAGGGAAATGTAGAAAAAGAATGAAGAAAATTATCTCACATAAAAAAGAAATGAAAGGCAGAGCTTTTACAATTGAGAAAAATTGTGGGAGAGAAGGCATAGCTTGAATCTTAGTCTCATATGAACTGTTTCAAAGAGGGAAGAATATATAAGCACACTCAGTTGGACATAGAAATTTATTTTACCCAACAGAGAAGTATGAGGGGAAGGGGCTAAGTGAAATAGAAGCTAATTTTAAAAATAGGTAGATTAAGAGAAACAGCAGTTGGAAGCAAAACATACTTTTGAGGAGGAAAAGAGTAAAAGAAAGAGAGAAGGACAAAACAAGAATATAGAATGGAAGGAAATATAGAATTAGTAATCATAATTATGAATGTAAATAGGGAGAATTCACACCCAAATAGAAGCAGATAGCAGAGTAGATTAATAACCAGAATCTGACAGTATATTGTTTCCAAGAAACACACTTGAAGCAGAAAGACAGAGTTAAAATAAAGGGCTGGAACATAATCTATTATCCTTCAGCTGATATTTAAAAATCAGGAGTAGTAATAATCTCAGATGAAATGAAAATTAAAATAGACCTAATTAAAAGAGATAAGCAGAGAAACTATACCTTACTAAAATCCACCAAAAACAATAAAGTAATATCAATGCAAAATATATGTGTGTGTGTGTGTGCAACAAATTGTATAGCAAGAACATTTTTAAAGGAAATGCTAATTGAATTACAAGAGAAAATAGACAATAAAACTATACTACTTGGAGACCTCAGCTTTTCATTCTCAGAGCTAAATAAATCTACCACAAAATATATAAGAACAAAGTTAAAGAGATAAATAGAAATTTTTTAAAGCCAGATATGATAGACCTCTGAAGAAAACTAAAAGGGAATAGCAAGTATTCACTCTTTTTTTAACTGTATGAGGTACCTTCATAAAAATTGATTATATATTAGAGCATAAAAACTTGACAAACACCCTTTTCAGACCAGGCAATAAAAATTACATTCAGTAAAATTCTGTGGAAGTATAGATTAAAAATTAATTGGAAACTAAATAATCTAACCATAAAGAATGAATAGGTCAAATAACAAATCATAGAACAACTTCATTAAAGAGAATGACAACAATGAAAAAACATATCAAAGTTTGTGGAATGTGGAATTTTTATATAAAAATAAAATAGATAAATCTTTGATTAAAAGAAAAGAAAGATGAAAACCAAGTTACCAATACTAAAAATGAAAAGGGTGAATGCACAATCAATGAAGAAATAATGTAAGCAATTAGTAATAGTTTGCCTGATTATATGCCAGTAAATCTGACAATCTAAGTAAAATTGATTAATATTTATAAAATATAAATTGTTCAATAAACCCAAAGATTCCAACTTCTGGGATAGTAAATCAGTATTTGACAAAAACTGCTGGGAAAATAGGAAGATAGTGTGGCAGACACTAGGTATACAACAACATCTTATACCATACACTGAAATAAGGTCAAATGGGTACATGAGTTAGACATAAAGGGTGATACCATAGGTAAATTAGGAGAGGAAGGAATAGTTTACCTCTCAGTTCTATGGAGAGGAGAATGGTTTATGACCAAACAAGAGATAGAGAATATTATGAAATGCAAAATAGATGATTTTTATTGCATTAAATTAAAAAAATGTTTTGTACAAACAGAAGCAATGCAGCCAAAATTAGAATGGAGGCAGAAAACTGGGAAATGATTTTTATAGCCAGTTTTTCTGACAGAGACCTTATTCCTAAAAAATATAGGGAACTAAATCAAATTTATAAGAATCCAAGTCATTCCCCACTTGAGAAATGGTCAAAGGATATGAACAGGCAGTTTTCTGATGAAGAAGTCAAAGCTATCTATTGCCATATGATTAGATAAATGCATATTAAAACAACTCTGAGGTACCACCTGATACCTGTCAGATTGGCTAATATGACAAAAAGGAAAATAATAACTGTTGGAGAATCTGTGGAAAAATTAGAACACTGATGTATTGTTGGAGTTGTGAACTGAACCAACCATTCTGGAGAGCGATTTGGAACTACACCCAAAGGGTTATGGGACTGTGCATACCCTTTGACCCTAGGTCTGTATCTCAAAGAGATCACAGAAAATGGAAAAGGACCCACATGTACAAAAATATTTATATCAGCTCTCTTTGTTGTGGCAAAGAATTGGAAATAGAGGGAAGGCCCATTAATTGGGGAATGGCTGAACAAGTTCCGGGATATGAATGTAATGGAATACCATTATGCTATAAGAAATGATGAGCAGGCAGATTTCAGAAAATCCTGAAAATACATAAGTAGACTGATGCTGAATGAAGTGAGCAAAACCAGGAGAATACTGTACGTACATAGTAACAGCAACATTGTGTGATCATAAATAATGATAGACTTGGCTCTTCTTAGCAGTGACCCAAGACAATTCCAAAGAATTCATAATGGAAAATGTTCTTCACATCCAGAAAAAAGAACTGTGGATTCTGAATGCAGATTGAACCATACTATTTCTACTTTTTGGTTTTCTTTTTAATTTTTGAGATTTTTCCCTTGTGTTCTGATTCTTCTTTCACAACATGACTAATGTAGACATACATTTAATGTGGTTGTACATACATAACCTATATCAGATTCCTTTCTGTCTTGGGGGGGAGGTTACAGGAGGGGGGAGAAAAAATTGGAACTAAATGTTGAAAATTATTTTACATGTAACTGGAAAATAATAAAATACTTTTATTATTAAAAAATAAATTGTTCAAATTGACAGAAAAGAGAATATTTAAAGAAACCTTATTAAAAGAAATTGAACAAGCCACAATCATGAAGAGCTGAATTTACAAGTGAATTATAGAAAACATTTAAGAAACAATTAATTCTAATAATATGTAAACTATTTTTTAAAAAGATTAAGGAGTCCTATCAAATTCATTTTATGATAACAATATGGTTTTGATACCTAAACCAAGAAGAGCTAAAATAGAGAAAGAAAACTATATACCAATAACCTTAATGAATATTAATTAAAAGTTTAAATAAATTACTAGCAAGGAGATTACAGAAACATGTCACAAAGATTATGACCACTATGACTAGGTGGGATTCACACCAGGAATGCAGGAATTGTTTAATATTGGGAAAATTATCAGCATGATTGACCATATCAATAACAAAATCAACAAAAATAATATGATTATCTCAATAAATGCAGAAAATCTCTTGATACTCATTCCTATTAAAAACACAGGATATCCTAGAAATAAATGGAGCCTTAATTAAAACAAAAGTAGTATCTATTTAAAAACAAAAGCACACATTCTATATAATGGGATTAAACTTGAAGCCATCCCAATAATATCTGGTATGAAGCAAGTATATCTACTGTCACCACTATCATTCAATATTGTATAAGAAATGCTAGCTATAGCTCTCCTTATAGAGGCAAAGAATTGGAAATTGAGGGGAATCCCATCAATTGGGGAATGACTAAACAAGTTGTGGTATGTGAATGTAATGGAATACTATTGTGCTATAAGAAATGATGAGCAGGCAGATTTCAGAAAAACCAGGAAATACTTAAATGGACTGATTCTGAGTGAAGTGAGCAGAACCAGGAGAACATTGTAAACAGTAACAGCAACAACTGTAATAGACTTAATTTCTCCCAACAATACAATGATCCAAGACAATTCTAAAGGACTCATGATGTAAAATGCTCTCCACGTTCAGAAAAGAAAAAAAAAAGAATAAAAAAAGAAAGAACTGTGGAATCTGAATGTGGATTGAACCATACTATTTCTACTCTTTTTTTTAGAGGTTTTTCCCTTGTCTTCTGATTCTCCTTTCACAACATGACTAATGCAGAAGTATGTTTAATGGGATTGTACATGTATAACATATATCATATTGCTTTCTATCTTGGGGAGGGAGGGAGAAAAATTTTGAACTAGAAATCTTATAGAAACAAATGTTGAAAACTATCTTTATGTGTAACTTGAAAAAATAAAAATACTATTAAGATTAATAAAAAAGAAAGAAATGTTAGCTATTTGTGGTATATGATTGTGATGGAATATTTTTGTGTTATAATAAATGATAAGCTGGACAATTTCAGAAAGTCTTTTTTACACTGCTGTTTCCAGAGGTAGTTTGGTAGTTTGGAAGTTTTTGGTGCTTCCAATGTGATATGTTCTGGGAAGTGGTATAGTCATTGCTCTTCTGATTTGTTTTCTAAACCTTATCCATCAAGGTCACTGATCTTTTGTGATTGCAATCAATATTGTTATTCTGGGATCATAAGCAATATTGTTCTTCAGTATTCCTGATCCATTGTGATAACATTGATACAGTTTCTCAGGCTTCTCCTTCCTCTTAACAAAAAGACCTCCTCTCTGCCCTTGAACTGTGGCCCAAAGTGATTATCAGCAATGAGGCTGCCAAATAACTTCCAGTCCTAGTAAAGGGGTCCCCTGTAACCTTTTTCTGACTAGTTGCTATGACCCCTTTCTGTCTCTAACTTGAGAGCTCCTGAAGCTACACTGTTTCTTTCACTACCATATAGTCCCACCACTGGTGTTACTACATGGGAGCCAGGCTAGTCTCTACCCCCACATCATAGATTTCTTCTTCCAACCTCCTAAGTTGTCTTGAGCTACAAGAATGTTTAACCTTGACCTTTTGTTGACTTTACCACTCCGCATTTCAATTTGAGGCATCATTGTAAAGTTGTTTAGAGGGGAATGTTGGGAGAGTGAGTCTTTCCTCTATTTTGCCATCTTGCCTGTACCCAACCTCTTTTTTTTTAATAACAAATACTAATGTGGAATTTCTCTAGGCCTCAGTTTCCTCATCTGCAAAATAGGCATAATGACCTCACAAAGTTGCTATTAGGAAAATTCTTTATTGTTATTCATGTAATTTATCTATGTAGATGACATTTACAGTTGAAAGCATCAATTTTATGTAATTTTCCCCTTCTACTGTTCAACATACCTAAAATCTCTTACAGTACTTTTCTGAAAAGGTGCACTTACAATATATTTCAATACTTAGAGGATTTATGGTTTCATTGTCTTTGTCATCTCTTCACTCTTCTGGTCTAAAATTGTCCTTGGCTTAGTGAATTGTATTTGTACATTGCTGTATCTGAAATCTACCACTACCTTCTGGACAATTCACTGGTGATGAGCTCTTCAAAGTTCATTGGGCTAGTTAGTCCTTAGTCAACAAAGACAAAAAAAAAAAAAAAACAATGCATGGCCATGACTGTAAGCCCCTTTAACCTGGATTGGATATGCTAAAACTTTTCCTCTCCAGCAAAGTTTACAAGAACTTAGGGTCATCTCCAAACTAAAAGAGGGCTTCAGAACAGGATTTTAAGAGAAAATAAACAAAATACAAGATCAGACTTTGAAGTAAATTTGGTAGGGTTAATTTTATAGCACATACAGTGTTATAAATATCTAAATGTAAATATATATATATATATATATATATATATATAAATGTAAATGTAAAGATACTACAGAAAACTCTGAATGGACCAAAATGGATATAAAGTTGTTTAATCCCAATGAAGATAAGTCTTAAGACATGCAAATGCTACAAGAAATTCTGGAAGATATATCATATTTCAAATAAGCAGGATGTAGAATATAAGCTCAGCAGTGCATCAAAGTGAAGAATAAACCATACATTTCACTGTGTGTGCACAGACAACCTAAATTTCACAATGAGGAGCTGTATTTTCTGAAATGCTTAGCTCTCTAAAGATGAAGAAGACACTATGTCATACAAATTCATGTTTATAATGAAAACATCAATCATACCTTTTTCTAAATTCTGCTTCAGGAGAGGTATATTCAGGAAAAGCATATAGATTTGGGAAATTCTGAAAGCATAATGATTATTCAGCATACTTAAGGAGGCCTTATATCATCAAGAGCTGTGTTTATAGTCTGTTTTCACCTTTTCATGAACTCAGAGAGGGTAGAAGTTTTGCATTAAGACTTAAAGATGAAATAATACTTTCTTTTAATTGCACCATTATCTTACAGAAGATGAAAATTAAACACAAATAAAATGAATTAAAATGGAAAAATTGGAAACAATGATATTCTTCTAATGTGTTTTGTTTTGGTTTTGTTTCATTCTGTAAAGAAAATGACTGAGATTTGAGTTGGAGGGTAGCAGAACAAGGATATATAATCACTTTTGTGTCTGGTATTCAATCATCTTCTAGTCATGAAGAATTTGGGGATTTTTGAAGACAGATGATAGATAACAGATGATAGACAGACAGATACACACATACATTTGAGCTATATCTAACTATACATAGACATTTCTAAACCATTTGTATTCCTTTACTTATCTTTATTCTCCCTCTTTCTCTTTCTCCATTTTTTCTTTACTATGTTGGTTCCAGGTGGTCTTAGTATGCCAGTAGTTATTGTTTGTCCTTCATTTTCGCAGAGGACCAATGACATAATGGGCAATGTCTTGAGTTGTGCATGAATTGGATTTAAATGAGGCAGGGGAGCAAAAAGTCATTTACCTCAATTTTTCCAGTCATCAAAATCCAGTGGCAAGACAGACGTCAAGAAAACTGTCAGTGGTTTGGGGTTCAGTGCATGACCTTGAAAACTTCAATTTCTGACCAAGCTCTAAACACTCCACAGCACCAGTTTCAGGCACCTTCATTGCAATTGGAACAATTCATTCTCTTATGCCCACTCTTTAGAGGAAATCTTCATATGCTTAGGCTTGGCATCCCCCTAACTCACCAATGGATTTGAGGCCTGTCATTTATCCTTTCTTTTTTAATTTATTTTTTAAAAATTTTTTTCTGTCATTTATTCTAAACCTGGTTTAGCACATTAGCTGATTTGGTATACAGGAGTGTGGTTATACTTTCTTGGAGCCACAGGTGAGAGTTAGGTGACAGGTGAACACCAGAAGTGTATGATCAGCCCTGAAAAGAACTTGGCAAGCTCTCATATCAGTGGTACTAGTTCTTCCTGAAGATGCATGTTTTTGACAGGTAGTATGAACATACATGTTTTTGATAGGTAGTAAGGGCACTTGTGACTTAATGAGGCAAATTGGAAAGAGGAAGTGAGAAATTCTTCTTAAAACATTCGATTGTTAGTTCAAAACTGAAGTTAGTTTTACTTACAAAGAAAATTTTTGTGCTCTATCATGTGTATGATTTTTTGGTGTGAGTACTTTCTCCACTAATGCAGATAAAAATATATTTATGCCTTACAATCTTGTACATCTCCTGGCCATGTCTTTTTATAAATATTCCCAATAGTATCTATCTACCCAAATAGAAACTTTCCCCTCATTTCATCAAAATGGATGCCAGTACAGTATTCAGGCTGTCTCTCATTCTTTTTACACTAATGACTCACCTCCTTTTCTAATTATATGTATCAAATGATTTCCAGCCAAATGTTTAGATTAATGTTTATAGATACTTCCCTTCTAAGGACAGTGTAATTTTTTGCATCTATTGTTTCATTTTCTACCACTCTATCACTGTCATTGTGAAAATAGAAGGGAGTTGTATAGTAGTGAGGGTCATTTCTTTTTTGGTTTCTTCCATTTGGCGGATTTCTGTGGACAAAATAAAAATCAACTAGTATTAAGAAATTGCCTCCTAATTTATCTTTGGCAATATCATAATCCAACTACATGCCCCAGATCCTGATACCTTTTAAGTATTTAAAATGAGGATATGTTTCATGGCTACTTCACTTGATTCAAGACACAGCAATATTTTGATCCCAGTATGTCATGTTATTAGATCAAGAAGATGACTTTCTCCCATTATCTAGAGAGGACCCATTTATTCAAAACTGATAGCCCTGGGATGGAGATAAGGTAGGTAGAATAACACTAACCCTGACACTTAGATCTCACAAAGACATATATGACAAAATATTGAAGAAAAAGAATTAAATATTCCATACAATCTTGGATTATAGCATGAGTTATAACAAGAAAAATAAAAGAGTATCAGGTTGAATTTAATTCTAGCTCCTTGGGACTTTGGTATATTTCTGAGACTCTTTCTTACTGATGGTCAAAAGAATATTTCTCTCTAGTCTTGTGGTTACTTGAGAGATACCAATGGATATAGACTGCCCTTGATTAAAAATTAATTTCCATTATTTTAAAAAGAAAAACTTTTTTTTAACATGTGCAAAGATTAAGCTAGAAAGTCTCTCCGTAGTTGTTACTTCTCATTAAACAATCTCCCTTGAGTAAAGTTTTATGTTTATTCATTGGGGTTTAGTTAGCTAAATCTCCATTGTTCTCTCCTGAGGACTACTGGCAGCTGTCCTAAACTCAGGTATGAGAATGATATAAGGTATTGACTCAAAAAAGAAAAAGAATGGTTTAAGTGATTGACCCAATACAAGTAGGGTTTACTAGAAAGTTTTCTTGATTTGTAAGGTTTTAGTTGTAAACTACAGGATACCTCAAATATACATATTAATAATCCTATTCCTGGTTCTTTCCTGAACTCCCTTTCCCCTTCTCTTTCCTGTTCTGCTACCTCAAAGAAAAAAATCTATAATAGTGGCTAATGCCATCTATAAGGTGGAAACTTGTGGGATCTAAGTAAATCCTGTACCCTAACATTGCTTTTATTACCAAATGTCAGTTGCTGCATCAGCCTGAGGGCTTGTTCAGGTGATTGTCAAAATAGGATCTATGTAACTGGAGGCAAATTTACGTCTAGACTCCTCCCTCCATGATTTTATACATTTTTTAAAATCTTCTTTTTAGCCTGGTTTTCTAGCTCGAGCCAAATTAAATTTTTACTATCTCCACAGCTCCCAAGAATGTACAACAATTAAGTATTAGTGATAGTTACAGCAAAGACTAATTCAGTTGCCAAAGGCTTCTAAGAGAAGAGATCACTAGCCTTTGACACAAATGGAGATTTCTAATGCTATTACCAGAAAATTGGCTAATTCAAGCAATGTATCCCTGAAAGTTCTAACATCAAGCTTTTGCTGATGGTCTTCTTGATATGTAGCTTAGCTGGCTTTCAGATAGCAGATTTTATAGATTCATGGATTTAGGGTAGAGAGGGGCATCAGAAGATTTCTAATCCACTTGTAGTTTTTCAATTGAGGAAAATGAGGCCAGAGAGGCTAAATGACCTTGCTTAGGGTCTCATAAGTAATAAGTAGCACAGAATGATCCTCTACCCCAAATCATGCACTCTTATATGCTATACCATTTAATCTATCACCGATAATATATTTCCAAGGTCTGTATTTGAAACCTATCCGATTCATAGAACCTGTTGAAGGTTTTACTCCATGGACATATCATTAAGGAACCCAGGATTTCCTCTAAGCCATGTTGAAATATCAGAATAGAGCTTTTGTGATGGTATTAATATAAATTTAACCTTAAATCAAACTTCTATCAAATTTCTGGGGTTTTTTAAACATTTAAACACTTTCTTAAAATGTATATTAATGCTCTCTTTGTTATATCATTGAGTACAAATTTATTCTAAATATACTTTACTTCTATCTTTAATGCATAAAATATACTTTATCTTTCTTATCTTCACTTTTCTTATCTTTCACTTTATTTATTTATTTATTTTCCTATGGCGATCTTAAATGTTATTAGTAATATATGCAAAAAAACCTATTTTCAAAAAAAAAGTTCATCTAAGACTTTGCCCAAGCTGCTTTGCATGCCTGGAATATTCTTCTTTAATCATTTTAACCTTTTGGAATCCATAGCTGCCTTCAAGATTCAGCTTTAGTGCTATTTCTTCCCATATAAGGACTTTCTGATTTCTTGGTCTCCAAAGTCATTGATGCTCTACCTCTGCCCATGACTTTGCATTTATTTTGTATATATTTTGTTCTTTCTTTTCTCTGTAAATTTTCCTCTCTTTGCTCCCTGTGTGTAGCAAAAGCTCCATAAGAATAGGTACTCTTTTGCACATATATGTGTATATATATATATATATATATATATATATATATGCCTGTATATACATAAACACACATACTCACTAAAACACATTCACACATATATATATACCCTGCCTAGTACAGTGTCTGGCATGTGGTTTTTATCTTCTCTTTTTTTCTTTCTTTCTTTCTTTCTTTCTTTCTTTCTTTCTTTCTTTCTTTCTTTCTTTCTTTCTTTCTTTCTTTCTTTCTTTCTTCCTTCCTTCCTTTCTTTCTTTCTTTCTTTTTGCAGGGCAATGAGGGTTAAGTGACTTGTCCAGGGTCACACAGATAGTAAGTGTCAAAAGTCTGAGGCCAGATTTGAACTCAGGTCCTCCTGAATCCAGGGCCAGTGCCTTATCCACTGTGCTACCTAGCTCCCCCATATTGTTTTAATCTAATAAATCCTTGCTGAATTGAAAGCTATATGTCAATAAATGGCAGTGTTGTTTTGCTTTTTTCTTATCTTAGCTATATGACTGGGTGTCCCATAGGATCAGACCTAGGAAAGAACTTAAAGGCAATCTAGTCTAACACCTTTATGTCACAGTTGAGGGAATTGGGGCCCAGAGAGATTTTGTGACTTGTTCAATATCACAAAGGAAGTAAATTGCAAAGTCAGGATTTCAAAGCAAGTCCTTTGATTCAGATCTAGAGATCTTTGAACTATATAATGTTGCCTTCACCATTGGTTAAAAAAATAGAGGTTTGGATTAGATAATATTTAAGGCACCTTCTAATTCTATCATTCTATGACCTCTATATAATTGGATAGAAGGAAGGTATGTTATGGGAATGCCTGGAAGGCAATGGGACTGAGTGACTAAATAGATTAGAAATGCAGAGAGGCACTGTGAATAGCTAATAGCATTCTGTGCTGTCCTTTGTGTAGATGAAATTTGTCCCTTCCTATTCAGTCTAATATTAGATGATGCCATTAAATACATAGAAAAATGATATATTCAATATATTAGCTCATAAGAAGAGATGCTTATAAACATTTTTAAAAGTTGCTAAAAGCTTATTCCTTCTAACCTTTTTTCCTTCTATCATGACTCATGGTATGCCTAATTTTCTACTTGTTTAGTAAAATGTTTACAAAATATCCTTTACAGAAAGAATGGCCTAAGACCTTGGAATATTGTACTCAAGAAATTCTTCCTTATGTTCATAGGTGAAAGAGAAATTTCTGTGTTGTGCAGATCATATGAAGACACCAGTTAAGGGAATTGAAATGTTTTGCACAAGTAGTAAACAAAGACTCAATGGGATATGAGTAAAAGTTGTCTGGAGGATTGCCTCAGTGCATTTGTCCTAATCTCTCACCAGTATGCCCTAGAATGTTCTCTCTACAATGATCAGTGTCCAGGTGCCTACACAGCTAGTAACTGACCCTTCATAGTCTTAAGTATTGGCTATTTGTAACACTTTCAACATGAGCTTGCTTTCCCATGTGCCACGGGCATAAAGTAGAATCCATTTTCTAGGGATACAATGCAAATGAACAAATTCTAACGTTTCCATTTCAGTAGTCAACATCATTTGCAATATCTTGGTAACAACCATACCCCCTCCTCCCAAAAGCACTTTTTAAAATGAGCTTTTATCTGTAAGGAAGCTACTAGCTTAAGAGCACATCAGAGTATGCATTACTTTATTAGTAAGGACTGTTTCTGGTTCTGTGGTGAAGTCTCAATGGTTTTAAAAGGATGTGAATTCTACAAATTCTGAAGTCAAATTTTGAGGCACTCCTGACAAGAACTAACAAATGGAAATGAAAAAGTTGAATGAATCCCACATTGCAACCCCAACATTTTAACACTACTAGCTAAGCCTTCTTATGGCTTGCTAAGCTGCTTCTGAATTAAGCCCCATACTTCAAAGTTGTTGAGGAGTTGATGGCCATTTGCAATGTGAGGTCAAGGTATATAGTTAAAGAGGAGATGAAAATGTAATTCTAGGATATGTAATAAATGGCCTTTACAAGTAATAGTTTAGGTTTATATCCTTACAAATTCCATTGCTTCAGATCTAAGGAAAAGTCATTAAGAAAAAAAAGAGCTAGGTTGTTGGAGGTGTATGTGAAATGCCCACAAAAAGCAGATGGCATAACAAGAGAGTTATAAAAGTAGCATCTTATCAGCAGCCAGCATATGTATGTCCCCGGTAAAGGCTCTTTCCCTTACCTGCTAGAGTTATCTTACCATTCATGAACACAAGCCAGATTCCTGTGTTAATGACTCTATTGCTTGTCTGTGCAAGACTGATATTACTGCCCAATAAAAGGCCAACTTATTTATATTAGATAAATGAGTCACAGCACCTATTTGTAATCACTTAAGAAGATTCTCACCTGGCTCTTCATTTTTGTTATCCCATTATCCAGATGATGTAGAGAAAAAGTCTGTCCTGTCAACCACACAGAATAGAATGCAACATGAAATCATTCTCCACATCTCTGATGGAGAATGTCTAATGGATACCATTTACATGACAGAAGGTCAAACAGGAAAAGGTGATTAGAATGACAGCAGTTCATTTCCAAAATTATATTTTAACATGATATTATTAGTCTTTCAATCTCTTTTTAATCATTCACTTTATCATGCCCAAAGGTGAAAGAGGAGGTTCTTAATGGGCAACTTTCCCTCCCATGCCAACATTTTCCTTTGAACTGATCAGCATTCCAAAATTTAATAACTGAATTATCACTCTCTATTATGTTTCTTATTAGTGTTTTCAAGGAGGGTCAGTCTTATAATATTTATAATATTTGGGGAAATTAGTTCTAAAAGCAAAAATACATGACTTTCCAAGGATTAACTCATGAAATGGATTTTTGAAGCACGCTCCAGTGTAGCCAAATTAATACTGGACCAGGAGATGTGGCTTCTAATTTCAGCTTTGCTATTGGCTGGCTATGCGATGTTTGACAAGTTGTTGTCAATAAGAAATATGCATGGACATTTACAGTCTATAGGACAGCATGTTAGATCCTAAAGACAGAAAGTAGTACAAATTTCAATCCCAAGACTCAAGATGTCTCCATCTGGTTGTAAGGACAATACATACAACCACAGATACATTTTGTCATATACATATATGCATATAGAAAGGAAAAATATGCATCTTTTTCTTTTTTTCTCTTTTTTTCTTTTTTTTAGCAACAAACATTTATTTTATTTTCCATTTACATGTAAGGGCAGTTTTCAACATTCAGTTTCATAAGATTTAGAGCTCCAATTTTTTCTCCCACCCTCCTTCCCTTTCCTCCCCCCTCCACAAGATCACAATCAGGTTATATATATACAATCTACAAGTGTTCTTTTTATCAGTTCGTTCTATAGGGGTGCATAGTAAGCTTCCTCATTAGTTCCTTGGGATTGTCTTGGATCATTGCACTGCTGAGAGTACTTAAGTCATTCACAATTGCTCATTAAACAATACTACTGTCACTACGCACAATGTCCTCTCAGCTCTGCTCACTTCACCATACATCAATGTTCATTACTCTTTCAAGGTTTTTCAGGGATCATCCTATTTGTCATTTCCTGTAGCACAAGACCATCCACTACAATCATATAACACAGCTTTTTTCATCATTCCTCAATTGATGGACATTCCCTTGATTCTCAATTCTTAGCCTCCACCAAGAGTTGCTATAAATATTTTTTGTACAATTTTCCCCCTTTTCTCTTTTTCATGATTACTATTGTTAACTGTTTCCATTCCATCCTATTCCCTTCCCCATGATATTTATTCTATTATCCATCTTATCTTCTTTCATCCTATCACTCTTCAAAAGGCATTTGCTTCTGTCTGTCCCCTCCCCGACTCTGCCCTTCCTTCTTTTGCCCCTCTCTCTTTATCCCCTTCCCCTCCTATTTTCCTACAGGGTTAGAGAGATTATTCCACCCAATTGAGTGTGTACATTATTCCCTCCTTAGCCAATTCTAATGAGATTGAGGTCTTTGAGCCAATTTTGATGAGTGTTAGGCTCATTTACTGCCCAGATTAAATAGGTTACTCCACCCAGTTGGGTGTGTCTGTTAGTCCCTCCTTGAAGCAGCTCTGATGAGTTTAAGACCTTTGAGCCTTTTTTGATGAGTGTAAAATTAATTTACTGCCCTGCTCCTCTCCCATCTCTTCCCCTACTCCATAAGCTTTTTCCTGTTACTTTCATGTAGTATTTTGCTTCTGCCCTTCCCCCTCCCCCAGTGAATTTTCTTCACCCCTCAGTTTAACCCTAAAGATGTTATCATCTAGCTAAGTGACACAGTGGATAAATCATCACCCCTGGATCCAGGGAGATCCCACCCAAAACCTGGCCTCAGACACAAGACAGTTGCCCACTGTATGACTCCAAGTATGTCCCTCAGCTCCAATTTTTTTATGGTTGTCTAGGGTCTTGTATTTGAAAGTCAAATTTGCCATTCAGTTCAGGTCTTTTCATCACAAATATCTGAAAGTCTTCTTTTTCACTAAAGTTCCATTTTTTCCGCTGAAAGATAATGCTGAGTTTTGCTGGGTAGGTGATTCTTGGTTGTAATCCCATTTCCTTTGCCCTTTGGAATATCATATTCCATGCCCTCTGGTCCTTTAATGTAGAAGCTGTGAGATCTTGTGCTATCCTGACTGGGGCTCCACAGTACTTGAATTCTTTCTTTTTGGCAGCTTGCTGTATGTTCTCCTTGACCTGAGAGCTCTGGAATTTGGCTATAATATTCCTCGGAGTTTTCTTTATGGGATCTCTTTCTGGAGGTGACTGGTGGATTCTTTCAATTTCTATTTTAGCTTTTTCTTCTAGAATTTCAGGGCAATTTTCCCTGAGCATATCTTGGAAGATGGTGTCTAAGCTCTTTCCTTGATCAAGGTTTTCAGGTAGACCAATAATTTTCAAATTATCTCTCCTGGACCTATTTTCCAGGTTGGCAGTTTTTCCCAGAAAATATTTCACATTGCCCTCTATTTTTTAATTCATTTGGATTTGCTTTATTGTGTCTTGGTTTCTCATAAAGTCACTGGCTTCCATTTGTTCAATCCTAATTCTTAGGCAATTATTTTCATCAGAGAGCTTTTATACCTCCTTTTCCATTTGACTTTTCAAGCTGTTGACTTTTTTCTCATGTCTTTCCTGCATCATCCTCATTTCTCTTTCCATTTTTTCCTCTACCTCTCTAACTTTATCTTCAAAGTCCTTTTTGAGCACCTCTATGGCCTGAGACCAATTCGTATTTGTTTTGGAAGCTTTAGATATAGGGGTCCTGATGTTGACATCTTCCTCTGAGGGTGCCCCCTGGTCTTCCTTGTTACTGAAGAAACTTTCTATTGTCCTCACCTTTCTCTGTCAGCTCATCTTGCCTTTCTTTTACTAGACTTTTAGCTCCTTAAAGTGGGGCCCTGTTTCCAGGCTGCAGTATCCCAAGCTTAAGAAGTCCCAGGTGGTATGATTTAAGGAGAATCAGGTTCTTCCCTTGTCTCGCCTGTTTCCTGGTCCTAGATGACCCCAGACCAACTTGCTAATCAACCAGCTTTGTGTGTTGTGGTTGTTAGCTCTGAGGAGCCTGTGCCCCTCCCCCACCTGGGCCACATCTACTTAAGCCTACCTCCTGGTTCTCAGCAGGGGTGTAAAATCCAAGTTCTGCCTTAGCACCACCATAGACCCCTGTAGTCTCTCCCCTGCCCAGGGCTCAGCCCACTCACCAGACTGTGAGCTTAGTTGCAGACAACACTGGTGCTTCAGCTGATTCAGAGGCTCTGGGGGTCTGCTTCTCTGGTGAGACCTTCTTGGGACTGGATCTGTGTCAGGGTGACTGTGGGGTTGGGCTCAACTCCTATATGAGCATAGCAGCTCCCTCCTTCTGGCCTTCCCAGCTGTTCTTGGTTAGAAGATGATTTCAGCACATTCTTCTGTGAGTTTTGCTGTTCAGGGCATTTTCCTATGGCGTTATTTGCATGTTTTTTGGCGTGATCGTGTCTTGAGTTCAAGAGCTCACTGCCTTTTCCCTGCCATCTTGGTTCTCTCTGGAAGTCCCACATCTTTTTCTTAAGGGAGGGAAAGACAACGAGTTGGAGAGGAGACAGAGAAATGACTTTATAAAAGAGGGAAGACAAACAGATTTATTTTATAAATATATACATATATCCATACACATACACACACATACCCATACACATACACCTACATCTACATATACATATACTATAGATAGAATGTAAGTTTCTTGAAGGCAAGAGACATTTTTTTTCTTCATATCCTCAGTGACTAGTACAGTGGCTGTTATATATTAGACCCACAGTAAATACTTGTTGAATTGAACGGAAAGTTAATTAGACGTTAAAACAGTATATGATTATGCTATTAGCTAGCTTTGTGATTTTGTGTACGACAGACCTGGAAAATAATTTAAAGACCATCTAGTTCAAGGATTCTTAACTGGTTCCCTGTGATGTTTTTAAATTGTTTTGATAACTGTATCCCATTAAAATGGGTTTCATTTGTAATTATATATTTTGTCAATTTGAAAATATTATTCTGGGTAGTCTATAGATTTTATCAGCCTGTCAAAGGGTTGCACAACAGAAATATACTAAGAACTTTTGATTTTCCCCCTCATATTTAAAAAAATATATTACTGAGACACAGCATCTCAGATTTGCATTTTCTTCCTATAATAGTAATATAATGTTTATACTCTTAATGGAGGTTTTCAAGAAAAAGTTTGATAATCACTTACTCAGGAGTTTACTTTGCAGATTGAGAAAAATGAAGCCTTGTAATTGTCTCAGTGTCATAAAAGAAGGAAGTGCCAATAAGGTGGTACACTGGGTAGAATACTAGGCCTAAAGTCACAAAAACATGAGTTCAAATCCAACCTCAGATACTTTATAGCTATGTGACCTTGGGCAAGTAACTTAAATTCTGTTTACCCTATTTTCCTCACCTGTAAAATGGGGGTAATAATAGCACTTACCTCCCAGGGCTGTTGTAAGGATTAAAGGAAATAATATTTATAAAGCACTTAACATAGTTCCTGGCATATAGTAGGTTTTATATAAATACCAGCTATTATTACTATTATTAAGCAGCAGATACAAAATTTTAAAGTAGATTCTTTGATTCAGATGAAGAAAAGCAGTCAGAAGGTAAATTTACACATTGTACAAATCAGTCAAGCTATGAGTAGATGTCAAGTTTAGAGGTAGGTGTTTTGGAGGAAAGGTGAGTAAAATAATGGGATCATACTTTTTATGCTTTAACATGATCTTTTACTTAGGTTTTTATTGTAAATTTCTACCTTCCTAGTGTCACACAAATACCCCCTTCTTCAAATTTTCTCAAACATTCTAAAAATTATTTACTTATATGCCATTTCATTTATTTTTCTCCCCTCTCCTTAACTACCACCATTGAGGGGATAAAACAATGAAAACATGTTTTTCCTGCCTATTTCAATGTCTTCCTTCTGACTCTCCTCCTTTGATTTATTTTTCCTGTCTAAAAAATATTACCGAGAAATAGAAGTTCAGATTCATGTTTTGTCCCCATAATAGGAATATAGTGTTTGTATTCTCACTGAAGGTTTTGAAGCAAAGGTTTGATAATCACTTATCCAGAGCTTTGATAATAACTTACCCAGAATATTTGAGGGAGAATTCTTGTCAGCTACATTTTTGATGATATGACCTCTAAAATCCTCTGAAATTCTCTGATTTTATGAATATCTCCTTTACCAATGATGATAGGAAATGGAATACCTCTCCATGGATGATGAAACAGCTTATAGCTCCATAATCCAGGACCAGGGATAAAGAAAATCTCCCCATTCATCTTATATATTTTTATTTAATTTTATTTTTCAGATTAATAACAGTTTTGTATATTTAATTCGGTATAGTTTATATCCTTTGCTAGGTGACAAGATGAATGATATTTCTAAATATAATCATGTGAAACTTAAGGACAACAACTGCCTTATCCATTTAGTGCAATCCAATAAGTACATATATAGAAGTTTGAAAATAAACATAAAAGATTCAATTGTTTTAATTTTTTAAATTTTGGAATGGAAAGACAGTCACTAACTTATAGTGGTTGTTGTTGTTTTATTCTCTGAGGAAGGAGCTTATGGGAGAAGGACTGGCCATTACCCATTATTTGTGCATACTAAATGCCAAATAATAACTACAGACAATAAGTGTCTCTGAACTTTGGTGGACAGAAACTAATTGACATTTGGAGTGACTGGGAAAGTCTTCAAGAAGGAAGTCAAACTTCAGCTTAATGCTGAGGAAAGGAGGGTCAGCAGGAGAAATTCACAGGCACAGATTTATGAGACTTCAAGATGTCATCTTATTAAATATATACCTCACCTCACAGGAAATCCTACATTTATAGTAAAAGGAACCCATATTAACTCCCCTAGGCAGTATACAGAACTTTAAGATAATCCTGAATTTAGGAAATTTTCCCTTAAACTCAGGCGAAACATTTATTATGGTAATTTAATCCAAGTTCTGCACTTTGCTGCCAGTCATAAGAAGTCCAAAGTTCTTTCCATGTGACAGCTACTTGGGGAGAAATTTGGGAAAAACATTCTACCTGATGTCCAAATTTTCACTCATCTAGTTCCTTCAAAAGATCCTGATATAGTATGATCTTATTCTCATTAGAATATGTCAAGTTGGGGATCTGTGTGAACAAATACTCAGAGATCAAAAAAAAATGCATACATATATACATACATATATATGTGGTATGCTTATAGAAAAACAATCTAACTAGATTGACCAACAGATAACTTAGCATTTTTCATTTTAGCATTGAATATTACTTGAGCATATTTTACATTAAAAATAAAAATAAAAAACTAACAACCACCTAAATTAGTGGTTGTTTCCTGAATGTGACTTACTCTCCCACTTTCATAAATCCTATTAGATTGCAAATTCCTGATTTTTTATTAATGTTCAGCTCAGGTGCCACATGGTGTTCTGAAGCTCTTCCAAATATGTACAGGCATTAGTGTTGTTCTTCTTTTTAAAGTAACTTTGACTTTACTTATGTGTGTATATGTTATATCCCTCAATAGAACATAAACTTATTAATGTCATGGACTACTTTTTCTTTTTTTGTTGGTCTTTGGATGCCTTGAACCTAGAATGGTGCTTTGTACCTAGTTGTGCTTGATAATTATTTGTCATACTGAAGTTGTGGAAGATAAATTTGGAGAAGTGGTGGGGATCAGACAGAGAGGTTCTTAAATGTTATGTCAAGGAATTAGAATAGATTTACCTATTGGTTGGTTGATTTATCAAAGGAACTATATGAACAAAGAATTGTTTTTAGAATATTGCTTTGGTTGTGATACTTAGGATGTATTAAAGTGAAAGGAAATTAGAGGGAGGATGGCTTGGCAGAAGAAATTAGGAAAATTCAGTTTTGGGCTCAAGATATTGAGTTTGGCTTTAGATATGCTGATTTTGAGAATTAAAAAAAATAATTTCCATGTGGAAATATATAGTAGGTAGCTGAAGTTACAAGAGTAGAGCTCTGTTTAAAGTTCATGCTGGAAATATAGGGAAAAACATCATTCTAACTCCAAATAGCTTTTCCCCCATTTTTCTTTGATACAACTTCCCCAAGGATCTCTATCAGACAACATTTTCTTAGCTCAGCCTCTCTTGTGTCTCAGCTTCCTCATCCATAAAATGAGGATGTTAATATGTGACCTTACTCACAGTGTTCTTGGGAGGATCTATTAAGATAATGTACATCAAAGCACTTTGAGAAATATGAAGAGCTATTTAAATTTAAGGTGATATTAATTCAGTTACCCAGCAGTATCCCAGTAGGTGTTTATATAAACCCATCACTCCCTCTCTTTAGGGGGAAGAGCAGGCACAGTGATTTTATGATTGGTTTTTGCCTAAGTGTTTCAGCCACGGTATAGATGGGATTGGGGGTGAGAGAAACAAAGCCACAAGCAATAACGTAAACACAGTGATGATCTCTGCAAACAAAGACAGCTATAATCCCTCAAACAGACCATATGTGAGCTCAAAATGGAACATAAATAGCAATGTATTAGTACACACTGATCCCAAAGCCTTTAACAGTCTAGATTTTCTGATGTTTCCCAAAGGAAGCACACAACACAATGATAATTTCCCCCAAAAACCTCACTTTGTTTATATATGTATGATAATCATCAAATACTTTTTTTTCAAGAGAATTAAATGTTGCAGGATCATAGAATTTAAGATTTTATCAGCTAGTCCAATCTATACCCCCAAAAGAAATTGCAGGTCACAAGTGATCATCCAGTCTTTGCTTAAAGGGTTGAAAGCCAATTTTAGTTTTGAATAGCTGTAAGCTAGGTCTCACAGTGGATAGTGTGCTGGGCCTGGATTCAGGAAGACCTGAGTTCAAATTTGACCTCAGACATTTACTAGCTGTTTGAACATGGGCAAGTCACTCAACCCTGTTTGTTTCATTTTCCTCATCTGTAAAATAAACTGGAGAAGGAAATGGCAAAGCACTCGAATATTTTTGCCAAGAAAACCCCAAATGGGGTCATGAAGAATCAGACCCAACAAAAGAAAAATAGCAAATACCTAAAAACAGTAAGGCTGATTTTTTCCCCTCCTTTTCCTTGAGTTCCCATGATTTAAGTTATGAAATCATTAAAAAGGAGACAATGGAAAGACAATAAGGAGAAAGCATGCAACAGGATAAGTTTTATTTTTTAATGAATCAGACATTAAATATGGTTTATCAATGCAGCTATGAGGATGAGTTTCCTGAAGTTGCTTAAATATTATGAGTTTTCTCTACCTAATATTTCACTTTTAAAATAAATTTAACTGTAGAAAACTAAAAAGTACTTCCTTATATCTTCAGTTGTGTTTTTTGTTTGTTTTGTTTTGTTTTTTGCTGGGCAATGAGGATTAAGTGACTTGCCCAAGATCACACATCTAGTAAGTGTAAAGTATCTGAGGTCAGATTTGAAATCAGGTCCTCCTGAATCCAAGGCCGGTGCTTTATGCATTGTGCCACCCAGCTGCCCCTAGCATTGTGTTCTTAACTAAAGTTCATGAGCATGTTTTAAGCAATTATAACTATACTTCAATATCTACTTTTTCTCCTTGGTCGTATATATTTTATTTTTTTACATCTAAAAACATTTATTCTATCACGGAGTCCATAGACTATGCCTATTTAAGGGGCACTTTTGGCTGACCAAATCCTACTCTTGATATTTCTTTTAGTACACTTCCTTTGTAAACAAATGCTACAAGAATAGCCTTCTTTTGATCTAAAGCATGTGATGGGAGGAGAGAAAAAAAAAGGGTTTTGGTTTCAGAGCAAGAGAAGCAAGATACAAGATACAGCTTTGGGACTCATCAGACCCAGAATTATAATAAAGACTTTTGAGCACTATCTGTAAAATACATATATCTACACATATATGTATCTGTACACATATACACATATGTGTAGGCAAAAGGCACTTAGTTTTTGGTTTTGGTTTTCATGTCATGTTATTTATGCATATTAAATTTAAAAGCCACTAAAGCTGCCAGATCTTTTTCACAGGATGTGTTCTCTTGCCATGTTTTACCTATTCCTTATTGGTAAAGTTGATATTTAAGGGTCCTTATATTTGTCCTTCATATATTAGAAGGATCAGGTTGTGGAGATTGAGAACAGGGATTTGATGGCATTCAAAAGGATAAAAGAAGGATCAGAGGCAATTAGAGCAGGATGGAACCTCAGAGATTCTGTAGTTCAGGCATTGGAATTTTTTTTTTTTTTTTGGTGGGGCAATGAGGGTTAAGTGACTTGCCCAGGGTCACACATCTAGTAAGTGTCAAGTATCTGAGACCGGATTTTTACTGAATTCAGGTTTCTCTGCACTCCTGCTCATCATTTCTTTCTTTCTTTCTTTCTTTCTTTCTTTCTTTCTTTCTTTCTTTCTTTCTTTCTTTCTTTCCTTCTTTCTTTCTTTCTTTCTTTCTTTCTTTCCTTCTTTTTTTGGTGATGCAATTGTGGTTTAGTGACTTTTCTAGGGTCACACAGCTAGTAAGTGTTAAGTGTTTGAGGCCAGATTTGAACTCAAGTCCTCCTGACTCCAGGGCTGGCGCTCTATCCACTGTACCACCTAGCTGCCCCTGCTCATCATTTCTTACAGCACAATAGAATTCCCTTACGTTCACATACCACAACTTGTTCAGCCATTCCCCAATTGATGGTCAGCCCCTCAATTTCCAATTCCTTGCCACCAGAAAAAGAGCAGCTATAAATATGTTTTGTACATGTGGGTCCTTTTTCCTGTTTTATGAACTCTTTGGGAAAAAAAAAAGTTGTATTGCTGGGTCAAAAGGTATGCACAGCTTTATAGCCCTTTGGGCATAATTCCAAATTCCTCTCCAGAATGATTGGATCATTTCACAGCTCCACCAACAATGCATTAGTGTTCCAATTTTTCCACAGCTTCTCCAACATTTATTATTTTCCTTTTTTGTCATATTAGACAATTTGATAGGTGTCAGGTGGTACCTCAGAGTTGTTTTAATTTGCATCTCTTTAATCAATAGTGATTTAGAGCTTTTTTTTCATATGGCAATAGATAGCTTTGATTTCTTCACCAGAAAACTGCCTGTTCATATCTTTTGACCATTTCTCAATTGAGGAATGAATTGGATTCTTATAAATTTGATTTAGTCCCCTATATATTTTAGAAATGAGGCATTTATCATAAGTACTGGACATAGAAATTGTTTCCCAGCTTTCTGTCTCCCTTCTAATTTTGGATGCATTTAGGCATTGGATTTTAAGACAAAGAAAGAGTAGCTCAGAAATTTGAAGTGACTGGTTTAGGGTCATAGCAAAAAAGGGATTGAGAATGAAGGAGAAAGGGGTGGTCATAGAAATAAAATTTCAATATTTTAAAAAATAATTTAAATGATAATATCTTGATGTTTGAATGTGAAGATATAATGGAACTATAAGAAAAGTAATGTCTAAATAAAACAAAGGCCTTCAACTAAAGACAAAGAAAATAAGTGGTTTTGCACCAATTACAAAACAAAAAGGAATAATGGGAAGAAAAGCAAAAAAATCATAAAAGTTAGCAAGGTCAGGAGAAATCATGTAAAATTAAGAAAAAAAAAGCCAACCCTGTAGTTGATCCTGGATAAATGCTTTTTGAGGGATGGCATAATTGTGTCCTAGATACTGAACCAAGAAAAAGATGCCTCTAATTTTATGGGCCTATTTAAGAACCATTGAAAGGAGGGCAGCTAAGTGGCACGGTGGATAAAGCACTGGCCCTGGATTCAGGAGGACCTGAGTTCAAATCCAGCCTCAGACACTTGACACTTACTAGCTGTGTGACCTTAGGCAAATCACTTAACCCTCATTACCCTGGAAAAACCAACCAACAAACAAAAAACATTGAATGTTGAGTGTACCCCTGTTTCTGGTGAAGTGTGGGAGGAACTAGTGCCAAGTTAAATGGAAAGAAGAGTTAACTCTGGCATTCAAGTACAGACACTTAAAAATGTATCCAACAGAAACCATTTGTATCAGTGAGAATTAACATGTGTAAAGAGGAGTTGGAAGCTAGGGAGTTTTCAGTGGTTAGTGCGAGAGAATCAGTGTGAATCTAAGGTTGGAATTCATAATCTCATGGACAGCATGCCACGAGTCGGAAAAGTGTTCTCTGTTGTAGCAGGGATTCAGGAAAGGGAAAGTGTTTTGGGATACTAAAATTCTTGGAATGCTAAGAATGAATTAGGTGGTATTGTGAGTATCGGCATGCAATTGGACATTCTGAGTGTCAACATTTTAGATTTTATTGCAATATTCCAGAAGATATCTTACGAGAACACAAATAATCCTACCACCTGCTACAAAATGTATTCCTGGATAAAATAGGCTGATTTCTCCAATGTTGTCTGTTATTATGATTTATAATCATTTATCCTGTATGTTTAGTGGTTATCAGTGATTGGATTAATACTCTCTTTTTTCCTTTGATTAGTCTCTTCCTCTGCTCACTCATTAAGGAGATTCTGAAGTTCAAATTATTTGTGTTTATATTCTTCATAAGTACAAAAGGAAATGTTTTATTCCTTAAAGGACTTGCAATTAAGTAGTATGTTTTATACCCTTCCTAGACTGTTAATCTCATCAGACATTGTCAAGCATCTGCCTCAGGGAGGGGGAGGTTGGAGTGCTAAAAGGGTCTCATTCCAGATGGTTTTCCTAAGTATTATAATACCAAATCTTACTTTTCTATGCCAATGAACCCAAACTGCATTTCTAATATTGGGCCATTGACTATGAGAGATCTTCTATTTGAAATCTAGATCACAGATCATAATATCAAGGTAATTTGCTTCAGTGAATTGCCTCCCACCCCTCCCCCCACTTTTTCTTTCCATGAGCATCTGTTGCCCTGAAGGGAGTTGTATTATCCTTTAGCCAGGATTATGAGTTCAGGTTTGCTGTGCACAATTTGTACTGTTTTGAACAGCTGGCTATCACTCTGGCTTTCCCATTTCCCTCACAGTTGAAATGATTTACCACCTGTAGGTGCATCCTGCTTCTTCTGTGTTCATTCGTTAGGTTAATTAACTTTTTACTCTTTTTGATTTTTTTATATCCAGCCTTAATAGTTAAATCAGCCATAAACACACAAAGGGTGTGCATCATTCTGCTATGAGCAACTGTGTTGGGTATTCTGTGAATTAGCCTCATGAATCCAAAAACGACCAGCTGCCTCTACCAACCACAAGTGCTCATTAAACTACAATACAGTAGGACACTTCTTAGGGTACTTTTTTCCATCTTATTATATCTAGGTCTGAAAACTCAAACATGCTTGATTTTCAGAATGCCTCTTTTTTGACCCTTATCTCTAGTTGTGAAACTGCTTTTCCTTTTACCACCACCACCACAACAAATAGTTTAGAACTAACCCTTTTAGAACCAGAAGATTCTATTTATTCTCCTAAATCCCCACAGGTTTTGACAGATCCCAGCTTTCTGTATGTGTTTCACTCAGATTGAAATAAGGCATTTTTTTAAAACTCCAATGGGGCCTAACCTAGTATTAAAAGCACAGAGTGCACTGACATGTCTTGTCTGGAAACAAAAGCGGAAAAAAAGCACTAGGTGTAGAAAACTGTAAAGGCTGACTGAAGAAACAAACTCTTATTAGCCTCTCTTATTATCTTCAACGGATTTCCCTAGAGTGAAGTAAAAGCAAAATGTACATTGTTGTCCAAAGTACCTCACAGTAGGAGAAAATCACAACCCTCTTTGCCTGATGCTTTTGAGTCTGCATGTAGTAAGCATGTCAGAATGACAGCCAGATCTGCACATTTGGACATGTGCTTTCTGTTTTCTCATTTTGACATAGATTGAACCCAATTTTCTCTAACAGAATGACATGTAAGGTTGTTTCACATACCCAGTATGGGGTCAGAGAGTCCCACTGCCCTCTCTTTTCATCAGAAATGCAGTTGGTACATGGCTATACACATATCAATATTGTTGGGACAGTGGAACTTCCATAAGGGGGTTTTCTTGAACTTGTCAAAGTAACACTACAGTTTGAAGTGGGTTTGATACTCTCTGGGCTGTGCTTCTGACTCTGAGGACTTTGTCACTGTGTTTATTCCCAGTTTGACCCCCCCAACTCTACTTTCATATATTATCTTTATCCTTTAGAATGTAAGCTCCTATGGGGACAAGTTTTTTCTTTTTTATTTATTCCTCCATTTATTTATTTTTTTGGTTTTTTATTCATCTATTCATTTGTTTATTTGTTCATTTATTTATTTTTGCTTCTATTGGTATCTCTATCCTTTAGCACACTCCCTGAAACATAATAATTAGTAACTAAAAAGCATGGTATCTACTTTCCTACCTACTCCCTGGTGTTTATTTTGTTCAGCAAATCTAGATAAAAGACAATTTGTGTTCATTTTTCTTTCCCTTTCTTAAGAACTTAAGATGACATATCTAGAGGTAGAAGCTCCTATATGTAGAGCATGAGAGACCATCTAGTTGAGCCCTTCCATTTTAGGGATGAGAAAACTGAAGCCCAAAAAGGTTAAATGATTTGCCCAGAATTACAAAGATAGTAGCAGAGGCCTCTGGCACCAGTAATTCTTTCCCTTGTACCATCCTATATCCATCATTTGCATGCATGTAACCTGTATTACAACTCAGATATATTCTACTCTACAGGCAAGAAGGATGAACAGGGATGGAATACCTGGATCATGGCAGAGAAGGCAAAGTTTTAAAATCATCATAATGCCATGAAGGGCTCCAAGAATTTACTTATTATTTTTCTCAGTCCTTCAGAGTAAACTGCAAGAAGACAAAGAACTAGAAATGTTGGCTCTGCAAAAATCACTGAAAAGCAAAGTATAATCTAGGAGAAAAGGGAACAGGCACATGTTTGACCTCCTTCTCTATGATGTTTCTCCTACATGGACAACAATCCTGTCAATAAAGCCACCTGCATGATTAAATACCAGATGAGAGAAAGTTGGATGATCCTTTGACTTTCTGCAGAACTGCTCCAATTCAAGGTAACTGCAGAGCCTTTGTGAGGTTGACCATGCTTCCTTTGGCTGCATTTCAAGGCCTTCCTTTTGAAAGGAAATACTGCAAAAGATAAGGGGACTTACATTTGGCTTTCATTAACTCTTCAAACCCTACCTGGGGAGCCAGTTTTTATTGTTCAGACTAAAGAACTCATCTTTGAATTAAGTTCAAAGCAAGAGAAAGTGTAGTATTTGAAGTGGAATTGTATACATACCTATCTGAGATGGTGCCGTATTGTTGTTTTATGTAAGGGGGCATGAAATCACCACAGACAAAATGCATATATCACAGTAGGAGGAGTAAAAGTTTTCATATATTTGGCAAGGGAGACATAAAAGTATAATCGTTGAGTATAATCAAAGAATAGTCACAAAGCCCTAGTTTGTACAGGTGAAGAAGGCGAGGCTGAGAAAATTTAAATGACTTTCACATGGCATATTTATGACAAATCCCAGACTAGAACATATGTCATAGATTTATTGATTTGGAATTGGAAGAGACCTTGGGGTCCATGGAGTACAAATCTAGCACTTTACAGATAAGGAAACCAAGCTTGACAAATGTTAAATGACTTGCCCATGGTCATACAGTTTTTAACTGTGAGTTTTTATCTGAGCTCTTATTCATTAGAAGATATAGAATGCAGGCTGTTTTTAGCCAATAAACATCAGATTTTAAAATCTAATTTTAATTAATAATTTAAACTTTAAATTAAAAAAATATCTTCTCTTTCCCTTCCCCTCCCTCCCAACTCCCCCCAAAATTTAATATGAAAATTTAGAACTGGAAGATAGATACCATAGTGATTATGATACACAAACATCTATTTTCATAGGATTAAAAAAAAGAACACAAAAGGTTCTGTCTCAGAGCTAGCTAGTAGAAGTGGCAGGGGTTCTTCCTAGCTACTTCTGAACTCTTATTTTCTTCAACCCAAATAAATCCCCACCATTTGATGCTGAATCTCACCCACCTTCTCCACCAGTAATAAATCTTACTTGGTGTCAACCACTAGAGGTAGCATGATATGGTAGAGACCTGGCATTGGAGTCAGAAAGACATAGGTTCAAATAACATTTCTGAAACATATTTGCTTGGTGTTCCTGAGAAAATCACTTTACTATATCAGTGATCCAGTCAGTTCTTTAAGAATATAAGTTGTCTAGGGGCAGTTAGGTGGCTCAGTGTTTAAAACACTAGCCCTGGATTCAGGAGGACCTGAGTTCAAATCCAGCTTCAGACACTTGAAACATACTATCTGCGTGACCCTGTGCAAGTCATTTAACCCTCATTTCTCCACAAGCAAACAAAAAAACCCCCAAACAAACAAAAATAGAATATAAATTGTATTAGAAGTGGCACACTTCCTTGACATAGGGATTGTACTCTGTGGAATTTTGTACAACAATGAAATCACAGGTGTTGAGCCAGTCTTGGCTAATATTCCTGAATATGAGAATTTCTGTCTCATGAATAATTTAGGCTTTTATAATTTCTCAAATTCTAGCCTGCAGCTTAATGACCAAGGAATCACAAACTAGTTAGATGACTAATTAAGGGTCACCATGTATGATTTTCCTCATCTTATAGATATAAAGGACATATTCCTTCATGTGCATCTGAATGAGAAAACAAGATTGGATGGCCAACATTCAGTTTTTACCATTTTAAGTTTAAGACATCATAAGGACCAGTGAATAGAAGTCCTCTACATAAGTAAATGGAAAAGACTAGGTTGAGAACAAAAAGCTTTATCATTCATATATGTAAATTTGGAATGCTTCAGAATTCAGATAAGAATTAAATTCTCACCTCAGGGGGAAAAGTAAGCAGGTAAATTATTTAATTAAAAATCTTGGCAGAGCCAACATGGTGGAGGAAAGGCAGTGATTCACATGAGCTTTCCCTATGACCCCTCCAAGTACCATCAAATAATACCATAAGACAAATCTTGGAGCAGCAGAAAACACAAAATGACAAGGTAAAATAATTTTCCAGCCAAAGAAAACTGAGAAGGTCAGCAGGAAAAATTCGTCATACCTGCATGAGAGTGGAGTGCTGTCCAGCACCAGGGCATATCTGGCCCAGCAAACCAGGAGCAGGCCTCAGAAGCCACTGAATCAGCAGCAGCAGTAGTAGCTACTGCTTCTGGAACTCATCCCACAGATGGTAAGGGGGTTGAACAATTGTCCCAAAGGAGATTACAGGGATCTCTTTGCTAATACTGAGGCAGAACTCTGTTGCTTTGCCTATATGCAGATCCAGGTTGCAGTTCTAGGGGGGCAATCCCATGGTGGAGAGGATCACTAACATACCAGAGCTTATAGCCACAGGGAAGTAGAATACTTCTTAGAGTTACAGGGCAGAAAAGAGGGCTTGTGGTTGCTCGCAGACCAGAACACAGGACAAGAGAGTAGTAAACACACGTCTCTTTAGATCATACCACCTTGGAAGAACTGAAAACTTAAAAGTCCCAAGAAGTATCTCTGAAAACAGATGCACAACTTGCCTAAACATTGGGACAGCATGCCCTCCACCATGGAAGCAGAGTGCTACTTTAACAAAGTTACAAGTAAATAGATTGGCTGGGAAAATGAGCAAACAGCAGAAAAAAATCTGACCATTGAAAATTACTATGAGGAAGGAAGGGTGAATGAAGGGAGGGTAGAGCAGGTAAGGGGGCAGTCACTAGAAAAATACTTTTGAGGAGGAATAGTGCAAAATAAGATAGAAAATACAGACAAATATCATTGGAAGGGAATAGGATGGAGGGAAATAGTTATGGTGATTGACTACAATGTCAAAACATATGGTACCTACTCTGCTGGGCTGCTGTGAAAAAAATCCTTTGTCAAGTTTAGGGTACTATATAAAAGTTATGATGAACAGGATGCTATCAGAAAAATCTGGAAAGACCCACATGAACTGAAGCAGAGAAAAATGTACTGTATACAAAATAACAGTATTAGTATAAGATGATCATCTGGGAAGCACGTGGTTATTTTCAGCAAGGCAATGATCCAATATAACTGAAGAATTTATGAAAATTGCAATATACCTATAAAGAAAGAACTGATGGTATCTGAAAATAGACTGAAACACATTTTTTTGACAATTCCTTCATCTGAAGATTTGTTTGTATCTGTATTCTCTCACAACCTAGCTAATGTAGAGTTGTTTCCCACAACTACTCATGTATAATTTATATTGAATTACTTGAGTTCTTGGGGTGGGGCTGGGAAGGGAGGGAAGAAGAAAAGTTGGAACACAAAGTTTTTTTTTAAAAAATTGATGTCAAAATTTGCTTTTACAGGTAATTTGGAAAATAAAATTCTAAAATAAATTACTATGATAAGTAGGAAGATCAAAACAAACCCTCAGAAGAAGATAAAAAATTCAAAGTCCCTACCTCCAAAGCCTCCAACGAAAAATCTGGATTAATCTCAGACCATGAAAGGGCCCAAAAAGGACTTTGAAAATAAAGTAAAAAAGGTAGAGGAGAAAATGGGAAGAGAAATGAAAGTGGTGCAATAAAATCATGAAAAAATTCAATAGCTTTGTAAAGGAGACACAAAAAATACTGAAGAAAACAATACCTTACATAACAGACTAGGCCAAATTGTAAAAGAGTTATAAAAAGCCAATAAGGAAAAAAATGCCTTAAAAAACCAAATCGGT
The DNA here is from genome assembly GCF_019393635.1 of Dromiciops gliroides. Taxonomy (NCBI): domain Eukaryota; kingdom Metazoa; phylum Chordata; class Mammalia; order Microbiotheria; family Microbiotheriidae; genus Dromiciops; species Dromiciops gliroides. Next base: position 116,788,091 of record NC_057863.1, read on the forward strand.
CAAATGGAAAAGAAATTACAAAAACTCACTGAAGAAAATAACTCCTTAAATACTAGGTTTGAGCAAATGGAAGCTAATCATGAGAAATCAAGAAACAATAAAATCAAACCAAGAGAAATAAAAATAGAAAGCAATGTAAAATATCTCACTGGACAAAGAACTAAACTTGAAAATCAATCCAGTAGAGATAATTTGAAAATTATTGATCGACCTGAAAGCCATGATTAAAAACAAAACTAAACTAAACTAAGAAACCTAAAAATGATCTTCCAAGAAATTGTCAGGGAAAACTTCCTTGATATTCTAGAACCAGAGGGCAAAATCTACATTGAAAGAATCCACAATACACCTCCTGAAAGAATTACCAAAATGAAAAATCTAAGGAATATTATAGTCAATTTCCAGAGTTCACAGGTCAAGGAGAAAATATTGCAAGAAGACAGAACCAATTCAAGAATTGTGGAACCACAGTCAAGATAAGACAAGATTTAGCAGCTTCTACATTAAAGGATTGGAAGGCTTGGAATATGATATTCCAGAAGGCAAAGGAACTATAATACAATAAAGAATCCCTTATCTAGTAAAATAATGTATAATCCTCCAGGGGAAAAACTGGGCATTCAATGAAAGAGAGGACTTACAGGAATTCTTGATGTAAAGACCTGAGCTGAGAATTCGGAACACAAAGTTTTTAAAATGGATGTTAAAATTGTTTTTACATGCAATTGGGGAAAATAAAATGCTAAATATGAAAAACAAATAAAATGTTTGAATTGGAAAAAATAAAATATTTCAGAAATATGAAAAATAATTTAAAAATCTAGTATTTGTAGCTAAAAACTACACTTTTCCTTTATATCTTCTAATATGTAGGAGTTTGACATAGTGATAAGGGAGGGAGAGATAGCACTGGATTGGGATATAGGAAGACCTGAATTCAAATCTTGCCTCTGGTAGTTAATAACTGTGTGACCATGGACAGGTCATTTAATGCTTGTTAGTTTTGCTTTCATCATCTATAGATTCTGAGATGAGAGAGAGAGAGAGAGAGAGAGAGAGAGAGAGAGAGAGAGAGAGAGAGATGACTATAGAGAGATGGATGCTCTTTGCAAGGTACAACTATGTATCCTAGGTTTTTCTGAGACCCTCCTATTATTCAGATAAAGCTAACCCAAATCTGATCATGTTCTGGGAGGAGTTGGCAGGAAAGTTTTGGAAGGGAGGAACATTTGTGCTGATGGAGGACATGTGTGAAAAATAGCAATTTGCTCATACCAACTCCTACCCACATGCAATGTAGCATTGTATCAACATTATCTTCACTCACTTTGAAGGGGTCATGGGTAAAGAAGTATTGAGAAGGCACATAAGCACTCAAAGATCATGAGTTGAGCAGTTAATTACTCACAGAGATGTAAGCATGTGTCTCCTTTGCCTTACATTCCCACAAGCACATAATAATGGTGGCTCAGGAGTACAGCAAGATACATACCTTAAGCTAGAACTCCAATCTCATAGATCTTTTATCTTATTGTTTTTGTTGGAGAGATTCACAGGGACTGAGTGAGAGGGGGCCTTTAGGAATAGTCCATTAGTGTGTGGTTAGGACTGCAACCCTATTTATCAACCACAAGGATACTGTAATCAGTAAGGTTTCATAACCTTACATATACGAATTAGATGAAGTTTGCTAAGCTAATAGTTCGCTAACCTTGCATTTTTAAACTTCAATATAGTTGACCAAACTAGTTTGGGTTCATAGGAATTTCCCAATAAGTAGATAAGTCAACCAATGGTCCAAAGTCACTTATGTCACCTTGGGCCTAGCAATAGGAAGAAATAGGCCAATCTTCACACTAATTAGGGTTGACTCTTTCAAAATTCACAGGCTTGACTAGAAAACCAGATAATATGTTTGAAAGAATGGGAGAAAATAGACAAATATAATTAATAAATTAGAGAAAGGACTGTGTGTAGACAAGATCCAGTAGAAGATCTCTTTGTTGTTATATCTATCTCTGTGTAGCCTTTTTTTCCAACATTGATTTAACTTCCGAGATTCATAGTTGTAGCTCCAATTAGCATCAATAAATTGCTGCCTCCTATATTATGAAGTTTACACTTGAGCTGTTAAAACTGGCTCTAAGAGCAAGTGAAAAATATAAAAATTATATAAATTCCATTTTTTCTTTCATCATAGAGGAGACCTGGGCAGAAAGAAATGAAATTATTGTCTTAACCTACTAAGAAAGGTATGTGATGACTGAAGGAGAAAGTTATCTCATAAAGCAGAAAGTTATGACATTCAGATCATACCTGAGAATATTTACCATCCCTCAAAAAATTCTGGGAAGGATGATAGAGTAAATATTATTAAGTGGTAGAAGAAGTTGAAATTGAAAAAATGTTATCCAGTTAACTAATAATAGGTATTCTAAAGCATTTCCATGAAGAAAAATAGTGATACTAATGAGGATGAGGATGACATATGTACTTGGGTAAAAGTAAGGAAGGTCTTAGACATATTCCCATAATACATTGTAAAGGTAAATCCCAAAAAAGTAAATAAAAGAAAATTGCAGCATGCAGTAATTTTCTAAAACATTGAGGTAGTTGAAGTTAGCTTAATTCAATCAGAAAAAGTCTATCAAGACCCAGTTCTCAGATGAACCTCCAAATGACCCCATGCTGAGCAAGAGAAGCTGTTACATGATACGAAAAGTCTCATTAAATCACCAATATCAAAGCACCTCAAGAATATATAATTAAATAATGGGATCAAATGTGACTGTTGAAGAACAACACGATTGAGTATATTTCTTACAAAGTGCTTAAAGAATCAATTTGCATTTGGAAATTTGCAAAGAGGTTTTATGAGAAACAAAATAAAATTTTCTGTAAGCTATAAAAATGTGGTCACCTGACTACAAAGATAATGAGAGGGTATTTTCACAGACTGTAATGTTTAGGGATGAAGTCTCCAAGAAAGAATTTCTTCCCACATTAACACAATCAATAAGAATTTGGGACCAAATAACCCATTTAATGTTTCCTATGTGTGAGTTGAGACTAAATAACCCGCCTAAGGAATTTACAAGTATGGATCTTAGAAAATAGAAAGGGTCCTACACTTGAAGTCAGGGGATCTGGGTTCAAATTCTTCCTCTGCCTCCTAATACTTGTATAGCCTCTGCCAAGTCATAAAATATGTCTGGTGTAACGATTGGAATGACGCCACCTGCTGGATACTTACTGTAGAAGAGTTCTGCCCATGAAGGGAAGGTCTTTGAGGGCAAGACCAGGAGTCAGGAAGTGACGCGGGCTAGTGGGAGGAGGAAGGAAGAGACTGGCGCTCAGTCTCGCTCTCTTTCCTCTGGACTCTGGCGGAGAAGGGAGCTAGAAATGTGCTCTCCCTTTAATAGATAGGAATCTAGGCCTTTTTCTCTCTCTTTACCAAATTCTTATTCTCCTTAATAAATGCTTAAAAGTCTAACTCTTGCTAAAGCTTATAATTTATTGGCGACCACTCATTAGATATTTTAGACAGTTTAGCTAGAATTTTAACCCTTAACAGATGGCTGACCACGAAGAGGAAAGCTAACCCTCAGTCTTCTTCTGATCTGCTGGTTGGGTAAGAAATTTCCCCTCCCTCTCCCTTTAACTGCTAAGTACTGGTGTACTGGCTGTGTTTTTCCTTTGAATTTTTTCGAATGGACCTTTTAAACTCCCTAATTATCCTATTTTTGATTTTGGTCTGTTTAACCAGACAAATGGGAGATAAGATCATGTTAATGCTTTGTTTTTGTGGATTTTCTATTTTTCTTTTTATTTTTGTTAAAAGAGCCAGCAACTTACTCACACAAGGAAATATCTCTCCCTCTCCCAACCATGCTTTTTCAGAGAAACCTGAAGAGATTCCTGCTGCTTTTCCCAGTTCCAACACTAATTGTTGCTCTAATTTTGCATGCCTGGAGGCAATGACCCACCCTCTAGAAGCTTTTAATCCCCTAGCACCTGGAGGCAAAGTGGGGGAAGAGGAATCCAGGCCTGAGTTCAAAATCAAGTCTGATTCAAATTGCTCTGGTCCCTCCCCTCCTCTCCAGACCCCACCCTCTACTCCTCCTATGGCCAAGCCCATAGCTTCCCCTGCCTGGGAAGTCCAGAGATCTGATGCGCATGCTCAACTTTCTCTAACTACATTTGCAGCTTCAGGCTCAGCCCTTCCCCAGCCTGGCTGTGCTTCTGAGACAACCTTAGAAAGCCCTTTAAATTCCAGATATACTCCTTTTGTTCATAATTTTGCTAACCTGCTTTTGTCTTTAATTAGTAATCTTATAAAGCATTTGTATGGTGAAAAGCCCGACAGACAATATAGAGGGGTTAAAGAAGAAAAACTTAAGCTGAATAAGAATGACAATCATCAACATAGTTCAAGACTCTGCTTTTGCCATGGAAGGGTATATATTTTACAGAAATGTAGAAGTAAGCAGCAAGGTATTGATATGAGTATTGGGGATTTTAGATATCGGAATCAAGAGTGTTCTGAATTCACTCAGATTATTAATGTCAGTTCAGAGGTTACATAGGATTTCTATGCTATTACATATACATTTTGGAATTAATGGTATAGGTTTATTTTCATAGAGATTTTAATGCTTTTGAGATTGTGTCTTATACTTAGTTTCTAAAACAAGGAGAATATTTGTAAAAGCTTTTTATAGTCATGCGATCAAGTTTATATTTTGTAATACTCTTATTAATATTAAGTTCATATTCATTTATATTTCCCTAGTTTGAATTTCATTGTCTTTTATTATTCCACGTGTATTTTCTTCTATTCATTCATCTATCTAATTTTGAAACATGGTTTTGATTTCATAATACAATGTTAATTCTAGGAGTATTGTGCTCCCATGTTCTGAGTTGTTTGTTTTTGTTATTTTTTCTCAACTGATTATTTGATCAAACTCTTTAAAGCATTTCCCTGGCAAATTGGTTGCCATGGCAAGTGTAAATTGATTCTAGAAGTATTATTTTTGATAAGCATATTCCCAAAAAAAAAAAAAAAAAGAGGGGAACATTTGTAAAAGTTTTCTTTTTTCAAAAAAAAAGTTTTCTTTGAGATTCTGTTGTGCTTTAACTTGTATTTAAATATGTTCTGATTTTTCACAAAGGTAATTGTATACTAAGTACAAAAAAGGGGTATTATTTGAAATTGTTGCATAATTATATATTGTGTTCTGAGTCAAGATGTATTCACATTTTTTGCAATCATTTATTATCCTCAATTTTTAAATCCATATGAGACTTGGATTATGGGAACTTATCATTTAAGACACTAATTACCTTTATTCTGAGTTATCAGATGCCAGTTGGCCAAGGTGCCATCCAATCACAAGAGGAATACATGCAAGAGCAGACACTGAACTGTCACATGAGGGGAGACATGCATGAAGTCAAGGTATGGCCGAGGGAACGGCTTTTGACAAATGTTGAGGTTGGATTCTCTTGGTTTAATATTTTATTTTATTTTTCCCCACAATATTGTACAGATGGCTGGAAGTATTCATCCCACCCATCTCACTTCTACACCTGGCTTCCATGCTCCCTCCTATATGCCTGATGCCATGGACATCTCAGTCCCATGCATCTGATTAAGTCTGACTCAGTTTCTTCCAATATGTTCGGTGGCATGGACATATATTCCATCCACCTATTTTAAGCCTGGCATACTGTATGGGCAGTACATATTGCTCAAGTGTGGGAATGCTCATATCCCATCATTTCTCTGTTCTTTTATGGTAACCCCCATAATTATCTCAGGTGTCATGATAAATACAGTGTTGAATTTGGCCTTGACACCTGTTACCAATTATATTAGATTTTTTAATTTCTCATAATGGCATGAGGATAATTAGGCAGATGATGCAAAAAGTGATGAAACAAAGATAAAAATTATTTTTAAAAATTAATATCGCAGCAATTGTCTTCTCAATTACCCTCCATAAGGGTAATTGAGTACTATAGTCCATAAGGGACTATAGTCCATAAGGGACTATAGTAAGATTATAATTTTAAAGAATGTTTTAATTTTTTATTATATGTTTCATGTGTAACAACTAAGATTCTGAATTCCCTTAGACATGTTTTTGAGAACTTTCATTGTTTGATTTGATTATTGACAAAGCTATTTTAAAGTTGTGTTAAGCTCAATTTTGTAGGAAATTTTCCTGGCTGATTACCAGCATCCACACATCAACCCCTGAAAAGACTTCCATTCCATGACTACACCTAGAGGACATCTGAGAAAAGACTTTCAGAGACTTTAAATGAACAGTTTTGATTTGTTGTTTTTTTTTCTCTTTCTGTTATAATATACACCATCTGTAACATGTATTCTCTGCAGAGGCCCTCCCTTTGCAGGACTAATGTCAAAGCGTCGGTTCATGAGGACAAAAAAAAATCGCCCCTCTGGACAAAACTTTCCTCTCTTCCTTTTCTATATTGTTGTTCACATATTATTAGTTAGCAATAGTTATTATATTCTTTTTACTGTTCCGTCAAGGAAACATTTTGTTTCTTGAGGAACAACAGGGGGGACTGTAACGATTGGAATGACGCCACCTGCTGGATACTTACTGTAGAAGAGTTCTGCCCATGAAGGGAAGGTCTTTGAGGGCAAGACCAGGAGTCAGGAAGTGACGCGGGCTAGTGGGAGGAGGAAGGAAGAGACTGGCGCTCAGTCTCGCTCTCTTTCCTCTGGACTCTGGCGGAGAAGGGAGCTAGAAATGTGCTCTCCCTTTAATAGATAGGAATCTAGGCCTTTTTCTCTCTCTTTACCAAATTCTTATTCTCCTTAATAAATGCTTAAAAGTCTAACTCTTGCTAAAGCTTATAATTTATTGGCGACCACTCATTAGATATTTTAGACAGTTTAGCTAGAATTTTAACCCTTAACACTGGACTTTAGCTTCTTTGTGAAATGAGAGTATTCAGTTAGATACATGAATTTAAATTCTCTACCTCTAATTCCGTTTTTTTTGTAAATAGGATTATTGAAGAGAGATATAGTCTAAAGAGGAAGTTTCATTATATACACAGGTGACAAGCAGCATATCTAGTAACTAATGTATAAAGATTCCTCTTTTTTAATAATACAGAATACTCTAACTTGAAAGATCCATCACACATCGACTGAGAGTTGATGCTTATCAAAAGTTTGCTTGAAATGTTGGCTATATGAGAAAGATAACCTAAGAGATATGGTAAGTATTCATAGGTCTCAATTCTCTAAACTCTAACCTATGCCAATTCAACCTACCAGAAAACAACATACTATATTATGGGATCATAAGATTATAGATTAAAGCTGGAGGTGTTCTCAAAGGCCCACTAGACAAAACCCTTAATTTTATAGAAGAATATAGTTGGCAGTGGCCCAAGAAGTAGGGGGTGACCTTGGCCTTTGTAAATTAGGGTCTTTCCCAAATCTCAGGAAAAGAAGAGGGATTAGCAAGAATTTTATGCCAGGAGAGGAAACATGGGTTAGTAGAGAGGCTGTAGTTTCTGGAAGTTCTGAGTTTGAATCTTGTCTCAGACATTTAGCATTATGTAATGCTGGGCAAATCACTTAGCTTCTCAGTCTCCCTTTGATTTCAACTTTAAAACGGGGGGGATGACAGCATCTATCTTTCAAGATTGTTGTGAATATCAAATGAGATAATATGTCTAAAGTGTTTTACAACACTAAAAAATAATGCTAGCATTTGTTATGTGACTTGCTCCAAAGTGCACATGTAGTAAGCAATAGAGACAAGACTTCTGGTTATTTCAGTAATGCTTTCATCAGATTAAGATTTAATGTTATTTTATCAGCCAAGATAGAGTCCTGGATTCAGAATCAAAGGACCTGTGTTTGAATCCCAGCTCTATTACCTACTACGTATGTGACATTGGGCAAGTCAATAAATCTCTCTGGCTTCTGTTTTCTACTGTATAAAAAGAAATATTTGAAGATATGACCTCTAAGACCCATTTCAGCTCTGATTCTATGATCATATAAGCCCCAAGAAAAATCCATTTCAATATGTTTCCTTTAAAGACAATGTATCCCCTGTTTACATAAGGACTGATGTGGAAAAAAATTCCCTTAAATTCAGTGTTAAAGAAGCATTTTTGATGATGAAATGTTGTACTTTGCTTTATGAGACAATGAAAACTGTATAACCCAATATGTTTCTTTTACTGCTTTAACTGCCAGGGAACTCAGCTCCATTCACTTTGCAGTTGAAGCTAGATGCAGTTTAGTTGTGATTCCCAAAGATGGAAAGGAAGTGGGCAGAAGAATAAACAGACAGACAGACCTACAACTTTCAGTAGTCCTAAGTGATCAATGTTCTAATTAACTTTGCTTTTTAGGTAATCTGGGGAAACTCTTTAAGTTACATGCACTTTACTCAGGAAAGTAGCAGATTGGAATCCAAACGTTCACATAATCCTCATGCCACACATTTCAGAAATAAAAATTTTGTTGTTTTTCATCCTTTGTTCTTCAAGATAACCAATCACATCACAAGGGTTATGTCTTGATTTGGGCATGAATTGAACTGAAGTGACAGTGCTTTCTTCCGGGAATTATCCACCAGAGCCACCCTCCAGGGTCAAGATATAAGTCAATATAGTTGGCAGTGGCCCAAGAAGCAGTGGGTGACATTGGCCTTTCTAAATTAGGGTCTTTCCCAAATCTCAGGAAAAGAGGAGGGATTAGCAAGTATATAAATATAAATAGCACCAGTGGTCTAGGAATTCAAGTACTTTGGGGCGGGGGGGGGGGCGGGAAGCAAGAAAAATTATACTTTAAAATTATACTTTAAAAGCCTATCATTCTACTTCTGGAAAAACTCCTTCTTGTTCCTCACTTTTTAATGACATCAATATTAGCATATTTTCTCATTGATCCCCAGAACAACACTGAGAGGTATGTTATTATTATCATTTTACTGATGAGGAAATTAAGACTGAGAGGTTAAAAGACTTTCCCTCAGTAACAAAACTAGTATATGTCTAAGGCGGGCTTCAAATTAATGTCTTCTTGACTTTTTTTTTTGTGTGTAAGGCATTTGGGGTTAAGTGACTTGCCCAGGGTCACACAGCTAGCAAGTGTTAAGTGTCTGAGGCTGTATTTGAACTCAGGTACTCCTGATGCCAGGGCCAGTGCTCTATCCACTGTACCACCTAGCTGCCCCGTCTTCCTGAGTCTTACTCCAATACTCTATTCCCTACATCACTTATCTACCCCAATATGCAGTTCTGAAATAGGTATATAGTCTTATGCTGGGAATAGACTGATCTGCCTGTCGTGGTCTTACAAACGACCTGATATTTCCCTATATTTATAAGTGTGAGATGGTTCTTTTGATTTTTTTTGGGGGGGGTCTGAGACCGGATTTGAACTCGGGTCCTCCTGAATCCAGGGCCGCTGCTTTATCCACTGCACCACCTAGTTGCCCCGGGTTCTTTTGATTTTAAGGTCTTCATTTATATCTTCTGTTAAACTAGGATAAATAAAAAAGATGTTATTTATGCTAATTAAGCACAGGTAGAACTCACTTTCTGAAAATAAGATCCAAAAGTATTCATTTATAAAATCTCAATGTTTGAAACAATTATGTACTCTAAACATAAAAAACACATTTGTATTTTCAAAGTATCATAATCTAGAGCAGGTAGGGAACTTATCATCTTGTCCAAGTCCTTTATTTTGTTAAATAAGGAAACTGAGGCTTAGAGAGGTTTAGTGACTTGTGTAAGTCATACAAGTGACCAAGGAACAAATTAAACACGATCACTGTGAACCCTTAATTCCTCACAAATTATTATTTATCTCCAAAAGTCAGCTGAGAAAATAGCAACATAAATTCATAAGTTTTTTTGGGGGGGGTTTGTTTGATTTTTTTGTTGTGTTTTTTTCCCAATTTTCAACAACTAATGTTCACTTCTTTGGAAAGACACTTCAGGGGAAAGTTATGCCTATCAGATAGGTATTTTGAACAGTCATATATTTCTGATTTCATTGTTTTGATGGTTTGTAGGCAACTTTTATTTTTATTTTTTTTAGATTTTTTTTTTTATTTTTTAGTGAGGCAATTGGGGTTAAGTGATTTGCCCAAGGTCACACAGCTAGTAATTGTTAAGTGTCTGAGGCCGGATGTGAACTCAGGTACTCCTGACTCCAGGGCCAGTGCTCTATCCACTGTGCCACCTAGCTGCCCCGACAATGTTTTAAAGAACGTGGTGACTGCCTAAATAAGGAGAAAATGTCCAGGAAATTTTTTAAAAAGAGCATTTGCTGCAAATATATTAGAGTATGAAAATCTTTGTCAGGATTTACATAGGAATTACATTTTGATGGAAGTCAATACTGGGGAATAGATTAAAGACACCACAATATGGAATCAGAATAGCCAATGATCCAAAAAGAAGTGATTGGGTGTTTGTAGGAAGGCACCTCTTGCCGGAGACAGGGGTTGAAACCTCTCTTCCTGTATACTTTTCCCTGAGTCCACTCCCGGTAGTTATCTATGCTGAATGAAAAAGAAAGTGCTTTCTTGGGAACTTCTTCTGTATTTTATGGCATTCTTAAAGGGGGTTCATTCAATCTAATTTTTTCTCTTCCAAAACATTAAAAACAGCCACATAATCTTTTTTTTAGCTAATATGAACTAATACCTTATATATTGGATATATTTTTCCAGTAACTGATACTGAACAAAGCAGAAAAAAGAAACTAGTGTGTTTTCTCTCATACATTCTCCTACATATGCATGCTCATGCATACACACACACACACACACTTCTCTTAGAACCCAAAATAAATGTCCAAAAATTCAAGCATAAGATCCATGAGAGTTTAAGTGAACATAACTCATAGGAGACCCCTCAGGCACTCACTTGAAGCTTATTAATTATTTACAAAGATTTCCAACAAATTTGGTTATTTGACTTACTAGCCCCCAGCAGGTTAGAAGAAGGAAATTAGAGGAGGGGATTATTAGAGAGGCAGGCACACTTATAGCTGCATGAAGTTATATTTGACAGAAGGAAAACTTTAAAAGTCTGACAATCAATAACCAATTATTAAGCACCTATTATGTGATGGGCAATGTGCAATGCAACAGAGAATAAAAGAAAGGCAAAAGACAGGCCCTGACCTCACAGAGTTCATGGTCCAATGGAGTAGATGACGTGTATAATAACTTTTGAAAAACAAGCTATAAACAAAACCCCAAAACCCAGGGCTACTTGATGTAGTTGACTATAGGACACCCTTTAAACTTTGTCTATATTTATGATTTTTCTCAATCCAGGGAACTCCCGGAGTGGAAATTCACTTTGCCAAGCTATATTGGCATCTCTTCTGTAACTTTGTCTTAGAAAGTTGCCTTGGGATGCTGAAAGTTTATTTTTTTCTAATTATATAACTGACATTTCACATGTCAGAGGCAAGGCCTTCCTGATTCTAAACTCAGAATTCTATCTACTACATTACAGCTGGCCCTCTCCCACACTGCTCTTCCTCTACTCTACCATGGTCTCATGAGTACTACACAATAGTACAATAGTAATCACTCGCATTAGTGGCCCAGAATCTAAGGAGAAGTTTAAATGTCTGCCTTTCTCCTCTCTTTAAGAAAGCAGGGTCTGTGTTGCTTCTTAAACACATTTACAGTAAGGGTAGTTAAAATTCAAAAGTCTTAGCCCTTAAATAAAGTAAACTTCAATCATAGGAAAAAATCAGGATATGGAAACCTTCATTTTCCAAAGAGTGAGTTAATGCAATATAGGAGGATAAATATTTAGAGACTTTCAAATAAAACATTTTAAAATATATTTCTTCTAGGACCTCTAGAGAGCAACTTTACTTCAGTAAAGTTTTTAAAAAGATTTTCAAAAAAATAACCATTCATTTCCATTTTAGAATGTCCAAATATTAAAAAACATGATATATCATTATATAGATGAATGACTGATATCTATAATGTTTTCCAAGTCTTTTATAAAACTTCTTCCCAGCTACTTCATTTTATAAAACAACATTCCCCTTCCTGGGAAGCTGTTAAATGGGCAGACTCCAAGAAACTTGAATTGAACACAGTGATCCAAATTCTATTGATTTCCCAGAACCGGGAATAGCCTTGATTCTAGAATTTTGGGAGATTACAGAGGAAAAAATGTTAGCAGAACAATGGTTAAAAAGAAATGGCTTGAAAATTTAGATGAAGAAAATCATCAAATCCTGTGTGTCACATAATTAGGTTTTCATTTTGTCCTCTTCAAGTTAGTAGCCATTAACAGCAATTGCCTGTCTGTCTACTGTCTGTGCCAAGGTTATGAAACATGTTTACCTTGTAATGTTTCTGTAGTCTCAGTGCAGAATAAAGTATGCTCTCATTTTCTTGAAGTGCTTTTTCTGCCTTCAATCCATTAATCTCAGGAGACTTTTTAAGAAATGGTAAGGGGATGCTAATGTTGTTTAAATATTTATACTATTTAAATATCACTGCTCTCCTCAGCTCAGGGCCTGTTAAAGCAGTTTGTCAGATCTATTCTGTACACCTTTTTTCATTTTCTTCAAAGGCATGCCATTTTTTCCTCATAGCAGTAATTTTCCAAACATTGGCTCAGACACATTATAAGAGAGAAACAATTATAATTGTGATCAATGGCCATTGTGTACTTTCAGAGCTTCTGCAAGGATCATCTACTAATGGTCTGTCTACAGATAGATACTGGAAAAAATAGCATCTGTACCAATCAGTTTATCACACAGGTAGAGTAAATAAATACTGAGCTGAAATAAATCACTGTTGTATAATCCTGCATGCTGTTCAACATCTGAAAGGCCGCATTCAATATAAGTAAATGAAAAATGACTAGTGTTATTAATCGACATGGCAGAACAAGAAACTCGCTGTATGCATATCTGTTTAAGCATCATTACAGAAAGAAGTAAAGAGCTACCTGGAATCAAATGAAAGCAATAAGTGTAAGTGATAAACAAGGAAAGGGTAGTTTTGCATTTTGTTAAGGGATAAATATTGTGTTTCTGTGACTGTGCAATGTTGTGCACTAATGAAATAATCTATAGCTGCATGGAAATAGCTCCATGGGTATAATGATATGCTTTGTTATAATAGTAGTCCAAGAAGAGCTAGATCTTAATTGGAATACAAATGTGATTTGAAGCTATTTATGCTTCTTGAGGACATATTTTGAGTTTTCATTTGAAATCACTTGAAGTCAGGTCTTGATACTGAATCAAAGTCAAATGCATGGTGTTTATAGAGTATGGATTGTAGGTTCTCTACCTCAGTGTTCTTTTGCCTACCTAATTTGAAGGTTGAATGGAGAATAAACCTCTTCTGAATAAATTCAATTAGATCATAAGTTTCAAGTAACTAATTGCCTTGAGAGAAATTAAGTTCATTAAGTAAAATAGAAAAAATATATATACTTCAGTTGAAACTTTTTTGGAGTTTTTGGTCCTTCCTTAAAAAAAATATTAAATGACTCATTATTTCATAAATAACTTGAAATAATTAAATCAAGAAAAACTCAAATAAAATGTGTATAATAAATTAAAAATAAATCAGATGTGGTATTTCATCAAGAAGACCATTTTTTTGAGAAATGGATGCTGAGATCCTTTCTGGCCTTCAAATCTGTGATTTTATTCCCATTTATAATTAACTGTATCTTTCTCATGGCTATAGATGACTTGGAAAATCTAAGGAAATAATCTCATAACATTACTAGATAGCATTAGCAGATACCTAAAATTATTCAATCCTAAATTTTACAAATTATTCATAGGGTACTCAACCGAGTGTGTGCATGTCACTATGCAATTTGGCCCACACTACTTTGTTTTTTTCACCTCATTAAATTGGAAGGTAAGGCCTTATTAGTCCTAAAGTAAAGTTTATGGGAAACAAAAAGATAATTCAGAAACAGCATTCAAATAAATGATGGCATGAGTATCAGTATAATCATTACTCTGACATCTTGGTTTCCTCTCTGTATTTTTAATTAAATCTCACCTCAATATTTTATGTCTAAATGGTATAATAGAAATGAATTTTGGCAAAGGGCATTCCTCAAAGGCAGGAAGAGCTGAGTTTCAGACCTACCTCTGACCTTTTCCTAAGGTGATATCATTTAACTTCGCAGTTTTCTAATATTAAAACTCCAGAACAACATATCTGCATTTCACCAGTGGAAATGATTTCCTCACTTGGAGTTCTCTAAAACATGGAAATTATTTGTTTGGACAAAAATAAAAATTTGTGGCACAATATAATGAAATAATAATTATTTTGTATATTGAGTAATTTGTTCAGAGTTATTTTGACTTTTTCTTGGTCATTTCTGTTAAGATAAGGTTTGAAGTAAATGCCCCCATTTTTTATTCCACTCCTATCGTTTTTGCTATTTACTTTGGCTCATTTTGCCATTCACTGGTCATGTAGGTCTAAAAGTCTTAAGTATTAAGAAGATTCCCTTGTTCTTTCTTTCTAGTTCAGCGAGTCAAATAAGTGATTAATATTCTATCTAACTATGTACACATGCCTAGGTACATGTGTCCACATTCACATGCATGCACATGTGCGTGCACATAGAGGTATTTGAATTTATACACATAAAGATAAACAGATTTTCAGACACAGGGTTTGCAGTGGGCAATATCAACTCTGAAAATGAATATGATGCATTCATTCACTTTAAATCAGAGCTGAAAAGCAAGAGGAATGCATCTTGATGAGATGGTTCAGTCCCACTCGATTTTCATTTCTCCTTGAATCATGTTCACCTCATTTGTCAGGCTTGTCTCAAAGTGAATGGAATCTCATCCGTTTTCAATAGGTTGGTATTGCTGCTCTCCCTGATGGGCAATATGGAACCTTGGAAGACTCCATTCAGTGCTCTGTCTTTTTTTAAAGTCTCAGAGGAAGAACAGGAAGACAGTGCCTGCATTCCACAGGCTCTACCTTTCTCCTAAATTTTATCTAACAATTTGAGTGGGACAGATGGATTTCAAGTTTTTAAATCATCAGTATAATATATCAGTGTCTGGTGAGAATTTTATTAGTTAAGAAAAGCTCTGAGCCCAAGGGGTTATTTGCTTGGTGTCAGGTAACAGGCTGAGAGCAGACAGACCAACTGTGCTAGCATACAAAACAGTGGTGTAGATAGAATGGGTAAAATCGCTCTTCTTATAACTCTCCTAAAACCATTAATTATTGCTATTCCTAATTGCCACACATCCAGTCATCACTAGTGTTCCATGACTGCCCATGATTCTCAATGTGGCCTGAAGACCCCAAGATATGTCAGAGCATCCTTTTTTATCCCTTATGTTAATTTTTCATTTTTGTCCATTAAGTCCTGTCTACATTCTTTATGAAAAGAGTTATTATAGGTATCTTATGGGCCTATCTCTAGACATTATGGGAGAGAAAAGCACAATATATTAATGAGCTGTTATAGCTGAGAAATAATGATAAGCAACTCTAGAAAAATATAAAACAGGTGCAAATTAAGGTTGGGTACCAGATACTGTGGGGATTTGACTGGAAAATACTGGTTGCTGAGGGAAAGCCTCATAGGTGATATGGGTCTTGAAATGAAACTTCAGTGAGTAGAGAATTCAAAGAGAGTATGTCAGATCAAGAAAGTATCAGGAGCATAGAAACACATTAAAGTATAAGAACAGAAAGCAGAGAAGAGTACATATGGTTCACAAAAATGGCATGCACAAGAGTTTGCCTTGATGGGAGAAGGATCATTTAGAAAATTGTGACATGGTGCAAGAGAGATGGAGATACTGGATTTGTTCCCATGTGTCTGTGCCTATAGAAGATTACTAATGATACCTTGCTTCTGAGATTAGATGACTTCTTTGTTGTCATTTTTCTTAATATTTTTTGGTAACATTTGACAACCCTGGCCATTCCCCTACTACTAGATGTACTCTCATTTATTGGTTTTCATGATTCTGCTCTTACCTGATTCCCCTGCCTCTCTTCTAGTTGCTTTTTCCCAGCATGCTTTTATGGATCATGATCCATGTTCTTGTGTGTATGTGTGTGTTCATGTGTGTGTGCATGCACACACACGTGTATTTTGCTTCAGGAGTTGTGCTGAATTTTTTTCTTTAATTAATCTCCTCCCTTGATTATCTCCTTGATTTCCATGGGTTCAACTCTGGGCTATTTCTCTAATCCTAGTCACGCAGGCTCCATTTCTGCTTGCATTATCAGAAGTATTAGGATATTCCCAAATGGAAGTCTCATGAATATCTAAAACTAAAGATGTCTAAAAGAGAACTCATTATTTTTTTTCCACTCCAAACCTTCCCCTCTTCCTAAATCTTTATTTCTCTCAAGGAAATGACCATAAAAGTCACCTAGGTTTACAAACTTGGAGCCAATCACAACTTTCTTTTGTCCCATCCCTCATGTCAATCAATTGCAAAATCTTGTCAACTCTACCTTCATGACACCTTTAACTTGGGTCATCTCTCTGGATATTTATTTAGTCTTGTTGACGCCTTCATTATGTCTCATCTGTATTATAGCCTCACTTTGCTAATTCATCTCATTGCTTTCAGGCTCTTCCCTCTCCAAACTATTTTATACCCACCTGACAAACTGGTAGTACTAAAACACCAGGATGACCAGGTCACTTCCCAGCTCATAAAATAGTAAGAATAAAACCTAATATTCATGTAACAGCTACTATATACTAGGCACTTTGCTAAGAATGGGGGGATAGAAATTCTATGGGAGTGAGAGCACATAAAAAAAAAGAAAAAAAACAGATATTAAGCACCTACCTTATCCCAGGTAATATGGCAATAACTGATTTGCAATATCATCTTATTTGAATCTTACAACAGCTTACAATGTAGGTACTATAACAGAAGATAAATGACTTTCCCAAAGTAATACTACTGATAAGCATCTGACTCCAGGCTCAGTGACCTATCCACTGAGCAACCTAGCTTCTTCACACCTACAGAATAAAATACAAACTCTTTTGTAGGGTATTTAAAACCCTTCATAATCTGGCCTTAGCCTCCTTTTCCAGCCTACCTTTCACACATTACTCTATGTTCCTACTAGTCAAAGAATTCATACGCCTGAAAATGCTACCTCAATTCCTAACTCTATGTTTTTTCTCAGGTTGTTTCCTGTTCCTATAAAACACTGCTTTTATGCTTCTTCCTTTGAGAAACCAGAGTTTTCCTGAACATTCGCCTCAAGTTGGAGAATTCTATTTAGGGTCAAAGAAGGAATAAAAATCATTAAATCTAATTGTGTCTTTTGATGACACTATTTGCTTAGATAGCAATTATTTATTTATTAGAAAACAGTAAAACACCAAGTGATTTCTGACTTCTCATCCTTCATTAATTTGATGAGTCAAAGCATTCATGATTCTCCCATTAATATATAAAATATCTATGGTTTTACTTATTTTCTGAAGGCTATAGTGTGTGAGTGTGTACACATGTGTTCGCGTACGTGTGTGTGTTAAAGTAGTATATCCATGTGGTCCTGTAGCTCTGTGGTGTCAAAGTCAAATAGGAATGGGACTATGAATACACACATAGGTATCACTGTGGGCTAAATATTGACTTAGTTTTAAAATCGTGTGTGTGTATGTATATATGTATATGTACATATGAAACTCTGGCTTAATGCCGATAGAGAGGAAACATAAATGTTTGGTGTGAATATATGACACATACATGTTTAATGTGTATATTTAATGCATTGTATGTTTTATTACATTTTTATTTATTTTGCTAATTATTTCCTTATTATATTTTAATCTAGTTCAGGTCCCACTCTAGCTCCACAACAGAAATTCCTTGAGGGCAGGGACTGTTTCTCTTTGGTCTTTGGTTTCCCAGGGTTTAATTTAATGAGATGATTAAAATTATGAGAGACATAGTTTCTGAATAATTTAATCATTTTCTTAATAAGGCTGACAGGTTATTATTAAAAGATGGTCAATGGACATCTCTCTCTGACCAAAGATGCCTAACAGTATTGGGGTAGGTCACAGTTTATATTCCCTTTCAAGAGGACGTATTCCTGAGGGATGTCTAATCATGGAAAGATCCTTAAGTTGTCAATTTAAAAGGATAGTCAGTTGTGATTCCTAATCCTCAGAGTAGTGTTTATAACAAATCATCCACACATAAATAGTATAGTGTCTAATGTTGGTTTTTTCATACTAATACTAACAAAACCAGCTTCTGTTTGTGTCATGCTTTCCAATTTTCAAAATTCTTTCACATTTTAACCATCCAGAGATATTTTTTTTTTATGTAGGACAGATCAAAATAAATTTCCTTTTTTTTTAGGGGAATAAGAATGAAGAAACATGAGCACAACAGAAATTAACAAAATTCACGTCAAGTCAACAAGAATTCACTGACTATAATGTACCAGGGCGGAGCAAGAAGCTAAGCAGTTTTGTTCATCTACTATTCACTATGGCTCTTTTACAGTATCTGTGGCAAAAAGAAAGAACTCTTTTCATAGCTGCTTATTTCACCTTATTCTCATATAGGAAGGTCCCAAGTTTATAGAGGAACCTAAAGAATAGAATATAAAGTAGTTCTTGGCCATTCAAATCTTTGTAGTTCACATCACAACCACTGAATCCATCAGGAGCAAGTTTTAACATATTTCTTCTATACCAGTTCCTCTACTGGCTCTTACACAGAAAAGGTGTTTTTTTTCTGAAATTAGCTCCTATACTTAGCATGGAAATATATTACCAATCAGAAGCCTTCATTCTTGTTGTTTTAGAGAATTTCCATTTATATATTGATAAACATCTTCTGTAAATGACATAGGTAACCTTTGTTAACAACAATGAATGTTGAACTGTTGTTTTCAGGTAGAGGACAGCATTCTCAGAACTCTTGCTGAGCCAAAGGGATCTTGTTCCTGTCTCATAAATTATTTTCTTCTCTGCATCAGAGACCCAAGGGGTTTCTATACAAGTTAAATAACTGACTGTGTCTGTTTCTAGAGGTTGTGCCTAGTCTTTTCTGCTCATTAAAAGTCCAGCTGCTTACAGAGAGCATCCATTTCACAAGTCTTTTCTGGTGTGAAACTTTATCAAAAACTAATATTAATAAGTGGTATGTTCTCAAGAGTGTCCTCTCCTTCCCATTCTCTTCACTGTAGCGTTCTTCTGACTCACCATCTCTATCATCATGGAAGAATATAGCTGGTTATTTTGGGATGATTTCAGTGATGTCATTTCATGAATTTGTCAAAATTGTTAAGAACTTGGACAATTGCAATTATTCTATTTGTCACAGAATTAAAAGTACATGCCAAATAGTGTATTATTCTATGCATCAATTTAATAATAGCTAGAAAAATGATCAGAATACAATATAAATTAAAATTACAAGTCTATTGCAGCATAAATAATATTTAAATTCAACTCTATGAGAGAATGCACAAAGACCTCAAAAAAACTTGCTGTCACATTTCTGTTTACAAAATTTTTGACAAGCACACTCAGTTGTATCATCTAAATGCTGATGGAATTGACTTGTTTTAAAGTTAAGCAACCCTAACAGTTTACAATGTTTTGAGCCTTTATGGCATTATTTAAATGTGAGGAAAATAGAATTAAAGAGTGACTGAAAAATAATAGTGAGCTATTATCTATACCACTCCCCAAAAAAGAAAAAGAAAAGTTACTCCAAATGGCATGGATTAAGTCAATGCTGTAATTGCCTCAGGAAAGAGGCAATAGAATTCAGTGTGCATATAATCAGCCTCAAAATTATGAAAACCTGGGTTCAAATTCTGGCTCTCTAAATTCTGCTTTGTGAATCTGATCAAGTCTTTTTGCTTTTCAGTGTCTTAGGAAGCTCTCTAATAAGTGTAAATTGAAAAACACTTGCTAGTCTGCATTGGCTAAGGGAGTATCATTACAAGAAGGTCCCTATACAAATGAAGTCACAGGTCTGAATTAAAAAAGATAAAGTCTGGATTTAATTTCATCAGAATACAAGTGAAATCAATGATTAAGATGATTGTGTATGCCCAGACTTATTTTCTATTGGTTTCCACATGACAGTTTGGTCCTAATTTTGACCTTGAACTGGATCCTATCTAGATATGATAGTACTCCAAGAGGTAGTTCTAAAGGGATTGGAGGTGTTGGCCCATTATTATCCTTCTATTTTTTTATCCAGTGTCTTTGTCCTAGTTCCTATTTCCCTCCATAGTACAGATCCATGATCCTGAGTTCCAAGAATCTAACAGCAGTTAATATAAGAGATAGGCAGAAAGTCAACCTGAGATAGAAGGATAAGGTATGATTTTTGTTATCTAGGTTTTTGCTTGTTATTATCCAGCAAGTAGTTCCCCAGAGCTATTCTTGTAACTTTATACAATATATTCCCTCATTTTATTTTCCTCATAATTTGGATCAACAAATATTCCTGGGTTGAAATATATTAATATATTAAACCATATCTCCCCATTGCTCTGAAGAAATCCCTTTAGCAGTTATAACTCTGAAAATTTTGGAAAGGATATTATTTTAGAGTACTAGGTTACTATGAAATGAACTGAAAGAGCTCCTTATTAGCTGTTTGACTTACTGTTTTGACTTACTGTTCCCTGAAACACATTCCTCTATAAGATCCATTACTGAACTCAAATATCAGTATAATGAAAACTATTTTCAAATGTCATTTACACTATTTTATTCATGGTACCAAATGAAAATAGCATCTCTTTTTGCTTTTCAATGAAAAAAGTCCCAGATTTGCCAAGGACCTCAAGGAGGCCATCTAATGCAAGTCATCTCTAAATATTAATCCATAGCACAACTTACCCAACAAGTGATTGTCTATTCTCCACTTAAATATCTCTAATATTTACTCTCATTAAACTATTAGGAAATATTTCCTTACATCAAGCTAAAACCTGTCACTTCAACTTTTACTGATTGCTCCTATTGCTACCCTCCAGGGCCAAAGAGAGAAATTGTAATCTCCATTTTACATGATAGCTTTTCAAATATTAGATGATAGTTTATACTACCTCATCACAAATCTTCTTTTCTCCATGTTAAATATCACTAGTTCTCTGAACTCAGCAAAACTGTATAACATGAAACCAAGCCCATAAATCTAGTCATACTTTGATGCTTTTCAGTTTAACATTACAATTCTTAAAATGTAATTCCCAGAAATAAACATGATATTCATATGTGGTTTGATAACTCAGCCCTACTGTACTACATGTCTTTATGTAAGTCTAAGATTTCATTATCCTTCTTGGCATTCAAACCCTTTCTAACAATGCCTCCCCTCAACACATACACATTTTTCTTTCCATTTTTCTTATACATCATACCACCCCAGATACTCTGGGACCCAGTTAAACTGGCTTCTTTGCTGTTCCTTGCACTAGACAGCCCATCTCCTGAATTTGAGCATCTTTGTTTGATATCTTTTATTCCTGAAGTGTTGACCTTCCCCATCTCTTAACCTTCCTGCTTTATTTCAAATCCCCCCTAAAATTCCATTTTTTACAGTGTTTTCTCAGATTCTCTTAATTTCCTCTTTTGATTGTCTTCGACTTATTTTGTATATATCTTACATGACTATAGTTACTTACATGACTATGGCTGTCTCCCTCATAGATTGTAAGTTCACTGAAGGCAGGCATTGTCTTTTGCTGGTGCCTATAACATTGTAGACACTTCATAAATGTTTATTCTCTGACTGCTGACATTTCATGTTTTTGATTCAAGTTGAGCTTACAGAGCACTAAAGTCCCTGCATCTTTTCCAGAAAAACTGTTATCTGGCCACTCTTTCCATAATTTATAACAATATAAATAATGTTAACACTTATGGAGCATTTTCGATAATGCAAAAATCTTAGTAACATTATCACATTTTAGTTTAATAACAATTTTAAAGAGTAGGTATTTCAAATGTTATTGTCCCCACTTTGCAAATGGGAAAACTGTGACTCAGAGACATTAAGTGACTTGCCCTTGTTTTATATTTAGTAATATGGAGGTAAGACTTATACCCAGATCCTTTCTAGTATACCTCACTGCCTACTATACATGTGAAGTTGATTTTTTGAATGCTAGTATGAACTTATTTTACCCCTAATATTTCTGTTTATTTGATTTATCCCATTCTTCTAATGGTTTAGAGAATTTTTGCACCATATCATCTAACATGTTAGTTCTTCCTTCTATCTATCTATCAGTTGAAAAAACTATAAACATAACATCTAAATCTCATTATAATTTTATATAGTAATAACAGTGGTAATAAAATAAGACTATAGGAATTACCTCTGGCACTTAAAATTCTATATAAGATCTCTGTAAACTAGGTAGCTTGCTCCCAATCTATCAGCCCAATAATCCTGTTTTTTAAAAAAGAAATAAAGTTAATAGGATCATATATTTAACGTTAGAAGGAACCCTCGAGGAATTCCAGCTGAATCTCTTCATTTTATATATGAGGTAATTGAGGCTCTAGAAAATAAGTAACTTGTGCAAGGTCACACAAAAAATTTTAATCCATGTCTTCCTGGTTTCAAGACCAAAAGCCAGGACTTGGTCATCCTCCATTCCTTCCTTCTTCATTACACTATGTGATAATGAATTGTCTCTTTTCCTTGACAATGCCAACTCAGATTTGTATATCTCAATTCCTTCTTCTCCCACCTTTTCCTAAGAGATTGTCCCTTGAATCATTCCTCTTCTAATCCTTGATTTTTATTTTTCTTCTGTTTCTGTCTATGCTGCCTGCAAATAAACTTAAGGCTCCATGACAAAGCAGCAGCCTTGACATGAGTGACACCATATTGAATTTGTATGTGAATTTTAAATACCTTAGTATGTAAACAGTAGGTCTGAAAAACTGATGCTTGTGATGATGGTGTGTCTAATGCCAACCATCTCTTGGGTGGGGGAGGAAGAAAAAAATTTGCATGGATATTTTTGTATATTTGAATAGAATAGCAAGTTGTATATAATAGATTTGCAGTTTCAAGTACAATCATAATTTTATTGTACTATATTATGGAAATGTTTATTTTATTCCATAAATTAAAAATAAAATTGTTAAAAATGCTGTTTGGTCATGATGGCCAGATTGTTTTTTATTATGAATTACTTAATCAACTTGGCTTGTGAAATCAATGTGTTTATATATTAGCAGAAATGGCATTGGTTACTGATTATATCAGCTAAAATTTGGTGCATTAACTACCTCTTTTTTTTTTTTTTTTTGGTGAGGCAATTTGGGTTAAGTTACTTGCCCAGGGTCACACAGCTAGTAAGTGTTAAGTATCTGAGGCCAGATTTGAACTCAGGTCCTCCTGAATGCAGGGCTGGTGCACCACCTAGCAGCCCCATTAACTACCTCTTAAAACATACCACACTAATTCCCATTGGCTATTACTGGTCCTGACAGAATGGACTACTGATAAAAGAAAAAAAAGTCTAAACCCCAGCAAAATGGAACCAGGAAAGCTTGTATTGGTAATGACCCAAGATGTCAGATTAATGAGTCTCCAGTTTAATGGAGACCACAGGAGCCCTGCTTTGCTCTTATCTGAGTCCAGAGCATGTGAGGTCTGGCCCCCATTCAGTGCTGCCAATAGCAGACAAATTGGTTTGCCTGGAGCAGTTCCCTTACCCCTCTACCCTTGAAACTCAAATCTACCATGTTCCTGTTCCTTGTCCTAGAAGTAATATTATTTGAGGTAGTTTCAAATATTAATATGTGTTCCTAATTGTACATTGCAATAAAATGATTCCATTATTAAAGGTAGGAATCAGATTATGAACTTTCCCCATCTACATTAAGTAATGAAGTAATGAAAATATATCAAATGGAGTACTCAAATTCATATGCACCAATATTACCAAATGTTTTATTTTCTTTCCTTTCCTTGAAAGGCATGTTCTTAGTTTTGCTTGTATATTTCACATAATGCCTTGGTCAACTGAAATCAAGAATTTAATAATACAAGACCACCTTCCTTAGATTTTTGTCCAAAATCTCTCTTGACTTTCATGGCTAAACTCCTAGAGAAAACTATCTATATTAAATACTCGTAACTTTCTCTTTTCACATTAACTTTTCAATCTTTTATAATCTAGCTTCTGTTGCTATTATTCAACTCAACTGGCTCCAAATAAAGTCACAAATTCTGCCTAATTGCCCAATTTGATCATCTTTTTTCTGTCTTCATCTTTCCTGAAATTTTCTCCCTTTGACACTATTGACAATGTTATTCTTCCAAATTATTTCTCCTCACTTGGTTTTATTTATAAACTCTTGGCTCCCTTGACTTTCTGATTTCTTTGTCAGTTGTCTTTTCTGACTCAAATACATCATATCTTTTAGCTGTTGTTACAACACAAAACCCTGTCTTGTGATCATTCTTTTCTCTAGATATAATTTCTCTTCTGTTAACTGCATTGGTTCTTATAGGTTTAACTCTCATCTTGATACACAAGTCACAGATCTTTATATTCAACCACAATGTCTCTCCTGAGCTCTAATTACTCATTACCAATTAAATACTTGTCATTTCACAGTGAATGTTCTATAGCAATCTCAAACTCGACATGTCCATAGCTGAACTAATTATCTTTTACTCCCAACTAGAGGTGTGCTACAGCTAGCTTGTACTAGAATGGATTATTATATTTTCAGTATGACCATTTACATTTCAGAAATTAGCAAATGCTAGAAATCAGGTCTTAAAAAATATTTTGTTCACTATCTGGACTGAAGAAAGTTAAGTAGAAAATGGTAATGCAGATTATATTTTAAAGTTTCCCCTGGATATTTTTAAAGAACTGATTGTTAATCATTTATCAGTTTCCCTTTCCTCCCAAACTACTCCTCTTCCAAATTTCCTTTAAGAACATCATCCTTAGTCTTGTCAGATAGCAGCCTTGGTGTTATCATTGAATTCTCACTCTTCCCACACCTCATGTATCCATTCAGTTTCAGTCTTATCATTTCTACCTGGACATGTTTCACTACTCACAAAGTCATCACATTAGTTCAGGAAATTATCACCACTGAACTATAACAATAGTCTCCTAATTGATCTCCATGGTTTGAGATTTTCCCCATTTAAGTGTATTTACTAATATCACCACTAAAATTGTTTGCCTTAAGTGCAGATCTGACCATTTCACTTCTTACTCTGTAGACTCAAGTGAATACTTATTAACTCTCATCTAAGAGATAAACCACATTGTTTGGCCTTTACAACTCTTCATACCTTGCCCCAAACCAATTTTTCTGGCTTTGTTATAATTTGATCATATTGACCTTTTGTTCACCTTCACATATGGCACTCCATCTCCCATTTCTGTCTTTGAAATCATCATCCAGATGCCTGCAATGGAATCACTATGCATTCTCCTTTCACCTCATAATAGTTAAGTAGACCTTACTTCAAAAATAAATCAAACATTTGCCTTTCACAGGAAGCCTTTCCTCATCCACCTAGCTGCTTGTCTTCTCTCTCTCCCCAAATAATCTTATTTTTATTCTTTATATGCCAAATCATGTATGTTCATAATACTATCTTGAAAGAAAGGAAGCTTATTTTTGTAAAATACAATTTCATTTTTCTTTTAGTATGTTTACCTTATGTCAGAGAACTTGGCATTTACTAAATATTTAATAAATGCTTGTTAATTGATTAACTGATTAATGAAGTTATATGATAATTTTTTGTGATCACTTCTTTATTTATTAATGAATCATTCCTTTAACAGATCTTTCTAAAATACCTCATTACTTTGGATCACAGGTGACGAGGTAGTATTCTCTTACTATCATGTCAGCCCTTTGTCTTAAACTCTATGCCTTTTTAAGGATCAAAGTTGTCATCTTGCTACATGGAAAGTCATTATTAATCTGCCTATAGATCTGAGAACAGTGGGAGTCAGGGTGGGACATTTACCCAGCCCATTTCCTGTGAGCACTTCTGCTCCCACGGATACCATCTTTGTGCAGCAGTATAGCTCTTCTGGAATAGCTTCTTCTCCTTGTTTTCTCATGCAGGGGGAGTAGTGTAACCTGACCTGGAGTGTGGGGAAAAGGAAGGGAATTACCTTACATGAAAGAATTTGAAAATGTATAAAGTTGATTACCAAAAGAGAATACTTAGTGATTGGTGCATGTTAAGAATGTTTTCTGAGCTGCCTAATAAAGAATGAGAAATGAGAGATAGGGACCCAGGGGAACTTAACTCTAACATTGCAACAGTGAACAAACAGTTGGGGGAAAAGGAAATGCATGGTATCTAGGTCATTTGATCCTAAGCACATGCACCGGAGGGCTGGAACTGTATTAGTCAAATCAATTTTCTCTGACTCACTCTCCATGCCAGAGCACCCCCTTATCATTTTAATTTATTTTTACTGCTATGTTATGTATTATTTTAACTTCATCTTGCCAAGTTCAAAGAAGAAACTTCCTGTTTTCCTCATCCTCACCTCTATATCCATTATCTCCAATTTAAACAAATACCAAAAACCCTTTCTTTCTGTCTTCTCTATACATCTGGTATTCATTTCTCAATACTTGTCTCTTTCTTCAAGTGCCTTTTTAAAAAGATGGGATTCCAAAGAGTCCATAGTCTTACATTTTCCTTTCAGCGTCTAATCAGTGGATAATCACCTGGCTTTTGGAAACAGTTCAAATTTACTTATTCTTCTTTGGTTTATTTTGTCTCCTGAATTTTCATTTCAATTACTTTAGTAAATTGTGATATCTCAGCTGGAATAATTAGAAGTTTTCAATTCAGTTAAGAATCTTCTAACTTTCAACATAAATCTTCACACCATAGGATTCTGCTGAACTTGGAAGGATACACTTTTCCTGGCTTCAAGCTGCTTAACTCTGCATTACTATAGTTTCTATTATGTTTTAATTTATTCTCATCGATTATGAATAATCATGTTTGGTTTGAAATTAATCTGCCACTTCATATAAGCTTCTAATGTGTTCTCTTTGAACTGGTCTGTTTCAAGCTTAGAAAGTATGGTTCTGGGTGTATTTAAAAGGCAATTCCTCTCTGGTGATACCTTATGAATTCTATGTATATGTACTTTATCATTTGGCTCCAACAGTTCCAAGGTATTTTCTGTTATGATTTCCTGAAATATGATATTCAAGTTTTATATTTCATTATTTTCCTTTTATACTAATGACTTTTTAAAATTCTTTAAGCATTTCCTTATGGTTCAACATTTTAAAAACGTTCTTCTAATTCCATTGCTCTTCAAATTTTGTTGTATTTTGTTTTGCTCTAATTATTTTTTCTGTGTTATTAGATTTATTTTTAGTTCTATTTCTTCCATTTTTTTCAGCATACTCATTTTTCTAGTAAGGTTTTCTAGTTTAGATTATGAGCACCTTAAGTGCAGGAACCATCTTCAGCCTTTCTTTCTATATATAGTACTTAGCTTATAGTAAGAACTTAATAAAGTTTATTGACTCATTGATGTTTACAGATTTATCTATCTATCCTTTCAAATATTTTATTAAACATACTAATTAGACTTATAATAATACCATTAAATTCTTATATTACTTTTCCAACGCTTTTAGGATGCTTGTTCATGGAATCTCATGCTCTTTTCTAGAGTAATAATTATCAGAATAATCTTCTTATTCTGGGGAGGTTTCCTGGAATTCTATAATGTGGTATGCAGCATTTGTAACATACATCTATTATACTACAAGCTTTTCTTTGATTGCTCCTGTACTCAGTTTCTCTGTTTAAAGAATTGTTATTTGATGTTTTTATGACCCCATCTTTTAGCTAGAATTTAAAAACAACCTCTGCGTGCACTGGCCTGGGGCTCTGCAAACCACATGCTGCTCCACCCACTGGTTGTAGCCATTGCCATGGCGTTGGCACCTCATATCATCACCACTCGCCAATGCCTACGTGGGCCTGGCAAAATTATAATGATTGAAAGCCTAGTGAGAGCAGTCATGCGACTGTCAGAGTGGCCAGCCAATTGGCTGGGGGCTGTGTGGGGTGTGCTGGGAGGAAGGAAACTTTTTTTCAGCCTTCTAGCTCGAGGCTAGAAGGCGAGAGGAGCTCTGCTGTGTATTCTCAGCTGATTCCTGGGTGGTGGTGTTTTTTCAGGTTGTATAATTTCCCTTTCCCCATTTTATTTCCTTTCCCTTAATCCTACTGATCCTGTTTGTGTGTGTGTGTGTGTGTGTGTGTGTGTGTGTGTGTTTTTAAGTTTGTTCTTGTTAAAATAAATCCTGCCCTGTTTTGAGGGAGACTGCCAGTCTCCTTCCTTGCCCCAATATTGTATCAAGCCACTTAGCTAACACTCCCCAATTAAAAATTTGTCCCCACATCTGATAGTTTATCTTGGGGCATATTGTATTTTCTTCCTTCTCTCTTTTTTAGTTCTTAGTAAGTATATTTCTAAGTGATTCAAAGTGTTGATAGTGAAACTTATATATTACTTTACACTCAGTTGTTTTGAAAGTTAATTTCTCTTTTTTAAAGTCTTTTCACTGATGTCTACTTTTAAGCAGTCTCAACATGTAATTAAGCCATATACCACAAATAAAATGCTAATAATTATCTGAATACAGTTTCACAGTGGTGATAGATAATCATAAACTATGGAATCAGCATTGGTAGATATAGATTATTTAGTTAAAGGGGCCACCAAAATGTAATTGCTACCTTTCTTTTAGTCTATGCAATAAAATTGCTTTCTAAAAATAAATTCTACACAGGACCATATTGGCAGAGTTTACAAAACCTGTCAACTATAATTTCTGATTAAAATATATATCAAAGGGAAATATTTTTAAATATGGAAGATTCTAAGGATATAAACTAATTTTATTTTAATATTACTAATAATATTTCAACTATAATGATACTAGCTATTTATTAGATAATGACAATATGCAATGGTGACAATTACATGGGGATTTTTCCTAAAAAAGTAATTTATAATAATTATTATTGAGTTTGTTTTATACATATATAGTATATATTTGATCATACTTTAAATTTAAAAGAACTGCTTCCAAAAAAAAAGATCATCATCTTATACTAGATTGCAGTCTCCACTAATAAAGGGGCCATGACTCATGCCAAATTTGTATATCTATCAGTGCCTATCAAAGTATGCACAACACAGTATGTCCTTAATAGTTTTGTTGTCATTATCATCTAGATGAATGTGTTGCTGAAAACAGTTATGTTTGATACTTTGAAAAATAATTTACTTCATAGCCATGTCTAACAACTCAATAAACATAATGAAGTACTGGGAAGCAACATGGCACAAAGGAAAGAAAAAAATCAATCACATAAAATTTACAACTTTTGTAAAAACAAAATAAGTTTAACTCAAATTTAAGAAAAGATGGTGCTGATTCAGGAAAAAAATGATTTACATTAGCTATCACTGATAAATGTTGTACATACAAAATATTTAGGTAATTCACACAAATATATTTTATTTAACCATTATCAAATTAAAAATGTTAAAAAAAATCAAAGTTTTAAAATAATAATCATGATGGTATGAGAAAATGCAGAGATCATTATTAATCACAGAGGTGTTGACATCTTTAACAAACATGAGAAATCACCTCCAACTCATCGTACTATCAAATATGAGAAAAAAATTAAAAATAATTTTTGGAGATGTGTAAATATTGACTCAATTATTCATATCCAGTATACCTATAAATTAGTTCAATAATTCTGATAAACAACTTAGAATAGCCCAGAAAAAAATGACTGTAATTTTCATATATTTTGATCTATAGATTTTACTGCTGGGACAGTAAGAAAAGTACCAAATGAATAAAACTCTTCATAGCAGAAGTATTCATAATTTATTTTTTAAAAATGGAACCAAAATGTTTGTTCAATTATTAGAAAATGGCTGGGTAAATTATTGCATAAGACTGTTCTAGTGTATCATTGTGCTACATAGAATGAAAAATATAAAGAGCTAAGAACAAGCAAAAAGAATTATGAAGTGATACAGAGCAAAGAAATAATGTCCAAAAGAACAATGATTACAGCAGTGTCAGTAGCCTCAAAGTGGAGAGCCAACCATGCTCTAGTCAAATACATAGATAAAAAATTTTATTAAAAAAGCCAAATACATAAATCAGTGTTACTACCCTTCTATTAAGTTTATGATACCCATTTCTCCATTCTAATTAACAATTATAAACTATATATTTCTTAGACAATGAATTTTATAGTTTATTTGCATGTTTTGTAGAAAGGTTTTGTTTCAAAACAAAAGGTATCAATATATTTTTTAAAGAAATGGATTAATGAAATTCAATATGCATTTCTGTACATAGGCTAAATAATTAACAAGTATTTAAGAATCAGTTCTGTGACATATATTGTGTTGGGGCTCCAAGAACAAAAAAGGAAATATACTATTAATTCTCAAGGAACTTACATTGTAGTATAGGTATTCTATAAATATTTTTTAGAATTGAATCCTACAATAGATAGAAATTCTATAATTTGAATAAATCTTAAGGAAATTTTCTGATGTGCATATGACTAGTTTCATTCTACAGCATTTTTTTTTTTTAATCAAGGGACTCCAGTAAGCTTAATGGAGGAGTATATACTTCATATGCTGGGAGTTCAGCAAATATTTTTCCTAGATCCTTCCTACCTTAATAGGTAGATCTACTCGTGAAAGAGACTTGCTCTATAAATCCTAAATATAATTTTAAATATATTCTGGTGACCTTGTGTTATTCTAAGAAAATCAACGAATATTAAGAAACTGGGGGAAAAAGTATTAATGATAACTGTAGTTAATGTACATGGGCTTTGTTCTCAATCTAGAAAACTAAATCCTATCAACAATGTTCTGGGAAGATTTACTGTGTTTTTAAATATAATTTAGCTTTCTATATTCAGACATCGATGCACCAGTATCTTTATTGTCTGCCACAATGACATTTGGAGAACCCATTTGCAAGTACTTCTAGTGGATAAAAATGTTTGGAGAACAGAAATCTAATTTTCATTTTTATGCTAACCAAGTTAAGAACAGTTGAAGACCACATTATCACAGAAAGTCAGAGTTGGCAGGAACTTCAGAGGTCATTTAGTCCAACCCTGTGGTTGAAATTTTAAATTATTCATCTGATTGCTCTCAGTATTTAAACTGTGCCTTACCCTCCTTAAGCTTTAGAGAGAATGATATGCTTTTGGACAAATATTCTAAGATATAGAGTGCCCACATTTTAATTAAAAAAAAAGTTTTCTTTCATTTAGGTTGCCAATCCCTGATCTAACAGAGTACTTGAGAAACACATAATTTCATCAGATTGATTTGCATTTATTTTATTTAAAAAAAACACATTTATTTATTTTATTTAGATTTTCTATTTTTTTTCAATTTTGAGTTCCAAATTTTCTCTCTTCCTCCAAAACCTTCCCGTACCCACTGAGAATGCAAATAATGTATTAATTGTACATGTGAAAAGATGTAAAATATATTTCAATTAGCCATATTTTTTAAAATGAAGAACAATAAAGTGAGAAATTATGCCTCAATTTTTACTCAGAGTTCATAAGTTCTCTACGTGCAAGTGGATAGCATATTTTCATCATGAGTCCTTTGAAATTTTCTTGATCAAAGTAGGGAACTCTTTCATAGTTGATCATATTTATAACATTACTGTTATTGTGCATGATGATATCTTAATCCTTCTCACTTCACCTTGCTTCAGTTCATTCACTTCTTGTCATGTTTGTTGTTGGTTTTTTTTCTAATATCACCCCCTCATCATTTGTTATAACAAAATACAATTCTATAACAATCATATGCTGAAATTTGTTCAGCCATGTTTCCCAACTGATAGAAATCCCTTTAATATCCAATTCTTTGCCACCACAAAAAGAGCTGCTATATATAATTTTGTACATATAGTTCCTTTTCCTTTTTCTTCAATCTCTTTGGGACACAGACCTAGTAATGGTATTGTAGGATAAATGCATAGGCATGGTTTTATACCCCTTTGGGCATAAATCCAAATTGTTCTCCTGAATAGTTAGAGCAGTTTACTATTTCACCAGAAGTTCATTGGTGTGCCTACTTTCTCCTCATAAACTCCATATTCTCACATTTTTGATATGTGTGAGTTGGCACCTCTGAATTGCTTTAATTTGCATTTCTCTAATCAATGGTGATTTAGAGCATTTTTTTATATATGACTATAGATAGCTTTGATTTCCCTCTATCCATTTTTATTCTGTTTTTCCCCCTCTGTCTCTCTTTTTATCCTGTTCCTCTTTAAAAGTCTATTTTGCTTCTAAACACTACCTCCTTTAATCTGGTCTCCCTTTTATAATCTCACCCCTTTTTCTCTCTCCCCCTCACCCTCCTGTTTTCCTATTGTTCAAGTTACATTTCTATATGCAACTGGATGTGTATAAATAGTTTTCCCCCTTTGAACCAATTCCAGTGAGACTGTGGTTCAAGCATTGCCTGTATTCACTCCATTTCCCCCTCTATTTTAAGTCCTTCCTTATGCTCCTCTTTTATGTGAGAATAATTTCCCTATTCTACTTCTCCCTCCTTCTCCCAGTATATCCCTCTTTCTCACTCCCTCAATATTCTTTGCAGATCATTCCAACATAATTGATTCATAGTTCTTTACCTCTGTCTATGTAAACTCCTTTTATCTGCCCTAATAATGATAAAGTTCTTGGAAAATACAAGCATCATCTTCCCATACAGAAATGTAAACAATTTAAATTTATTGAATAACATATTATTATTGTTTCCTGTTTAACTTTGCTTATGCCTCTCTTGAGTCTCCATTTTGAATGTCAAATTTTCTACTCTGCTCTGGTCTTTTTATCAGGACTCCTTGAAAGTCCTCTATTTCATTAAATATTTATTTCACTTCTGAAAGAATACACTCATTCATGCTGGTTAAGTAAGCCTAGCCCCTTAGCCTCCCAGAATATCATGTTACAAGCCTCCATTCCTTTAGCATGGAAGCCACTAAATCCTACAGAATGCACCCTTATGTCCAATTACCAGCTTTCTTCTTTGCTCTGGAAATTGTGACCCAGAACTGTGTATTGGCAAAAGAGTTTCCACTCAGCACCACCTTTACCAAGTGCCAGCAAAGGGCCCCCTGTAATCTTTCTGACTAGTTGCTTTACCCTCTTGCTTGCTCTATGCTAAAAGCTTCTGAAGATGCTGTTGCATTTGCTGTTACCATGGTCATGTAAGTGGTCTTCAGACAGGCCTCCACTCTGAGTATCATAGATTTATCCTTATGACCTCTCAAGTTTTCTTAGGTCAGAAAAATTTCTCATCCTTGCTTTTGATTGGCTCTGCAACCCACAAATTTGATATGAGGCTTTATTTTAAAGTTGTTTGGACAATAATGTTGGGAAAGGTCAGTTGGCTGGCTCTGCCTCCTTCCTTATATTTATTTTTATATATGTTCTAGAACCTTGATGAAGAATGACGATTAATAAATAAATGACTAGAAAGTGTGAAGCAGCTACAAAAGTGATGGATGAATCAAGATAATAATCATGGTAAAAATATAAAAATTACATATATATACCTAGGCATTTGGTTATGGAACAAATTCAGTATTACAAAGCCTAGACTCCAATGAGAGGTTCTTTTTTCTCACATTCACTCATTTGTTTATCCAAACTCCACTCCAATAGCCTTGGAATGATTTTACTTTTGGTTCATGTCATGTTCCCAAAAGGGAAGAGTAAAAAAAAAATCACTTGGTATAATATGAATCAGTGATGGAATGGGTACTTTCCTCATGTACACAAAAATATTAAACGCAGGATAATTGTAAGTGTTTATTTAACAAGAAAGAAACTTAAAACATGATTCAGTAACATCTTATAGGTAATGTTATAATTGGCAAGGAGGCCAACACGTAAAATGATCAGAACATAAAGAGCAGTTTTCAGGATTGCTAATTAGACATTTGATATTTCACTGAGCTTTGTAGTCTCCTGATCTACTCCTGGTACATCTGCTGATAAAATAATCAGGTTTAGGCCATTCTTCTTTTAAGTATTCAACCTCTCCAGTGCATGAACTTTCCTTGCTGTCAACTCAAGCCTGTCACTGTAATAGCCAATCATTCTTCTCATCAGACCAAGAACCTTTGGAACTCACAAGGTTATCTCTAATCTTGAACATATCCATCTCAGGCTAGGTACACAATTATCTAAAATCAGGAAAGAATAAATTCATTGAGAGGGATAGGCAGTCAGACAGATAGACATACAGGTAGGCAGACAGAGATATAGAGGAACAGAGAGAGTCAATCTTGGGTTTGCCCAGGCATAAGAATGTGGGCTTCAAATGCTCATTTATTCATAGGCAAAGGGAAAGGTGAGGTGGGACCGGTGTGTGTGGGGTGGTGTTTCATCTTCTTTGTGAATTCATTCATAAACTTCTCTTATTTTTACATCCAATAAAAAGGCTTTTTGTCATCACACAGCACAATCTCCTCAACAATTAGTCACCCATGGCCAAAATCAGTCCCTTCCCTCACTCCCAGAAAATCGTTCATGTTCCATGAGAGATGGAATAACACCCGGTACATGTGTGAAATGCTTTATAAACTTGGAAGCATTTTGCCCTTATTATTATTATTTAAATTTTATCATAAATATTTCAGGTAGAAATCAATCTATGAAAAATTGCTATCCTGCAATTTTCCCTTTAATATAATGTACTAAGGACTACTATAAAAGTCTGTGTGAGGGGATTACTATTCATTTAACTACTATTGGCTCATTCCCTTAGTAGTATTATCTACCTAGATTGAAAGAACATTAAGAGGTATGTACTGATATTCATTTATAAATTCTTTGATATGCAGCATCTCTCTACTTAATTAACTGAGACCTCATCCCAGTTTATAAATTGTAGAAATCTATGTTCTCCAGAAGTTTTTTTAAAATGTTTTCTGTGTCTTTCTCTGTCTGCTTATTTGTCTCCTCCTTTATCTCTCCCTCTCTCACTGTATTACTTATTAGTAGAAGTAGGAGAGTTGGAATACTCCTTGCTCCCCACTGCCATATACTAGTTCTTTCTCTACCACCATCACTCAGCAACCTCTCTTCCATTGAGTTTCACTCTATCCATATGTACCACCTAATCATAATTCTCATAGCTGTTATCTACTAACTCCCAGCACATTTCCTTTCTTCCTCAATGAGTATGGTGCCTAGCCAGCAATCTTTCTCTCTTCCCCCATGCCTGCCCTCATGATTAGGGATTTCATTATACATAATGACTTTCTTTCTAACATCCTAAACTCAACTTACTTATATTCCATCACTTACTCCTCTAACATACTTAAGCAACACAATAAAATGGTCATACGCATGATCTTGTCATCACCCACAAATGTGTGACTTCCATATTTGTGAACTCATCTGATCACAGTAGATTTACATTCCTAATCTCCCTCTGCCTTCCAAAACCAAACTGAACTCTCCATCCACACTATGACTTCTAATTCCTTGACCACTCAATACTCTCTGCTATATTCTCCTGCTCTCCCCATATTGACCTACTCGTGAACCAGTTCAACTGATTCTTGAGTCCCCTGCCCCTTGATCTTACTGCTAATCTTGTCCTACCAAGCCTCACCATGGGATCACTCTTAACTATCTGCTATCTTCATTCCTACACACATGCTACGGTAGTAAGATAAAACCAGGCCGATTGGATCCACTACAAATTTGTTACATACATAACTTTAACTTGGCCTTCACTGCTGGACAACTTGCTATCTATACTATTGGAGATAATGTTAACATTGCTGAGATCATATATTCAGGGAACTATCAAAGAGTAATTTATGTGCAAATTATTTGTTATCTCAGAGTCCTATGGAGGTTGGGGATAAGTGGTGAAAGATAATATTTTAGCAAGTAAGTATCATCGATTTTGGAAAAATGGGGAAAAAGCTCTTACCTCCTAAGTATTTAAGTACCTCAACATTTTTAGAAAAAGTCACGTTTGAGAGCCCCCAACCTTTTTGAGATATGTAGAAAGTATTTGATGGATATGATTTTCACTTTTTAAGTCTGTCATTAGGGATGAAGAATTCTACAGTACATCTCTGTGGTAAAAATTATTTGTGGTAAAGATCAATATCGAAAATTTTAGCTGAATCATTTGGGAGGGGCCACACCTGGCCCACTCTGAGACTGCACATGCTACTAAGCAGCTTTTGAAGGACCTCCCCTTTTGAGGAGGAAAAACGCCAGACCTCCCCTTTTGTGGGAGGAAAACTCCACCAGAAGGGAGGCAACTTCTGGTGGGCAGAGCATGTAAAAGGTCATGCTCTTTTCAGCCTAGAGAGCAGTCTCTGGCAGCACTCAGCTTGTGGTGGCAGCTCGGGAGCACTTGTTTCGTGCTCAGTCTTGGGCATGCTGGTTCTCAGCCTGGCGTAGAGTTGGGATTGGTGAGTTTTATGAAGGAAAATCTTAAATCCCTTTGAACTAGCTTAATCTCTGGGATCACATAGACTAATCTTAGAGCTAAGACTATTCATCTGTATTTCCTTAATTCCCTAATTGGTTTCACTTTTGTGGCCTAATTAATTACCAAGTAATAAAACCTGATCCTTTATGAACCTTGGCCTGGGAGGTATATATAACAGGGAAAGTTCAAAGGGGGAGATTAATGCTCCATATATGCAATTTTGTCCCTTACATCTCTAAGAAAACTCCCTTGTAGACATTTAACTTCTTGCTATTATGATCTTTATGTTTGTATGTATGTATACATGTATGCATATACATGTATGCACATATATGTACATATGCATTTATATATGTTAGTTTACATATATATTAGTTTATATTTATATATATTAGTTTTAGTTCTTTTTTCTATTTCACCACTTTTACTTTAGCCCTTATGTTCTGATGTTTAACCTTGTTAAGTGCATTTTCAAAATTAAACATACTATAGCTACTGAATTCCCTTATCTCTCCCAGAGTTATTACCTTCAAAGAACTTCCATGAGTTATTTAAGTATGACCTCCCCTGCCTGAATGCTGGTTTTCACTTTTTAATCAAACTGCTTTTCTACCTATTTTCCTATTCCATTCATGATGTGATAGAATATACTAATAAGCTAACAATATTAATTTTCTAAATCTAGCTCTCTCTTTCATGTGATTGTTTGATGGAAGTATGCAAATATGAAAAAGATATTCCAAGGAACTTTGAGTTCATCAGTATTAGGAATTCTGATTATGAGAACTTCTTGGACAACCACAAACCTTCCTTAAATATCCTTTGATAATTTAAAATTTAAATATTGTATTCCCTCAAAAACAATCTTAGAGAGACAGGCCTGTTATTCTTTTCTCTTGGTATCCTCAGAACTTAGTGTGGTATCTGACACAGTATGTTTGTTGTTGTCCAGTCATGTCTGACTCTTCAGGATCCTATTTTGCATTGTTGTAGCAAAGATACTGCAGTGGTTTGACATTACTTATGTAGCTCATTTTACAGATGAGGAAAGTGAAGCAAACAGATCATAACACCTATTAAGTGTCTGAAGCCATATATGAACTCAGGTCATCTCCCCTTCAAATGGTGTAATCTATCCACCATACACATTATAGGCACTCAATAAATGCCTGCTGATTGGTAGGTAGAAGAGGAAGAGCCTAAAAAGAAATCTCCTCCCATTTGCTGGTAGATCTCTAAAATTCTTTCAGAATTTTTCTTTTACAACAGATTTTTAAAATAATATTAAAATGTAAAAAATATGAAATTAATAAGACATACACCTATACTAAGAAGTAATCATATGTTCTAAAATCAGTTTGCATTTGTAACGATTGGAATGATGCCACCTGCTGGAGACTTACTGTAGAAGAGTTCTGCCCATGAAGCGAAGGTCTTTGAGGGCAAGACCGGGCGTCAGGATTGGCACTAGCCAATCAACTTAAAGAACCTCCCATTTCTTGGAGGGAGACATGAAGGAGGAAGAGAAAGCTAGTGGGGATTTCTTCCTCTTTGGCTGGAGAGATCAGCATGGTGGCAGGACTTCACATGGGAATTTAGATGTGCCTTTGTCATTATTCAACATGCTTTTGAGGCAAAAGCTTATGGAGGACATCCTCTAGCATATACACCCTTTGAGCACTTGCAAATTGACTATATCATAATGCCAAAGACAGAACATTATAAATTTTGCCTTGTTATAGTTGACCAACTCACTTGGTGGGTGGAGGCATTTCCCAGCCCCTGAGCCACAGCTGCCTTTGTGGCCAAGACTCTCCTTAAAGAGATAGTTCCTTGCTTTGGCCCACCAGCCCACATTGCTTCTGAGAAAGGCACATATTTTACTGATTCAGTTTTATCCCAAATCTACTATTTCTTGGTAGTAACTCCAAAATTCCATACACCCTACCACCCACAAAGTTCAGGCTAGGTTGCATGTATGAACAAAGAACTTAAGAGCATGATTGGCAAATTATGTACTGAAACCCATTTGAAATGGCCTGATGTTCTACCATTGGCATTATTCTATCAATGCAGTAGA
The DNA here is from genome assembly GCF_019393635.1 of Dromiciops gliroides. NCBI lineage: Eukaryota > Metazoa > Chordata > Mammalia > Microbiotheria > Microbiotheriidae > Dromiciops > Dromiciops gliroides. Next base: position 116,826,827 of record NC_057863.1, read on the forward strand.
CCAAAGGAGAACTTCATATATCTCTTTATGAGATGCATTTTGGTCACCCTCCTATCCAAGCTAAAACTTTTTCCCCATTTTATACATCACTGGTGGGAGGTGATACTTCTGTTGCCTCCTATATACAGGAATTACAAACTAGGCTAAGTGAACTCCATGAGGCAGGAGTTGCTGTGCAATCTCACCCTTTAGATTTTTCCTTGCATGATTTAAGTCCTGGAGACAATGTATATATTAAGAACTTTCAGAGATCCAGTGGGACCCAGCCTGCTTGGGAGGGGTCCTTTTCAGGTATTATTGACAACTCCTACTGCTATTAAAATTGGAAAAAAAGAATCCTGGATTCATTGTTCTCATTTAAAGTCTGCATCATTTATAAGTAAAGAAATTTCAAATAAAGCTCAAGCAGATGCTAAAGAGCAAAAAACCCTAAAAATAGCAGCTGTTAAAGAACAAAGAACCCTAACAGAGCCCCAGAGGCAACAGGCAGTTCCCATTTGGAAATCCTATGACTCAGTTACTAGCTCTGGGACTCATACCCTGTAAGGTATCAGGAGATGGAAATTGTCTTTTTAGAGCCCTTAGAGACCAGTTAGAAGGTCATTCTAGAAACCACCTCAAACACAAACAAGAAACTATTGATTATATGCTCAATCATAGAAAAGACTTCTAGCCTTTTAGAGAGAACAACACTTGCTTTGAAAACTATGGTGCCGACTTAAAAAAAAAAAAACAAGGAATAATTGTAGACAATGATATGTTAGTAGCTTTTGCAAAACATAACCAGCTAAATGTAATCATTCATCAGATGAAAAACTCCTGTGGCAAATTTGTGGTACAGACAAAGCCAATGCTAAAGAACTCCACATTTTCTACCATAAAGAATATTATGACAGCATTAGAAAAATCAATGATAATTCAGAATCCACTGCCACTTTGGAATGCAGAGAATAAAGGAACCAGTTAAAACAATATGGTATGCCCCAAACTCCAGCAATATAATAATACCTTTAACAAGCTTTTCCTTTTACAGGTAAACCACTAAAACACATGGCCTTGCTTTCTGGCCTACTTCAACCTCCCCCACCTTTTCCCTTCCCCCTACTTAACCCTTGTTCCTTAAAACCATCTTCTTTTTTGTTTTTTGAAAGGCATTGAAAAGGCCTGAAATTCACCACATACTTAAGTTTCATCATCAACACAAAAGAATACTTAGCAAATCTTTTGCTTGTTTTTGTTTTTGTTTTTGTTTTGTTTTTGACTTTTATTACCTTTGCTTTTTTAACTCAATTTTGTAAACTAAGTGTATTTTCAAAGACATTTTAAGTATATGCTGTGGGGCCATTGGGCATCAGAAGCTACCACAATTTTTTTGAGAGAACCATGGGTTTAATGAGTTTGTTTATGGGATTATGTGTTTGTTTTTTTTAAAAAGGTTATTTAAACCTATTGCTTGATTTATCAAGGAATATATTAAATATTGAGTCATGCTGATTGAAGTTTTATTTCTTTTTGATAAATTGATTACTTTAAGTATCTGTTATTGTCATACTAGATAGAGAATTAATGTGTAAGATGACATGTTTACTTGCTCAAAGAAGATTATGAAATAATGTGTAATATTATTAGTCATTTACATTCATTTATCATTTATATGTCATTGTTGTTTCACCAAGGAAACATCCCATGTTTCTTGAAGAAACAAAGGGGGACTGTAATGATTGGAATGATGCCACCTGCTGGAGATTCATTGTAGCAAAGCTCCACCATGAGGGGAAGGCGTCTGAGGGCAAGATATCCAGTTCTTTGGTGTCAGGAAGTGGCGTTTGCTTCTCAGAGGAAGAGGGGGAGAGTCTGGCACTCTCACCCTCTTTTGTCAGGACTCTGGTTGAGAATGGAGCGAGAAATGCTCTCTCCCTTTAATAGATAGATGAATCTAGGTCTTTCTCTCTCTCTTTACCAAATTCTTATTCTCCTTAATAAATGATTAAAAGTCTAACTCTTGCTAAAGCTTATAATTTATTGGTGGCCACTCATTAGACATTTTAGACAGTATGGCTAGAATTTTAGCCCCTTACATTGTGACTATTTATACTCTGGGTTTGGTTTAGAATAATTATATATATTACAAGTATATCCTCAGTTATCCAGCATAACATGCATTTTTACTATCATACTGTCTTTGGTGGAATTAATATGAGATTTATGAATTATGGAAAATTATCATTTTAGAGACTAATTGCTCTTACAATGAGCTTGATGCAGGCCCTGGAGAGAATATATGTACAAAAGAAGGAGAGATGGGTACACATAAGTCCATGGTTTGCTTATGATGGTGACTATGTAGACCACAATTGTTGCACATAAACCAGTTTCTTCCTCTCTCCCTCCTAAAATAGCCTGGTGTCATGGAAGCTCCAACACATGCATCTAGTTTAACTTACGTTGTTTTCTTTTTCTTTCACTCAGTCTGATGGCATGGTCAGAATCCATCCACCTGTGGCCTAGCACAATTGCTCGATGTCTCAGAACTATAAAATGTGGTATGGTAACCTTTCCATAACATTACTAAATTTGGCCTTGATCCAGACACATGGTGGTAAGAAGTGTTATAGATTTCATAGCTGCCTCAACTCTGTACTATGTAAAGGAGGGAATGTAATATGATATATATATATATCGTGTTTGAGTATGAGTTATATTTTGAAGAACTCTCACTGTTTCATTTGATCATTGACAATACTATGCTAAGGATTAGTAAACATCCAGCAGTTCAACAGCTAAAGAAGTGGGTCCAGAGACAACCAGAGTCCAGTTTTCCCATCTCACAACTCCAAGAAGACAAGTTCTCAAAGACGTTGAATGAACAGTTTTGTTTTGTTGTTTTTCTTTTCCCCTTCTGTTATTATATACACCATTTGTAATATGTATTCTTTGCAGAGGCTCTCCCTCTGCAGGCCATTGTCAAAGTGTCAGTTCATGAGGGACCACCCCTCTGGACAAAATTTCCCCTTTATCCTTTTCCCATACTGTTATTCATATATTGTTTGTTAGCATAGGATGTGTTTCATCAAGGAACACCCTGTTCCTCCAAGAAACAAAGAGGGGAATGTGTCAAGATAATGGAAGATGAGTAGATGGTAGATGAGGAGATTTAGCAGATAATCAGGGGCCCACCTGAAGATTGATCTAAACTGATTGAATTGGGTGAGAGCAACTTACTGCTGACTGGCTAACTTCCAGTTAACTGGATTGTAAGGACATCTGGCATGGGGAAGCTAGGTTGTGCAGTGGATAGAGCACTGGCCCTAGATTCAGGAGGACCTGAGTTCAAATCCGGCCTCAGACCCTTGACACTTACTAGCTGTGTGACCCTGGGCAAGTCACTTAACCCCAAATGCCTCACCAAAAACAAAACAAAACAAAACAAAAATCTGGCTGATACTAAAGAGGGTATTGTTCTCAGAAGCTAAAATCTTTGAACTTTACATGGAGACCACCTTCGGTTCCAGTGAACCAATGAATTTGAATGACGCCAACCTATCAGCTTGAAGAACCTCCCATTTCTGGGAGGAGGATATGAAGGAGGAAGAGAAAGTTGGTGGGGATTTCTTCCTCTTTGGCTGGAGAGATCAGCATGGTGGCAGGACTTCACATGGGAGTTTAGGAAGACTAGGATTTCCATGCTATAAGAAATCTGTTCTCAATACTTCTCTTTTTACTATCTTATGATTTTTAATAAACCATTATTAGCCTAAATTCTTGGTGAATTTATCAGTGATTTTAGCCAGTTTCCCTCCAAAACTGGGGGGGACAGATTAGAACCCAAGTTTAGAATTTTAAACAACACAGTAGGTTTTGAGAAGAGCTAGAGTGATCAAGTTTTTAGGAATTGGGTGGGTGAAGATAAAGGAAAGAGGAACAGACTTGGCAGGGGTAATGATAAAGAATGTAATGGCTGAGGATATCAATTGTAATTTTGCCAGTCTTACCTCATACAGTGTATGTATCATAGGAACTCAATATATTATTTATTATCAGTTGATTAATTTAAGTGAGTTCTGGTCAAAAAAAGAAAGAAATTCACTTTAATACATAGGTTTTTATGACCCCATCTTTTGCCTAGAATTAAAAAAATCCCTGTGTGCAAACTGGCCTGGGCTTAAGTGCCGCGCCTCTGTAACAGCACTGGTTGTAGCCATCACCATGGCACTGGCAACTCACATCATCACCATTCGCTGACACCTACATGGACCTGGCAAAATTATAATGCCTGGAAGCCCAGTGAGGGCAGTCATGTGACTGTCAGTCAGTGCTGCCAGTCAATTGGCTTGGGGTTGTGTGTGGTCAGGCTGGGGTCTGCTGGGATGGAGAAGGGGGGTTTTTTGCCATTCTAGCTTGAAGCTGGAAGGTGACAGGACCCTATTGTGTGTTCTCAGCCGATCCCTGGGTGGTAGTGTTATTTAGATTATATTGTTTCCCTTCCCCCATTTTTTTCCCTTTCCCTTAATTCTACTGATCTTGCTTGTGTTTTTAAGTTCATTCTTGTTAATAAACCCAGTTATGTTTTTGAGGGAGGCTGTTGGTCTCCTTCCTTGCCCCAATATTATAGTGAGCCACCTAGCTAACACTCCCCAATTAAAATTTGGCACCTACAGTATTGAAGAAGTAGAGAACACATACAAGAGAATGTGTATAATTTTACATAAAATTAATCTGTCCTTGGATCATTACTTAAGAGTCAGAAAAGCAAAAATTGTGATTGAATCTGAAAGATCATACACACACATGTATACGCATCCAAGTGTACCCTTTTTTTCTAGCATCCTGTGTCAGCAAATGTTTCCTACTTGCTATAAGTCAGGTTTACTCTCTCTCAAATACTTCAAAGATTATTAGATTCTTCAGTTCATGAAGTTTGGGCCTGTGGCAGGCAGCATCAGTACAATAGGAAAAAAAACCACACCAATTCTGTAAATCAGAACACTTTGGCACTTTGGGTTCAAACTTCAGCTCTGATACATATTAACTGTGTGGCACTGAGCAAGTCAAATAACCTCCCCTGGACCTCATCTGTATAATGAGATGGTTGACTCACATAACTTCTAATGTCTAGTTTTGTTTTAGTTCTGTGATTCCTTATGGCCTTTAAACAATACAAGAAAGGAAACTTAGGAACAAGGGAGCACAGCAATAATTAGAAACTTTTGCACTGGGCAATGACCAAAAATTATGCATCTCTTCTTCAACCCAAATTACTGTCATCTAGTGTGAAGAAACCTGTATGAATCATGCCTTGAGTTGAGGTAGAGAGGAACTCTGTTCTACTGTATAGCAGTGGGAAACAGATAATATGCGATGATCTGATGAGAAAACCAGGTTCAGGGTGGGCAAATAAGGAGCTTGCTTCATTTTGTCATATGGTAGTTTTATGTTTGGGTTAATTATTCTGGGCAAGACACTCAAACAACAAACACATATTAAGAGCTTACTATGGACCAGGAAATGTGCTAATTAGGTGCTAAGTTCTGTTGTTTCTGTACTTCTGAAGGGATGAAAGTTTACATGCACTCTTTCAAAGGCCTTATCACACTATCCTAATCATAGCTCAGCTTGTGACGTACCTTCCTCCAGAGAAATGTCACCCTTTCCCTAAACCCCCCAAAATAGAAAAAACATTTGAATTAATCCACAATGTTGGCATGTTTTGCCAGCCCAGGAAACATCACTACTAAACTATGAGTACTCTTTGTATGTAACTCAAAGCCTTAGCAACACACTGGTGCCAGCTCATCGCTTGTTATACATGAACATTTTTTCATTTAAAACTAATGGTATTTGGGAATGTTTTGATATTTATATGGAAACAATGGAAGAAAATGCTATTTGTGCTTTGCTTTGTAACTAGTAGCTAGCAATGTTTTTTTCTTAGGATTCCTTAAATGTGATTATTGGATTTTTTCAGCAACAAGATCCAAATAAGTGAAATGAAACATAATTAGGAAGAAATTTTTAACTGTTGTTTATGTGAAAAGATTCATTTTTTCTTATTTTGAATTTTCTAATTTTTGCCCTGACACAGGCTCATTTTTGTGATTTCTACATTTAACTCTATTCAACAGAAGTGGCATTCTGTGATGGTATTATACAAAGAAATCAAATAGACATAGATTCATGATTGAGGCGAATTCAGTGATTATCAAAGATAATTTACAAACAAAGCCCTTTAGCAAAAAGCACACATATATTTTAAGGAATGAATAATCTCTTTGTAAAGTTTGACTTTTAATTAATATTTTCAAAAATAAACTTTGTTCATGAAACTGTCCATTACTTGACGAATTTAAATATAGGAGTCTAAAGCAAATGTTCAAAATGGCAAATATTTAACCATGGTTCACCTTCTTCTTACTTTAAAACCTGACCCTGGGAAAGCAACATGTTCAACATAGGAAAGTGATAAATAAATGTGATAAATGCTGGAATAATGACTGACTTGACTATTAATTGGTGCTTAGCACCATGTCTGGTATGTAATAGCCATTGAAAAAGGTTTAATGCGGGGGGGGGGGGGGGGGGGCAGAGCCAAGATGGTGGAGGAAAGACATTAAAAGCAGAAAGCTCCTGATACAATCACCCCAAAAACAGCAATTAAAGAAACCTTGGAGCAGAAAAACACACAAAAATACTGGCTCAGAGTTTTCTCCAGCTATAGATAGATTTCAGGGGACCGTGCTGGGCCAGGAATAAAGCCTAACCCCACAATCGGCCCACACCAGACACCTACCTGAGGAATTTGCCCCAGTGCCTCTGAATCCACTGCAGCACTGTCGTCTTCTGGAACCAAGTGTGCGGGTGGATTGAACGGCTGGCCAGGGGCGGGGAAGGTGGGGTTAATACAGGGGTACCAGGGGACTGGTGAGAATGATTCAACTGTCCCACCCCAGCAGGGAACCAAAAAGAAATCCTGAGAAGCAGGATGCCCAGATTGGGGAGGGGAGCAGGGGAGAAGGCTCATCAAAGCTAAGAACCACACCACAGAAAGGTTTGATGGTTGGTTGTTTAGTAAGTAGACTTGAGGTTATCTCCAGACCAGAGAATAGGCCAGGCAAGACTAAAACCTGCCTACCCTCAAACCAAAACTCCTGGACCCTCTGAAGCAGGGAACAGGAGCAGTGCTGAGAAGCAGCCACACCCCCCACACCCCAGTGGAGAGTTCAAAATCAAATAAAAGCGAGGCCAAGCGGGCTGAGAAGAAGCCCAATCATCCCCCAGGCCATTCTGTAGTTTGAATAGTGTGTCCTGGAAGCAGCACCACACTTTAATAAGGAGTTAAAAGCCAAGAAATATTAGGCCAGGATGAGTAGGCAGAGAAAGCAGAAGACCATCATAAACTTCTTTGGAGTATGGTAGACTACAATACAACTTCAGAAGAAGAAGATAATAACAGGGCCAAATTTCCATCATCCAAAGCTCCCAAGAAAAATATGAACTGGTCTCAGGCCATAGAAGCTCTCAAAAAGGACTTTGAGGAGAAAGTAGGAGAAATATAAAGAAGATGGAGAGAAAAGGAGGAAAAAATGGAAAGGGAAATGTGAGTGATTCAGGAGTCATGAGAAAAAAGTCAACAGTTTGAAAAGCCAAATGGAAAAGGAGATTAAAAAACTATCTGATGAAAATAACTGCCTAAGAATTAGGACTGAACAAATGGAAGCTAGTGACCTTATGAGAAACCAAGACACAGTAAAGCAAATCCAATTGAATGAAAAAATAGAGAGGAATATGAAATATCTCCTTGGAAAAACAGCTGACCTGGAAAATAAATCTAGGAGAGATCATTTGAAAATCATTGGAATACCTGAAAACCATAACCAAAACAAAAGCTTAGACACCATCCTCCAAGAGATTGTGAGGGAAAATTGCCCTGATATTCTAGAAGTAGAAGCTAAAATAGAAATCGAAAAAATCCACTGATCACCTCCTCAAAGAGATCCCAAAAGGAAAACCTCCAGGAATATTATAGCCAAAATCCAGAGCTCCCAGGTCAAGGAGAAAATACTGCAAGCAGCTAAAAGCAAAGGAATTCAAATACTGTGGAGCTCCAATAAGGATAAAACAAGATCTAACAGCATTTACATTAAAACACCAGAGGGCATGGAATATGATATTCCAGAGGACAAAGCAACTGGGACTACAGCCAAAAATCACATACCAAACAAAACTCAGCATAATCTTTTAGAGGAAAAATGGGATTTCAATGAAAAATAAGTCTTTCAGGCATTTGTGATGAAAAGACCTGAACTGAATAGAAAATTTGACTTTCAAATACAAGACCCTGGAGAAACATAAAATGTTAAACAGGAAAAATACTTCATGAGGGATATTAAGAGATCAAACTGTTTACATTCCTACATGGGAAGATAATACTTCAAACTCATAAAAACTATCTCAGTAAGGAATTAACAGAGGACACAGGTCTGAACTGAATATGAAGGGATGATATCTGTAAAGCATTTATGTTTTTTTCTTTGTGGGGCAGTTAGGGTGGGGTTTCTTATGTCTGTGGCTGGATTTGGGCTTGGGGCCTCCTGGGTCCAGGACTGGTGCTTTATCCACTGTGCCACCTAACTAAGCCCTGATGAAATCTTTAAAATAGGTTTGAGGTGTAGCAGGAATAGACTGGGGGAGGGAGAAGGGGAGAGATGGTCTGGGGAGAGGTAATTCACATGAAGGAAACAAGAAAAAAGCTTATGGGGGGGAAGAGGGGGAAGGAGTTGGGGAGTGAGTGAGCCTTAATAGCATCAGAATTGGCTCAAAGAAGGACAAACATACATACTCAAGTAGGTATAGTGATATATTTTTCCCTGAGGGAGAGGAGGGAGATAAGGAGTGGGGGAGAAGGGAAGGAGGGAAGGTCAGATTGGGGGAGAGAACAGTAAAAAGCAAAACACTTTCAAGGAAGATGAAGATGTTCTGCATTACTGCACCAGTATGACATATTGAATTGCTTGATCTCATAGGGAGGGTTGAGGAGGGAGGGAAGAAGAAAAATTTAGAAAACAGAATTAGCTCAGGGATTTTGATCTCATCTGAGTGGGCTCATGGAGGGAATAGCAATCATACCCAATTGGGAGGAGTAATCTATTTAACCCTGAAGGAAAGTAGGAGGAGAGGAGAATAAGGAAGGAAGGGTGAAAAAAGGGAGTGCAGCGTGGGGGAGAGGCTAGTCAGAAGTAAACTTTTGAGGAGGAATAAATAAAAAGAAGATAGAGTAAATGTCATGGAAAGGGAGTGGGATGGAGGGAAATAGTTATGATGATTAATTATAATGGCAAAATGTATGGTACCTACTTTGCTGGGCTATCATGAAGAAAATTCTTTGTAAAGCTTAAGGCACTATAGACAGGTTATGATGTTACTATCAGAAAAACCTGGAAAGACCTACATGAACTGAAGCAGAGTGAAATGTCCTGTATACAAAATAACAGCAATAGTGTGGGATGATCTGCTGGGAAGCATGTGGTTATTTTCAGCAAGGCAATGATCCAATATAACCCTGAAGGACTTATGAAGATTGCAGCCCAATTGCAGAGAAAGAACTGATAGTATCTGAAAACAGATGAAAACATATTTTTTAATTTTTTTTCTTTTCCTCTTTAACAATTCCTTAATCTGAAGTTTTGTTTTGTTTTTTACTGTTTTTTCTCACAATTAGCTAATATGGAAATGTTTTGCATGACTACTCATGTATAATTTATTTTGAATTGCTTGAGTTCTTGTGGGTTGGGGTGGGAAAGGAGAGAGGAAGAGAAGTTGGAACACAAAGTGTTAAAAAATGATGTTAAAATTTGTTTTTACACATATTTTGAAACATAAAATTCTATTCAAAACATAAAAAATAAATAAATAAAAAAATTTAATGGCTGTTAATCATTTTCCAGATTCTATTTATTATAATTAATAATGCCAGTGTTCTTCACATGTAAAAGAGCATCCTTTCTTTTCCTTCATCGTCTTTGAAGTTCAAATCTATCTAGTCATATACTACAAGACTTATTCTAAGTCTAAATGGAGTAAGGAGAGTATTGAGGAAGGGGAAAAATAAATAAAACAAATTTTATTTGGAGCTGCCTCATGTCAAGCAATGGAATACTCAAGTACTTGAAAGATTAAAATTGAGGGTTACTGAAAAGAAAATGAAATGGTACCTTGTGGGTACAAGTAGGGTACAACTTATTATCAGGGAAGAACATTACAGAAGAAGTGGTCTAAAGGACATAATAAGATATGCATGGTCAGAAAGGATGGTAACCACATCTTGTGTCAAAAGTGAGTAATATGGGATGGATAGCCTGTGTACTCCATTGGCATTCGTAAAACATGAGGAAATATATCAAAGACAAAGAGATACCTTTCATAATTATGAATATGTGAAATAATATTTACCTAAATAAGATACAGAAGTGATTACAGAAGAAAAAATATATACTTTGATTATATAAACTGGAAACGGTTTTTTCTAAAAAAAAAAAAATCAATGCCATCAGAATTAAATAGTTGAGTTATTTAATATATCTATTTTTATTTTAAATATTCAATAATTCAAAATTTTAAAATTAATTAAAATATTAAAATGCAAAGATATTTTCTTTCAAAAAGATCTGATATCCAAAATATATAGAGAATTGAAACAAATACATAATAACAAAGGAAACTGTCCAATACCTAAGGGGTTAAATAGGGACAAATATTTCTCAAATAAATAATATATACTTATAAATAACCATATAAAATATTCTATATAACTAAAAGCATTAAAATTAAAATAACTGTTTTCTGTTGCATATCCATTAAAATGGTCTTGGTTGATAGAATGGATACGTAGATTTATAAGAGGACTTGCACAGAATGAAATGAATGAATTTTTAGCTGCACTGTTGGAGTAAGTACCTACATCAATGATAACAGAAAATAATTGAAATATTGAATTAGCAAGCCTGGATGCCATTGCTGCTCCTGTTCAGAGTTTTGTTGTTAGATTACATAAAGTTATCTTGTGACTGGTGAAATTATGATAGACTGCTTTGGTCCATTTCTCTAAGCACCATTTTTTTTTTCATTTCTCTTAGGAATTTTATCCATAATTTTTAGGGTTGTTGTTGTTCATTCAGGAAGTTAAGAATTTTACATGTCTGATCCATTCATTTCTAACAGAATGGTTCAGCTGTACTCTGCTTCTATTCTACCTTATTCATATTTTCCTGCTTTTGAATTTTATTATTGTTCTTCTATCATATTTTTATTCAGTCAGTTACCACAACCTGAATCCTAATCTGGATTTAATTTTACAAGAATAAAAGAACTTGTAGAAAAGAGAAGAATTCAGCTAGTCAACCCATTGTTTCATTAACACAATGCCAAAAAATCTGTTTGACTGATTTATTTATTTTTTCTTGAAATGACTGATTTATGTTGGCAACTGAAGACGTAACCTGTTAGAGAGGTTATGTATTCATTTTTTCATAAACAGGCTTTATTATAGCACGATACCAGATGGGATTTTCTTTTGTTTTTGTGTTTTGACTTGAAGAAGAATCCTGGGGACAGTATAAAATATAGCAGATAATTTTAAAATAATTTACTGCTCTGTGATACTATCTGTTAATATAATTGAAGTAGGAAATATCAGCAAGTATCGAAATCATGGCAATGATCACTGTTTTCACAAAGTATTCATTATTCTGAGGGTAGGCATCATGTCTGGTAAATATAAATATGTATATATGCATATGCACACATACACATATATGCATAGAATTATGAGGCAGTGATAAATAAGGAATTGAGTTCTGGTCTTTAGAATGTCCAGATCACTTAGTTACTAGTATTAAAAATATATTCTTAATATCTTTGTGATACAGAAAAAGCACAAGAATTTTCACTTAGTTCTTTTTCTTGTTTAAAGTGCAGATAATAAGATCTTTTGTATACATAGCACTGTTTGTTGTCAGAATCTAATAAGTTAAGTGCTTTGCAAAATTTAAAAGTTTTGAGAGGTAGCAGGGTAGTGGTAAGTATTTGCCTTCAGAGACAAAGGACTTGGGTTCAAATGTGCCTTTAATCCTTACTTTCTATGTATCATGGGCAAGTCATTTAATCTTCTTGGTTCTCAATTTCTTTGCATGAAATTAAGGTTATTGGTGCCAATGTCCCCTGAGCTCCCTTCCAACTTTTATCTCTGTGATTCTATGATATAACTGTCAGTTATTAATATGTATCATTTACTACATAATTTCTCTTAAAGTTTCTACATGAATATATTTTACTTTAAAAAATTAGAGTACTTAATTGAAAAATTACTAAAGGATGATCACCCAAAGCACCTATTATGAATTTATTTTTACCAAGAACTAGAAAAAAGTCAAAAATACTAATAAACACTTTCCATTTGGGGGCAAATTCACTCTCATATTGAATAAGGAAGATCAGTAGAATGGTACATAATCTATTAAAGGTTATACAACATGTCAACAAATGTGTAATTTAAGATTCTAAATGTGGATTCTAATCTGTTCCACCAGTTTTGGGGAAAACTGACTAAAATCACTGATAAAACGAGTTTAGGTTTTTATGGGTTTATTGAAAAATAGAAAGAGAAAGATTGAGAACAGAATTCCAACAGCCTGGCATTCCTATCTTTGCTCAAATTTCCCATGAAGTCCTCTGCCACCACCACCACCATCAAGTCAGGAACCCAAAAAAGACCGAGCTCTCTGCGCAGGCCCTCTTTCCTCCTTCCTGTCCCCTCCCAGAAAATAGGAGGTTCCTCAAGTTGATTGGCTGGTAGTCTTGATAGACAGCACCCATGAGCAAACGTCACTTCGTGACGCCAAGGAAAAGCCACATGGCCTTGCCCTCTGAGGCATTTTCCTCATGGTGGAGCTTTCCTATAGTAAGTATCCAGTAGGTGGCATCATTCTAATCATTACACACAAAAGCTTCAGACAAGGTACAGTGGAGTGGAGGGGGGGAAGAAATTGAGTCACACTGTTTTAGGATTCTAAGAATGAATGGGGGCAGCTAGGTGGCACAGTGGATAGAGCACTGACCCTGGATTCAGAAGGACCTGAGTTCAAATCCGGCCTCAGACACTTCACACTTACTAGCTTTGTGACACTAGGCAAGTCACAACCCCAGTTGCCTCACGAAAAAACCAAACAAAAAAAAAAAACCCACAAACAAACAAAAAGAGAATGAATGAATAATTTCAGCACAGAGTACTAAATATAGAAGCTTCATGGAATACTCCTCAGTTCAGCCTTGAAGGAGGGAAAATAAAATGATACTCATGGACAATCAGGAGGGAATAAATTCCCAGTATCAGGAATTGTCTGTGAAAATGCATAGAGGTGGGAGAGTAGATGATATCAGAGAGCACCTAGAAGTCTAGTTTTGCTTGAACGTAGAATGGTAGAAGGGAAGTAGTGCAAAATAATTATTTGTTCTTCACTTGTATCAGTGGTTTCTGACTCTTCATGACCCCATTAAGAGTTTTCTTAGGAAGGATACTGGTTGGGTTTGCCATTATCTTCTCCAGAACATTTTACAGGTGAGAAAATTGAGCCAAACAGGATTAGGTGATTTACCCAGGGCTGCATAAATAGTAAGTGAGGCTGGGTTGAACTCTCATTTTCCTGATTCCAGGACCTACTGTGTCACCTAGGTGATACAAAATAATAATAGCTAACATTTATTCAATGCTTTAAATTTCACAGAATACTTCACATATTTTACCTTAGTTGACCTTCTGTAAGAAAATAATGGGTTTTGTAACTCCCAAAGACCCCAGCTTGATTGAATTCATGGGATTGACTAACTCTGCTGATTGACTCACTTGAAGTTGACTTGATTGAAACCACACCTGCCTGACTCTGAAGAGCTAGTGTTCTAAGAGACTGTGGACTTTGACCTCAACACGGGATCCCCCTCAAGTCCAGTGAACCAGTGGATTTGGGCGATACTAGCTGATTAGTTTGAAGCAGTGTGAAAGGACTGCCTCTCCTTGGGAGGCAGAGGAAGCTTGGATTCTCAGTTCATTGCTTGAACAAGCTGGTGGTAGAGGACTTGAGAACACTAGGCTAGACAGGATTTTTTCCTGGCTTTCTGACCCAGGTGTTCTCTTTTTCAATAATAAATGTTTAATGCCAAAATTTGGTGATAAAGCTTCTAATTTATAAGTAAACCCTAGCTAGTTTTCCCTACACTTGGGAAAGGAATAAGGCAACCACACATTAGATTTTAAATATCACACTTCATACTCTTTTACTTAATCTTACTATTATTTTCTGACTTTGCAGATGAAGAAACTGAACTCCATAATGTTGAACAACTTGTCCAGAGTCACATGTGCCAGTATATACTAAGAGAGTAATCGGGGCAGCTTGGTGGCGCAGTGGATAGAGCACCGGCCCTGGAGTCAGGAGTACCTGAGTTCAAATCCAGCCTCAGACACTTAACACTTACTAGATGTGTGACCCTGGGCAAGTCACTTAACCCCAATTGCCTCACTAAAAAACAAAACAAAACAAAAAAAAAGAGAGTAATCACACATTTACCCTTTCCTTGAATATATGTACGATCACATTAAATATATTTCTGCATTAGTAATATTATGAAAAAAGGATCAGAACAACAGGGAAAAACCTCAAAAAAGGGGAAAAAACAGACAAAAAGTAGAAACAATATGGTTCAATATGCATTCAGAATCCACAGGTTTTTTTTTTTCTGGATGTGGAGAACATGAATACTTTGAAATTGTTTTTGATCATTGCACTGCTGAGAAGAGCCAAGTCTACCACAGTCGATCATCACACATTGTTGCTGTTACTGTGTACAAGGTTCTCCTGGTTCTGCTCATCTCACTCAGCATGAATTCATATAAGTTCTTCCAGGTTTTTCTGAAATCCTCCTGCTCATCATTTCTTACAGCACAATAGTATTCCATTACATTCATATACCACAATTTGCTTAGCCATTCCTGAATTGATGGGCATTCCCTCGATTTCCAATTCTTTTCCACCACAAAGAGAGCTGCTATAAATATTTTTTGTACATGTGGATCTTTTCCCCTCTTCCATGATCTCTGTGAGATACAGACCTAGTAGTGGTATTACTGGGTCAAAGGGTATGAATAGTCCCATAGCCTTTTGGGCATAGTTCCAAATTGCTGTCCAGAATGGTTGGATTAGTTTACAGCTCCACCAACAATGCATTAGTGTTCCAATTTTTCCACAGTTTCTCCAACACATGCTACCATTATTGATATAAGAGTTATCTACTTTGAAAGATTTGGTTTGCCCTTCTCTTCCCACATTCAGTCACTTGCTGGGGCCTATCAAATCTACCTCTAAAATCAATCTTACACCTCAAATATCCTTGGATATAGACACATTACTGCCAGAGTATCATCAGTCCTTATCATCAAAAACTTTCTTGGGACTACTGCAAAATCTGGTCTTGGCAGATTCTCTCATTTCTAGTCTACTTTCTCCAAGCTATACTTAATATTGCTGCCATATGACTTTCCATCTCTGAAATTCTTTTATTCTGTTTTGTAACTGTATAAAAATTCTTTTCCACGTGTGACGGACTGAAGGGAGGCAATATAACACTTGCCTGAATCAGTTATTTCCTACAATGTAAAATGTAAAATAAGTGGAAATTCATTAATATAATTCATCAAGTATATATGTATGTGTGTATGTATATATGCATGTATGTTTGTGTATGTGTATATCTGTGTATATATGCATTTGTCTATGTATATATACATATACTCATATATTTATATGTATGCTTGATTTCACTTATCAAACAGGTGCTAGCTAATATAATAAAAATTCCACAGATTCACATATTGGAATTAATGGAAAGTTTCAGGTTTTCAAATATTTTAATGAAATATGGTATTACGATTTTATTTCATTGTATTTATTTATTTTTGGTGATACAATGGAGGTTAAGTGACTTGCCCAAGGTCACACAGCTAGTAAGTGTCTGAGGCCAGATTTGAACTCAGATCCTTCTGAATCCAGGGCTGGTGCTTTATCCACTGAGCCACCTAGCTGTCCCTGGTTTTACAATTTTAAAATGTGCTAAATAATTTTATTACATTATAGTTTCTATTACAGGGTCTTGAATTTTAATTGACACCATCTTAGTATCAAATGAATGAATAACATAAAAAAGGCAGAGTATCACTTTAGAGATCCTCACAGAATCCACTTCAATTATTAGCTATGGAATTATTTGTAAATTAATACCTGTCTTACAGAGAATAGTTGGTTCTTTAAAGTACGTACATGATACCTTCAATTTTACGCATGTTTGGTACCTTTTCACCCCTACCCCCACAAAGAAAGTAATTGTAACCTTATAAATTCAAACCCCATTTAAATTATTATAAATTGCAAATGAATACAGACCAACTGTACTTCACAAAACAAAGATCAAAAGATTGCTTTCATAAATATGTGATTGTTATTAACATAGATGAAGCTAAATAGTCATGCTCAAACTTTGTTTTAAAGAGATCAACTGGATATATGACTGAATTTCTGCAGTTTTTCCAAAACATGAATTTGGGGAAGCAAGTGGTGATGCCTCAGCAACAGGTTTGTAGAAATGATCATTTTGGTTAAGTTTTAGGAAGTCTTGAAGGAAAATGTTAAATAATTCACAGTAAAATATATTTCTACTGACGAGAAATATAAGATGTCAACCACTATGAGAAAATTTGACTGCTATGGAATTCCATATAGAATATATTTGTGGGGTCCTTAATAAGTAAAAAATGCCTGCACTAGGCTGAAAAACAGCCAATCTTCCTGAATTGAAAAAAAAATCTAACTTTTCCAAACATTTTTTTTTAATTCTGGTTCACTCACAAGAAAAAAATAAAATGTTACTTGGCAGAATGACAAATACTCACTTAACTAGAGCTTGTCTTTATTTGTTCCTGTCCTCTGGAAGCAGTAAATCACAGGGTACATGAATCATCTGCTTTATAGGTCTATGCAGAGCTATTTTATATTCATAATAATTCAAAATTAATTTAAAATTACAGAGCCTAGCTTTGTGAAAAACACTAAAAAAATTCTGACAAAAATGCAGAGATGATAAGGTATAGGAGAAATAAAAGATTTAATAATACACTTTGCTTACAATAATTTTTAAGTAGATTCATTTGGTCACTACTAGATGAACAGTGAGGGAAGAATAATTTAAGTTCAATTAATGACACTTTATCCTGCTTAAAGCTTGCCAAAATAGTGATAGTAATGATATGGAGAATGGCATATGATATAGCACAGTGGGGGAGTAAATGCAGAGCATTAGGGAGAAGGAGAAGGAGAAAGAGAAGAGAGAATTAGGAAACAGAAGATCAGGAAATGTTAATATCCAAAGGCAGAATTTAGTTAGAAAATAGGTATTAATTTGAACTGAATTTATACATATTCCTAAAGTAGTAAAATAAGGTTTTCTGATATTGATTTAGTATCTATTTACTATATGAGTAACTCATATGGCTAAAATTCATAGGTCTGTGTTCATGAAGAAGATGAGTTTTGTGGATTTCTTGTACCAGGGGATTTCTTGCCTGCAGTTGGAATTCGCATCTTGAAAGATCTCTGAAGATGAGTATACTTGCATTTCCATTGATACCTCCACTATGAAAGATGATATTTCTAAATTTATATCTAGTATTGTTTAGTTGGAAAAAGGAATCCATGACAAAATTATACTTTGTGACAGAAATAATATTCAAACTGACAAGGCAGAATTCTGTTCAACTTTTGTACCCTTAAACCAAAAATGAGGAAAATCAACTGGCAGTTTAATAGCTGATTTGAATTAAGGCTAATGAAAGCCAAAGGTATTGACTATGAAAATGGTATCTGAGACTTTATTGCTGTAAATTTACTAAGCATAGAAGCTTTTGAAGCACAACGAAATAACCATAACATAGAGAATTGTGATTGTAATGATTTGTTGAGGAAAAATAATATAGGAAATTATATGTAGAAAAATGTTAACTGTAGGTACATTGCTTATAAAGTTAATTGAAAAGTTTGGGATTGCAAGGTTAACTAAATTTATCTCTCCAAGGAGGTAAAACTAGATGTGTGTGTATGTGAGAGAGACAGAGACAGAGAGATAGACAGAGACAGTGAGAGGGAGAGACAGAGACAGAGAAACATACAGAGAGTGAAACAGACAGAGAGAGGGATTAAAAACAGGGACAGAGAGACAGAGACAGATAAAAAGAGACAGACAGACAGACAGATAGTCCAACAGACAGACGGAGACAGAGACAGAGAAAGAGAGACAGAGAAAAAGATGCTAGCTAGCTTTTTTTAAGTGTTTCCTAGCTTACTATGTGCTGAGCCAGTGTCAAGGATTTAGAAGTGAGCCAGGAGGAAAGTGAAAAATGTGTCTGAGACTTCTAATGATATTGCATTTCTGGACAAGGACTCATCAATCAGTTAGCATTGAAACAGTCATCTTCAGAGGGGCAAAGAACCTAATATGCAGGTTGAGCAGACCACAGAGGGAATAAGAAGGGAATACCAGTGGTGACTATTTAAATTTGGGGTCCAGGAATTAGGTATTCCTAAGGATAGGTTAAAAAAATTAGTAGGTCTGCAACCAACAATCTAATCTTTTATTTATGTATGTATGTACACATGCATACAATCAAAGTTAGACATTTACACAATGTATCTCTCTCTCTCTCTCTCTCTATATATATATATATATATATGTTCATTTATTAAAATATGTGTATATGTATATATTTGTGTGTGGAGATACAGAAAGAGAGATGGAGAGAGAGAAGGAAGGTGAGAGGAAAACTCCTCACATGTGCTGTGAGTTGTGTGTAATGTGCAGTAGCTGAAAATGTAGACTAAAATTATACCTGTGTTTACAAAAATATAATCAAAAAGATGTCCTGATACTTTTTCCACAATGAACATACAGATAATAACAAATAAATCCATTTATCCAAATCAAGGCAAAACAGAAATAAGAAAAAGTTAACATAGCAGTTTATATACCAGATTATACATAGTGAAGGAGCTCTCCCTTTGGAAACAAAAGAACTCAGCTCAACTGAGAGAGTGTCCTTGATGTTACCCTAGGAAAAAAACTCCCTAATGTCTCTAGAACAGCAAACAGGGAATTTGATGGACACTTTCTGTTCCTCCTATGCCTTCCCTAAATCTTTTCCTTCAGTAATCTAGAGTGGAGTTAGCCTATTCCATATTCTCTCTTGAAGCTGAAAGCCAATCTGTCATTCAAAAAAGTGGGGAGGGCTCTACTTTGGAGAGTCACAAAGGAGACTCAGGTGTTATGAGTCCCCAAAGGGAATTGGCCCTCAACAGTACCAAAAGGTACTAACTTTGGAGACACACCAAGGGTGGTTTAAAGGGAACTATTGCTTGGAGAATCATGAAGGGGACTAGCAAAAGCTAAAGTTTTCTCACTTACTGCCAACTCCATCTATCTCAAGTAAGGCAGAATCTACATCTCTGAGATTATGATTCCTACATCTCCTTTATTTTTTAAACTTCATCTGAATCATAATTACATTATGCTCCAACTGCTTATTTTTACTCTATATGTGTTTCTCTGTTACGAATTAATTTCTTGTAAACGATACTGTTAGATTTTGTTTTTTTAATCTATTCTGGTATCCACTTCTATTTTATGGGGGGATTAATTCCATTCACATTCACAGTTATTTTTAATAACTATATATTTCTCTGCATCCTATTTCCTCCCTTTCTCTCTCTCTTTTTCCTCTCTTGCTCTCTCTTCAAAAGTTTGTTTTGTTTCTCACCACTGACTTTCTTTCTTAAGTGGCCCTCCTTTCTCTCATCTCCTGGCCCTTGTTTTAATCACCTTGTCTTACTAAAGAATGTTCATAGTCCTACTAAAAATTCTCCATAGGCTTACACCAATTGTATTCTTACATTCCTAATGGTTTTGAAGTGTCAGGCTGCCTCAGTAGCTTGAGGTACAAATATAGATAGAGCTACAAATATGGGAATCAAGAACAAGACTGTACCCTCCTGTAGAACCACTGAATTAATCTCAAATCAAAGAACCATGAATTCATGAATATTTCTCAGAACCATCTAGACTTTGATAACCAGTCTGAACTCAGTCTTTCTGAGAGTAAGTATGGGTGAATATTTGGAAAAATTATATAAAGTTGTGATGTGAAGTTTGTCTACTGTTCCTCACTCCCTCATTAATAAGATAAAAGTAATAGATTCAGTGGATCTCAGGTCGTTTCCTTTTCTTAATCTATAATACTATGCTTTTATACATTGTTTTCTTTCGTGTATTTTTGTATATGCTCATTTTCTTTTTAAAAATTGTGCTTTTCATAACATTTTAGCCACATTTTAAAAATAAATTCTACTTTAAAATAATAATTTTTCTCAGGTAACTGTGAGATGTGTCTATCATATGCAATATAGATACATGTACAAAACATTTGTAGCAAATTTAAACTCAAAAGCATTCAGAGATTATTTCCTGAAACTCTTTCACTAATGTTTTATCACTATCAATAAATGTTTTTTATTTTTTAATTTCTCTTTAATTTTTTAGCTTCTCATGGATTTGCTTGATTAAGAATCTCTGGGGATTAATATGTTAGACTTTAACTTTAAGTATCTATTTAGTTGTGGTATATCAGAATAGCAATTATCATGCTGAAGTGAAAAAAAAAAGTAATCCCTTTAATTTATTAAATAATTCAATGTCAAGGACATCAGATGGTGTGTTTTTTATTGATTAAAATTGTTTTTATTTCAGCTAAGTAAATTCTTCTAGTAGTCTTTTAAACATAATGTGATGTTGATTCATTCAAATATAAGAATCTTTTTCATTAATGGATTTTTGGACAGATATATTGAATTCTTCAATTCTTTTTCTCCCAATATCTATTTTAAATGTTAAGAAAAGGCTTTCATTATTTTATAAAGTAATTCAGTGCACCTGCAAATTCACATGAATTATAAATATTAGAGCCACATAGAACCTTAGAAATCAGGTAGTCTATTCCCCTCATTTTATAAGCCCAATTAAAGGTATCTATAATGCATACACATATATGTATTGATATATATAGATATAGATATAGATATATAGATATAGATATAGATAACTAGATATGTATCTATAGAGGTACCTATATTAGAGACAACTGTAATGTACCCATATATCAATAGATAGATGATAGACTGACGGCTAGAAAGATAAGTACCTATATTAGAGTTATCTGTGTGTATGTGAGAGACACACACACAGGGGTGGGTGGGTGGGGGCCCCAGGAAGGATTAAGAAGATTGTGATTCGGGGCAGATAGGTGGCCTGGATTCAGGAGTACCTGAGATCAATCCGGGTCTTAGACACTTGATATTTACTAGCTATGTGACACTGGACAAGTCACTTAACCCCCATTGCCCTACAAAACAAAAACAAAAACAAAAACAAAGAAGATTGTGATTCATCAAGCAGGTTGAGGGATGGTACTCTTTTAATTTGGAGATCTTTATTGGAAGTCATCAATGGAATGCCTGGCAAATTGAACCCTAATAAGTAAATTCAAACTTTTGGAAGAGGGAGAAAGAAGAGAATTCCAAAGGAATTATAAAACATATTGTTTATTGTGGGGATATGATTAGCTCTTCGTAAACATTTAAATGCATAAAGGGAACCTCTATCTGTAAAGTTTTTTGAACATAGATTTTTTTAATCCTAAAAATAGTATACACTTAATCGTTTTAAAAGAGAATGGCTAAATACATCTTCTGACCTTAGTTGGGCCTCCCAGTTCAGAAATAATGCTGATGTTGACAAAGAATAGTCTAATTATTTTCTATACGAATAGCCATGATGATCCTTTTATTTTAATGATAAAAGAACAACCTTTGGGTGCAAAGATATAATCCTCTTTTCCCCTCAATTCCACATTTTAGCCTTTAATCACACAAGGACATATACATACATCATGGATTCTCTGTGAGAACCTTTTCCTCTGACTAGTTCTTTTTTTCCTTCCTCAATGACCTGCTTCTCCTGCCTAATTACCTGATTTATGAAGCTGTAATTTGAACCAAATTTATTTTCAGTGAATGCTAAAGATAGTTCTAGGAATTTCATCAGTAATTTCCAGTGGCATCTGAAACTACAAGGAAGAATTATTGCTTGAAACTTGAATTACAAGTGCACTTCTATTTTCTAAGACAAACCAAATCACATCAAGCTAAGGTGATCAAGAAGCTTACAAACAACCTAAATATATTTAGGACTGTACTTAAGCCAGCTCATAGCTGCTCAGGAGGCAATTGTTAAATTTTCATTGTAAGCATTTAATCATTGGAAATTGACAAGTGTTACAAAGCAGAGCCTGATTCCTTATTTTGATACTGTCTAGACTTAAAGTGAGGGAAACATATTAATAATGCAGATTAAATGTGAAAGTTTTTTCTCACATTTTCAGTTCTTAATTTGTTTGTGTTTTTTTTTTACCAGAATATCCCTGCTATGTCTATCTTCTAAGTTTCTATGTGGAAAATAAAATATGTTTAAGTAGGCAGGCCTACTAAGTAATAGAAAACAGAAAGTTATAGACAATTTACCTGTACAGAACTAACAGAATCTGTGATTCAGAAAACTGAATTGGAAAATTGAACTGGAACTAGGAATCCAAGATCAATTACTTAAAAATATAACTGGATAGCAGTCGCTCTCTTTGGTGTTTATAATGAATTCTAGTATATAGAGAAGAGTTTTAATTATAGTGAGTTATAATGGTGTGGGTTAGGGTAAGGAGTGGTTAGAAAGCCAAATTTGTGTTCCCATGACATTATCTTGCTTTGAGGTATAAACAAAATTCCTAGAATAACAGAGTTGGAAAGGAAATTAGAAGTTGTCAAAGCTAACCTATAAATGCATAAACATTTCCTGTACATACTTGACAAGTGGTCTTCAAAGCCTTGCTTAATAACTTTTACTATGTGTATATATGTGGGGATGGGATGCCCAATACATCCCAAGGCACCCCATTACATTTGTGCATAACTTTCCTTGGTAGGAAATATATCCTTATATCAAGCCAAAATATACCTCTTTTCAATTTCTAACCAATACTTCTAATTCTAACCTCTTGGCCAAAGCATATTAGGCCTAATGATTTTCTTTCATGAGAGCCCTTCAAATAATTGAAGGTAGTTACCATGTTCCTTTAAAACTTCTCCCATTCCCTGAACCTTTCTTAATGATGCATTATCTCAAAGTACCCAACTATTCTAGTCACCCTTCTCTAGATACTCTACCCCTTATCAATGTATATTTTGAATTGATAAATGAAAATTAAGTAGTCTGAGCAAGGCAGAATATGGTGGGACGCTCAGTTTCCCAGTCTTGAATATTATAATACTATGCCCATCAGAACATTGCCCAATAATAAGTGCCATATCATATCATTGAATTACATAAATGTTATATGCCACAAAATGCCTAAATATTTTTCAAACTGCTCATGTCTAACAGCCATTTATAAGAAAGATCAGAAAGGAAGTGGGGGGCCACAGAAAGACTATTCTTTTTTTTTTAATGGGGCAGTGGGGATTAAGTGACTTGCCCAGGGTCACACAGCTAGTAAGTGTCAAGTGTCTGAGGTTGCATTTGAACTCAGGTCCTCCCAGTACTTTATCCACTTCGCCTCCTAGCTGCCCCAAGAACGTTCTAGCTCAATATAAACTCTAAATAAGTAGCTAAGACTTGCTTCTTTTTAGACAATCCTCAGTGATGGTAGAGGCAGTTGTACTGATCAATGCTTCATGTAAGTAAAAGTGATGTTTGACAGAATATAATTGTGGTCAGACTTTTATATTGTGACTGCATTACATTATTAGAAGATTTTACAGTAATTGTATAAGCCATCCTCTTTCATGTATTTACTTTAAATTCTTCATTAGGGCCAGTCCCTTTTTTTCAAACATTAAATAACACAATTGTACAGAAAATAATCGAATTGAATCAGATATATGTACTAACTTTTACTAATCTCTAATATAAAATGACAGTTTCTGCTTCCTTGGAGATGATTTAAAGATAACATTTTAGCCTAAATATTCCAAAATTGAAACCAAGAATCAAATAGTGAATATATGATTCTAAAACACCTACTTTTCCCTCACTCCTGGAACAACAATTATTTTAGTAGTGAAGGATGAAATCATTTGAAAAGATTTTAGATTCACAGTAAATGGTATCTTACATCTGTTCTATATTCAAATAAAATTTACTAGGGTCTCTAATCTATAAAGATACATTCTGTCAGTAATATAGAAAGACAACTGTTTAAAGTCAATTGTTTGAGGTAGTTACCCCCAGATTTCATTCTATAGTCAATATATCAGAGGTCAACCAAATTGAACTGTATTTCCCCTTGAAGGGATTAGCAGCTAATCTACTTTGATTGTTTTTTCTCCCGTTTGCCCCTTTTTCTACATGCAATTTTCCTAGTCTTGGTTTATGGATTGAGTATAAATCAATCTATTCTTTCTAGCTGCCTCTCCATTTGTTCCTCATTTCTTCAGTACTTTTTTCCATATTGCTTTTCACAACACTTCCTATTCTACTGTCCAAGAATACAAGACTTCCATCTGAAATTTTTTACTGGCTTTCTGAAAAGACAATGTTGTGAAATTATGCCACATATAATCACTTTTTGTTCATTATTTTTCTAAGAACATGAAAGTATGTGAAGGATCATAAAGATTTAATAAAATAGGTAACTCCTTCCATCAAATCACAACCTCACTCTGATGTAAGAGATGAATTCTGTAGAGTCACAAGAGATAATGGGAAATTAAATTACATCCTTCATAATGCTGAAAGCCAGTTCCCAAAGGTATATTTTGAACCAGATCTTCCTAATTTCAAAGCTTGAATTCTCTCTGTTGCACATCACTAATGCCTTTCTAGTCAATAGAATGGAACATTTTTTAATATTTTCAGATACCTTCCTTCTACATTTTCTTGGAGTCATCATCTAGTTGAACAGTAAAGTCAGTGATGCAGATTACATTTTTTTCTGCCAAAGATCAAGATGCTTGAGCAGCTGTGAGGAACAGTGAAATCAATGAAGAAGTATATGACTTGCAATATATTTTGGAAATGATATCATTGAGTACCTATTGAGAGTCATTGAGGCACATGAATCAAATCTGTCATACTTGTTTATATGCTATTTCTGTTTATTCTGTTTTATATCCCAAATTCATTTATTCCTAAAAATTAGTTAACAGATAATAGGATAAGAGATTCAGAGCTGGGAGAGATGTTAAGGACATAAAATAAAACTTCCTTATTTTACAGATGAGGAAAATGAGTATCAGATAGGGAAAGTGATTCATCCAAGATCACATTGGTAATAAGGAATTGGCTAGATTTGAACTCAGCTGATATAACTCAAGAGATAGTATTCTTTCAAGTAGAAGAACTTAAACCTTGTTGTAGTGTCTTGATTTAATCAGAATCTTATTCTACATTACTTTTCTTTCACAATCTAACAAATTGTTGCTATTACTATTTTCACCCAGATAATGTCTTCCATCGCTGTCCTTGCATAAGCTTTTCCCCATTTCCAGAATGCAATATATCCGCACTGTCATTTCAAAATATCTCTAGTTTCCATCAAAGCACAGCACAAATGCTAATTCTAAAAGAGGTCTTTATTGATCTTCCTATCCGCTAATGCCTCTCCTACCCCACCAACACCAAAATTGCTTATGGTTATTTTGTATGTACTCATATATGAATATGTCCCTTTGTCTAATAGAATATGAATTCCCTTATATTAGGCATCATTTCATTTTTATCTTTGAAGGCCTAGAACTTAGCACACCGTTTGACACAATGAATGAATGAATTGAAAGCATTTATTAATCACTTATAAGAAGCTCTTTGCTTAGTTCTTAGAATAGAAATACAAATGGACATAAGTCCTTAATGTCAAGGACTGTAACATATTATTATTTTTATCAATTATCAAGCATTTATTTTTTCTTCACTTTATATAGTCCCTGAAAAGAAAAACAAAACATTTTGAATAAATAGGGAGAGTAAATAAAGCAAAGCTGCTTCCTATATCAGTTATATCTTTTTAAAAAGTGTTTCTAATTCTGTTTATTGGTTCACCAAACCTCTCTAGGAGTTGTGTAGTATTGAATGCTGGTTGTCTGGAATTATCATTGACAATATAATGCATCAGCATTCTTAAGTCTTTCAAAACTAATTTTTATCCAATTAGTATTGCAGTACAAAATCTTCTGGTTTCTTTTACTTCACTCTAGATAAGTTCATACAAGGCTTCCTAGGTAGCTATGAAACCATCTCCATCTGTGATCCCTATTAGCCTTGTAATGGTCTTCTTTTGTCAGAAGACAAGCATAGTTTAGTAACTTTTAGAGGATACTTTCAAATTGCTTTTCAAAATGGCTGTACCAATAATTCATAGCTCCTTCAGTAGCTCCATTTTTTTTCTATTTACATCAACTTTGCCAATCCAGTACACATGAGGTGAAACCCCAGAGTTACTTATGGGTACATTTACACATAATAAAACCACAAAGTTTTATTGCATTTATGTAAACAGAAGATACTGTTGGTCATGAGGTCATGAGATACACAAGTTTTCAGTAGTAAATGACCACTGTTATTGCTGTTTGCAGCTCCATTCTTCACAAGGACTCCCTGCAATGTCTGGTTGTCTATGCCTATTCTAGCATTAAGGTCACACAGAATTATGAGTTTGTCCTGTTTCAGCACATTGAGTGGGCTTAGGTTGGGAGTACATAAAAATATTCTAATGTCAAGTGGAAAGAATGAGTAAGAACCAGTTACTCAATCTACAAAATCTTAGTGGACATCAAGAAGCATTATACTAATACTAAGATAATTTGATCTTTAAGGCAGCTCTATATAGCTCAGGAGAAACATTTTTATTTGGTTCTAATTGAGGCAGGAGTCAAGACAACAATAACTTCCCTAACTTGTATGAACAAGAGAAGGTGGTTGAAATGAAAATGAGTACATACATAAGGGGAAGAAGCAGTTTTTGGTCACTAGGCCCTGATACATACTTATAAGGCTAAAAAAGTTAAGCTTAAGAAGCAGTTGAAAGAGTCTTAAAGTAGGTGTTAAAGTGGCTGCATTTTGTTAGGTTATTGATAACAGAGATCCTTTGCAGGCAAACAAAATGCCAACAGCTCTGAGCATCATAAGGACCCAATAGCCACATTTGAGCCTCACCTAATTACCTGCAGGTGTCCCTATTAAAGGGAATTACCATCCCAATTAAGTAGAAGATCTTACTATTAAGTATCATTAGATTTAATTTAGTTCCCTGGGATGTGTCCCAATTAAGTGCATTTCCTGATTGAAAGCACATGTCAATGAAGTGGAGTGTATTTGATATTCAAAGTTTAAAGGAATAAGAAATGATGTACAAAGGATTAACATTTAGGAAAACCTTATGCCAAGCAATAAAAACTAAACAGAAAAAAAAAATGAATTCAAGTGAACTCTTATTTCCAGTTGCTTTTTCTAAATTGATACAGACTATAATAGCATGTCATATAATATTTTAATTGATTGTATTTTCCCATATTAGGAACACAGAGATATGAAAATAAGTACCAGCCCATGGCCAAGAGTCTAAAATAGATGAGGATGGTCCTAATGCAATATGACTTTGGATCTAAAATTAATATGATGCACTGTACTTTCCGTTACTTTCTAGTGATTTTCTTTTAATGTGTTGTTCCTCTTATTTGAAATGTTCTTCCTTCTCATTTTGTCATTCCAACTTCTGTCCAACCTTCAATAATCAGGTCAAATTTCAGCGGTTCTTTGAAGTCTATTGGTTATTTTAACCCTTAAGGCTCATTCTTAATTTTTAATTCCTCCAGCTTTTATAGCACTATTATTTAATTATGCAGTCAGTAGCATCTACATTGTTTTTGTTGTTATGTGTATAGGTCAATTATGCTCCCCCAACTAGAGAAGACAATACTTAAGGGGAGGGATCGGTTTTCCCATGCACACTGATTAGGCTCAGTCTTAAATATAAAATGCTAAGAAGATATCAGTACAGTGAAGATCTGTGATTTCATCCATGGGTTTTACCTTCTGTTGAAACCTATTACAATCCTTCCATAGCTTAGAAGATAATTTTCCTGATCCATTGTGTAAATTAAGAAAGCAATGATTTGAATGAGATTCTGAGAGTTCTAGGAGTTGTAAAATGAAGAGACTTGGTCAGTTTCTCAGAAACATTTCAGCAAAGGCTGCTCTAAAAGGGTGGTTACATTTAAAAACAGCATCCACACTACAATGACAGAACCTATGTGTCCAAATGAGATTTATTAAAATATATTCTATACAACCAATACAGGTTTCTGGATAGGGGTTAGAGACAAAGAAATTCATAAAATCTCCAAGTCTATGGCCAGATTATGGTGATAGGGTAGCAGTTCCTGCTAACAAGGTTTCTGAGCTTTTCCCTTTTTTAGAAGAAACGTTTAGTCTCATCCTGCATTAGCAGTGCTCTCTAGTTATTTTTTTAATAAATGAATATATGTGCGTGTATATAGAATTTTTATTTTATAGAATAAACCAAGCATTTCTATAGCATAGTATAATTTTTTAAAAGATAATTGCAAAAGAAACTACAATGTTCTATTTCCTCTTCTACTAACATGGCAATTTAAATTTTTGTAAATATTCTTACATTTCACTTAAATTGTTAAATTTGTTGTCATATAATTGAGCAAAATAATGCCTTATAATTACTTTAATTAATCTTTGTTAGTAGTATAGTCACCCTCTTCATTTGTAACAATGATGATTTTGTTTTCCTTTGATATTTTAATAAAATTTAGCAATGCTTTATCTTTTTTTATAAAACCAATTCTAGTTTTATTTATTAATTCTTTTTTTATTCTCAATTTTATTAACCTCACCTTTAATTTTTAGTATTTCCAATTTTTTGTTTAATTGGGGATTTTTAGCTCTTTTTCTAGTTTTTATTTTATTTTATTTCATGCCTATGAGAAATAATTATTAATGACCAGTATCAAGGGGAACTTCAGATCCCCCTTTGTTACATGCTGTCAGGCAGATTTGCTGCCCCCCTCAAGAACACACCCAGACAGTATCAAACATGCTGGCTCAATCTGGGTGGGGTCTGAATTCTTTGGATTGAGTACCATATAGAGAGATATTGTCCTGAATCAAAGCGATGGTCAGTCCTTCTGACCTGATATAATCCACTTGGAATTACATGAACCAATTTGATTTGATTGATGCATAATGACCTGCCTCTTATGAGAAAAGGATAAAAATATGCAAAAGTAGTCACATGGCCTCTTTGGGCCACAAGAGGCTAGGAAGCTGCTTTATCAATCCCTTACTAGTACAAATTGAGAAACTGATAAACTTACCAAAGTCTTGCAGGCTGCTTTTCCCCTATTTTATTGATACAAGCATTTAGACATACAAATTTTCCTCTGATCACTGCATTTATTCCATAGGTTTTGATATGTTGCCTCATTATTGCCATTCTTTTTGTGATTGCTAATTTCTATGATTTTTTTCTTTAACCAACTCATTCTTTAAAATTAAGGTGTTTAATTTCTAATTCATTTTTAATCTATATGTTTCCATGATCCCTTATTAAATATAGATTTTGTTGGATTGCAATGTGAAAAAGATACTTTTAATTTTTCTGCTTTTAACTATAAACTTTTATGTCCTAATATATGGTCAATCTTTGTAAAGATTGACCATAAGTCAATCACCAAAGTGAAACACTGAGACAAAGTTATATTCCTTTGTATTTCTATTCAATTCTCTCCAGATATCTATCATATCTAACTTATCTAAAATTCTATTCACTCCTTGCCTTTTAAATTTATTTTTGGTTAGATTTATCTAATTCTGAAAGAGGAAGATTAAAGTTTTCTACTATTACAGTACTTCTCTCTCTCCATGTATAATTCATTTGACTTATTTTAAAAATTTAGGTGTATTTGGTGCATATTGGTTCATTATTGATATTGTTTTATTGTCCATTGTAGCTACTCTGTTTATCTCTTTTTATTAAGTCTATTTTAGCCATAATTTTTTCTGAGATAATAATTGCTATCTGCATCTTTTTTCATCAGCTGAAGCATAAGTTCTACCCTAACCTCAATTTTAAATCCATGTGCATCTCTCAATCTTAAATATGTTTCTTATAAACAACATATTGTTGGATTCTGCTTTTTAAAACATTTTTCTATACATTTCCATTATATGTATACAAAAAATAGTGTGTTCATTCCATTCAAATTCAAAACTACAATTGGTATTTGTGAATTTCCTTCTGTTTTATTTTTACTCACTATTATCCTTCTCATTCTCTTTTTACCCATCCCTCTTACCTTATCTTCTCCTCTAACCCTTGTATACATTATTCTATCCACCCTCTAATTTTATCTCCCTTATCCTCTCCCCCACCCTCCTGAATCTTAATCTACAGATCCTTCTAAAAGCCCCCTACCCCTATCCCCAATCCTCTCACCTCTCTACAAGTCCAGAAGACTTCTACACTCTTTTCAGATGTACACATTGTTTCTTCTTCAACCTAGATCAGCTTTTAAGAATAGTAGTTTCCAAGGAATCAAGGCATTATCTATCACTTCCACTTCTGGATCAATATTTTGTACATAATAATTGCATTAGTGAGGGGGAAGCTAGGTGGCGCAGTGGATAGAGCACCAGCCCTGGAGTCAGGAGTACCTGAGGTCAAATCCGGCCTCAGACACTTAACACTTACCGGCTGTGTGACCCTGGGCAAGTCACTTAAGCCCAATTGCCTCACTAAAAATAAATAAGAAAAAAAAATAATTGCATTAGTGGATGATGGAGAGAGATTGGTGAATGGGACTATTCTTATAGAAGTGGGAGCTTACGCTTCATGACCTTGGCTTGTCTTCTGAGAAATTCTCCTTTGCACAGGTAGTCACACACCCATACAAACAACAAAGCTTCATGGTCTCAATGTCTCATTTAACTCTTTCTTCATCATTATATCTGAGGACTTAACATGGACTTACAGATAACTGTGAAGAACTAGAAAATGACCAAAAATATTGTGACATTGGGTATCTCAAAAATTAATCAAACTGGTACTCAAATAAACATGGTCTATCCCATTGGACTACACTAAAAATCATGATTCATTAATAGAATGTTCCAGAACTTGTCTTAGAGTATACTTCAAGGATCATTTATGAGTCACAATGGCACATCAGTGTAAGATTATTGTATACTAGCATGTGTTGTATTATACACATACAGATAGTATGTGTGTGTATATATACATACATGAATATATGTCTATATACATATGTGTGTGTGTATATATAGGTATGTGTGTGCTGAAAAGTTGATGATCTCTTGTAGTTAAATATCCATGAGCACCTGGACTAAAAAGCTATTGACTGTGTTTCTGTAAGCTAGTGCATCTATGTATCTTTGCTTGTGCCATAAGCAAAAATTGATAAAAACTCACTTGAGAGGGATGAATAATAGAAATAATCACAAAAGTTGATTTTTATACAGTTTTATTCTATAAATTACACAGCTTTATCTATATATTCTTTCAGTAGTTTCTCATTTTGAGAAGAGGGAACTGAAATTCAAAAATGTTAAGTTATCAACCCTTGGCTAAGTGTCAAAGGTTGGATTTGAACTACAGTCACTATGGACACCATGTCCCTCTATCCCACACTCCCTCCAAATATAGGTAGGAACAATGTAAATGTGCCTAGGTGAACTACATATTTGAAAACCTAATTATTTTTAACTGCTGACAGATATAAGTATTTCTCACGAAGCTAAATTGTTTATTTTTATTTTGAGAACTGAAGTACTAAAATATCTCAAATTTCTTCTGTAATCCACAGAATTCAAACTACATATTTTAATACTCCCTTCCTATTCAAAAAATCTCAACTGAAAATATTCTTCATGCTTCATTTCTCATTCCCATGCCTTTCCAAATTTTCTAAAGATTCTGTAAAGCACTAAAATATTGTTTCAAATGTGAATGAATAAATGGGTCTTTCTTCTGTATGTTAATTCTATAGCTAATTTCTCAAAGACTAAAGGGAACAACAAAGAAACATTTCAGTCTATAATTGTGGTTCTCTTTTAATTTCCCCTCCATAAGTTTACCAGCCTTCCTGTCTGCAGCATCCCTGTCTGAAAGGCAGAGTTGTTGTTTGTCTGTTTATTTGCTTGCTGCTGCTGCTGCTACTACTACTTCATTTCAGTGAGGTCCAACTCTTTATGACTCCATTTGAGGTTTTCTTGGCAGATACTAGAGTGGTTTGCCATTTACTTCTCCAGCTCATTTTTCCAGATGAGGAACTAAGGCAAACAGGGTAAAATGACTTTGGGTCAAACAATTAGGAAGAACATGAGGCCAGCTTTGAACTTAGGAAGATGAGTCTTCCTGACTCCAGGTCTGGTACTTTATCAATTGTACCACCTAGATGCAGAATGGGATAGAATAAGAGCCTGGCCTTACAACCAGGAAAGTGGACTATATGATTCTGAGCAAATCTTATCAATGTTATAAGACTATGAATTACAGAGAAGGTGCTAACATACCCCCAGCTACCAAGGAGCTTATACTTTACTTAAGGAATATAACATTATATTGTTTTAAAAAATTAAAATGTATTACTAGGAAAGAGAGGTGGCACGACCAGCTAAAGAGCATCAAAAATTGAAGGAAGCTAGTTATTCTAAAAGACAGAATTGAGGAGGAAATGAATTACAGGCATGGGTACAGGCAGGGAAGTAAGAAAGGGAATGACAAGTTTGCAGTATAGCAAATGGGCAAATATGATTTGAAGACAACCAGAGTCATTGTCCAATCTTTATTCTTCTATAAATCTCCTATACAATCAGTGTTCAACTTTCAGTACCATTCCTAAAGAAGAGCAATGCCCTATAAATTTGAAAAGTTATGCTGAAGCCAGACTATGTAAGGTTTTAAATGCTAGGGTCAGGAGTGTGTCTTTTATCCTAGAATCATATAGAGTCAGGGTAGTGTAAAGCAGTAACCTGATCAGACTGAAGCTAGAGGAAGGTTATTTTAAAATTTCTGTAGATCAGTGGTATCAAACTTGAGAGAAACATATCCCCAAAAGCTGAATATTGACTTAGAAAAGCATGAATTAACATTATCTATGTTGTATTACAGGGTTTTAAAAAAATTTTAGTAAATATTTGTCAATTACATTTTAATTTGTTTCCTACAATGAGTTTGGCACCTGTGGTGAATGAATTAGAAGCAGAGAGAACTATTAAGGGGTTACCTCAATACTTCAACCTTGAGGTGATAACAACCCAAAATAATTTGTACTCATTGTGTAAAGGAGACAGTTGCTAGAGATGTTGTTGTAGAGGTACAATTAATAAGACTTTACAACTGATTGTTTAGGGGAATAAGATGATTTCCTTTTTTGAAGTATATTGCAACTTATATAGAGAAACTGCTCTTTATATCTCTTAAAGACATATGTTTAGAGATAAGATTTTCCTCTTTTCAAAGTAAAACAGAGACTGTGATATCTATAATAACTATCCTACAAACACCCATTTTCAGTATGAATCAGTGATTTTCATTTTTACATTTGACTCTTTAAAGGAAGTTTGAATGAGGAAAAATACACCAAATTTTATTTGAGAATAAGGCACCATCTTTACAAAATTACATTTAGTATCTTTATCATTTTGAAATTTTGTTATTTCCATTCTTAGAAATCTTAGATTAAAATGATGATTATTTATGACTTTTTAGCTCTCAACCTAAGTTTGCCAAAAAAGCTTTTACTTGTTCTATCTCTTTAATATATTATATCCTTTTCAGAGTGAAATGTGGTAATTATGTTTATTCCAAGAATCATTTCTGATTAGCTAGCTAATTATTTTTCTTTATTACAAGTTTGTGAAGGTAGCTGAATAAATTATACTTGTAGAATTATCAAATTTGTGAAAGTTTTTGTCTTAATATGTTAAATGGAATTTAAACAGCAAATGAAACATTACTTAACATTGAAATGTTAGAGCCTGGTATCATATCCACTCTTCCTCTTTCCCTTCTCTATGGTAAAGAGTTGACTTTTGAAACTGTTTGCTTATTTATATAGTAATATTTATATAGTACCATGATGGATTTGTAACTTAATCAATTTTCATATATCCTCCACTAATGCTGAAACAGAGCTTAATACTTTATTATGTATATATATAAAATAATATTATGCATACTGTGCTATATACTAACATATAAGCATTTACATATATATATATATATATATATATATATATATATATATATATATATATATATACTTAAATACACTTTCTTAGGCTATAGAAGTGACTTTCAAAGCTGATATCATTGAGATCAAGGGATTTGAACATTTTCCCCAACTTAAAAGGAGTTCAAATATAATCTTTGTGTACAAAAAACCAAATTGGAGCAGCTAGGTGGCGCCATGGATAGAGCACAGGCCCTAGAGTCAGGAGTACCTGAGCTCAAATCCGGCCTCAGACACTTAACACTTATTAACTGTGTGACCCTGGGCAAGTCACTTAACCCCAATTGCCTCACTAAAAAAAAACCACACACACACAAAACCAAATTAACTGAGTAAATAGAGTCATTTGTAAATTTGTTCAGTATTTATTTATCTATTTGCTTATTTATTTATTTGCTTATTTGTCTATTCACACATTTATTTGACTGTTTATTCATTTATTCATTCATTTCTTTTTAGCCAAGGCAGTAAAAAGCATCTGTGTATTCAGAATTTTGCTTAGATAAAAAGTCAATATTGAATTCCAATAAATGATTTTTAAAATTATAAAACATCAAGTGCAGTTACAAGAGTTCCAATTCATCCTGTTTTAGAATATCTTACTTCCAAAGGCTGAAGGAAAAATGATTCCACAGATGTCAATACTCTAATAATACTAATCACAGCCCTCTTATGCTTACCCATCATTTGAGAATCTTGTCTATGTATTTACACAAATAAACAACAGAGGGCATCTAGGTGGCACAGTGGATAAAGTACCAGCCCTGGATTCAGGAGGACCTGAGTTCAAATCCAGCCTCAGACACTTAACACTTACTAGCTATGTGACCCTGGGCAAGTCACTTAACCCCAATTGCCTCACCAAAAGATAAAAATAAACAACAGAGGATTCACCCTTTGTACTGTGGCTTCTTTTATATCTCTTCATATTGCATGTATATCTTTTTAAAATTAGAAAAAGCTAAAAGTAATGTTATTGACTTTATCATTTTTGCTTAGAGAACTTTAGCTAATACCTTTCACTACTCAAGGAGGGCAAAAGAGACCAGGAATCACCATATCCAGTAAAAATATAATCCTTGTCAAAAGGGATGATAAGGCAGCCAAGAGTAATTCAAAATATAAGCTTGTTTGCAAAACTCTAGAAAGAATGCAGAGAATCATCAATAGTATCACCTCATAAAATATTGAAAAGTATGTGAGGGGAAAAGAAGTGTTCAGAGCTCTTGTTATGAAGCCTTATTAAACCAATCATTGTGAGGACATTTTTAGGTGAAACTTAAAAGAAGTCAACAAATCAAAGTGAAGTTAAATGGATCTGTCAGCATTTCTGTTGCAATCTAATTTTATCAGTGATGAGAGTGTAGCACTATCACATTTGAACTCTACCATCTCAGAATACAAAGTGAGAAAGCAGCAAAAACACAGAAATCAGCAAAAGCAGTGATTTCTCCCCCAGTTAAATCTAGAACAAAGCTTATCTTGAAGAAATGCAATTTTTAAATTGCTCAGATTGATTTTTAAGATATCTCAAAAATGAGAAAAAATTAAAATATACAAATATTAAAATAAAGGAGACTAGAAAAATATTAGCAAAATTCATGTCATATCTAAAAATTTTTATAAAACAAAACCTTATTAACGTATTTTCCTTTTTTACATTTCTGATATTTCCCTCCTATTTTCTTTCCTTCATTTACCAGAGATCCATCTCATGAAATAGATTTATAAAGAATAAATAAAAGATTAAGAAATTTTTTAAATCATCAAAACTAATCAATATGTTCATATTCTACTTCTGCAAAGGAGAGGAGGTCAACCACCATCTCATAACTCTTGGTCTTTGTTCCCATATATTTTATTGATATATTCATGCTTTCTTGGGTAATTTTCCACATTCATGTTTGTACTTTATTTTACTGTGGTTGTTCTTTCCATTTAAAATTTGTATTCATTATGTATATTCTCTTTCCTGGCTCTGATTATTTTAACCAGCACCAGTTTATGTATGCTTATTCACACTTATATATATATATTAATTAATTCTTACAGTACATTAATATTCCATTTCATTTATGTATCACAATTTATCAAATCCCTATTTGTCAAATCCTTATCCACAAATCCCAAAGTATCTATTTTGTTTCAAATCATTTGCTAAGACAAAGAATTCTGCTATAAATGCTTTTATGTTTATGGAACTTTAATTTTAACAGTGATATAAAGTATATCCATAGTTGTAGAATGCCTGAGTCAAAGAGTATGGACATTTTAGTCACTTTATTTACATAAGTACAAATTGCCTACCCAGATGGTTTTACTAATTCACAATCCTACCAAATAACGCACAAACTTACCATCTTCCCACAACCCCTCCAATATTGAATATTTCCATCTTTTTTTCCTATTTGTCAATTGGCTAGATATGAGAAGAAAACTTGTTATAGTTTTGATTCTGATTTTTATTATTATTGGAGATTTAGATTATTCTTTAAAATAGCTTTTAATAGTTTGCAATTCTTCTTTTGAGAACTGTTTATTATATTCTTCGACCACTTGTCTCTTGGAGAATGGCTTTCAGCTGTCTATATTTGTTTTAGTTTATGTAGATCTCATATACAAAATTCTTATCACAGAAATTTGATGCAATTTATTTTTCCACTGTTCAACTCCTTCCATCTTAATCATATAGGCATAATCTTTTGTTTCTATTTGTTTTCAATTTCATCCTATTAAAATTACCAATTTTATATTGTGTAATTTCTTATCTTGTTTGATGAATGATACTTTTCTTGGACAGGCAAGATGGTAGAATGAGAGGAAGCAATGTATCTCAGGCCTTCTGATAACTACTCCAATTAGGATCTTAGACAAGGACAACATTGACTAGTGATCAGAAATATAAAGAGAAACCATAGTGAATCATCTTTCCAAAACAAGACCATAAATTCAACAAATAGAGGCAAATGAATTGGTCAGTAACTGAGGAAGAAGTATGAGTCATAATCACAGCTGCACCACATGAGGAGAAGATTGGAGAGAAACTATCTCTTGGAACCAAAAAAGGTTTTTAAGCTACAGCCTTTGACCAAAAGAAGATTGACTTCCTGTTGTCCCAAACCAATAAATAGGATGCCAATTAAGAAAGGTCAAGATTACATAAAGATGATAAAGATGCTCCAGAAGTTCAAAGGACATAGCTGAAACACAAACTTCCACTTTGGTCATACTGTATGATCTTTTTGATATATCAGTGTAATCTCATTGCTAGTATTTTATTCAAAATTTTTACATTAATATAATAAATTTTTATTACTCTGTTTTTGTTTTTCCTAGTTTAGGTGTCAGCATTATATTTGTGTCATAAATGTAATTTGGTAAAAATCTTTGTCAATTTTCTCAAATAGTTTAAGTAATATTGAAATTTAATATTTTTCTTGTAGAATTAATTTATGAATCCATTTGGTTCTGGTAATTTTTCTTAGGGAGTTCTTTAATGGATAGTTTATTTGCTTTTTTCTAAGTTAAGATTATCTACATATTATGTTTCCTCTTCTATTAATCTGGGAAATTTATACTTCTATAAATATTCATCCATTTTGCTTACATTGTCTGATGTACCGGAAAAATATCACAAACTATCCGCTAATAAATGCTTTAATTTCTTCTCCACTGGTGGTGAATTCACCTTTATCATTTTTGATGCTGGTTATTTGTTTTCCTTTCATTTTAAAAATCAAATTATTTGTTTGTTATATAGATTTTTCCCATAAAACTAGCTCCGTGTTATTTATTAGTTCAATAGATTTCTTATTTTAATTTTACTAATCTCTTCTTTGATTTTCAGGGATTCAAATTTGGTGTTAAATTAGGGATTTTTAATTTGTTCTTTTTTAGGCTCGTTTTTAGTTGCATGTCCAATTCATTTATCTGCTCTTTATTTTGTTGGTATAAGCATTTAAAGATATAGATTTGTCCCTAATTACTGCTTTGTCTGTATCCCATAAATTTTGGTTTCTATGATTTGTCCAGTGATCTCTTCATTCTTTATGATTATATTGTATCATTGTCACTTTAATTTTATTTGGTTTCCATGGCACTTTATTAAATGTAGCTTTTATTTTATTTTATAATCTGCAATGGACACATTTAATATTTCTGGTTTTCTGCATTTAATTGGGGGTTTTTATGCCCTAGTATATAATGTCTCAGGGAGGGATTAGTGAAGGAGGGAGAGAGAAAATACGAAACTGAAAAATTTTAAATGAATGTTAAAAATTGTTTTTATTTCATGTAAATGCAGGGAATACAATGTACTTTTTAATTATTTAGAGCATTTTGTAAAGCTAGTCATATCTTTGATTTCATATAAAAACTGCCCATTTATGTCCTTTGTCCATTTTATCAATAGGGGAATTTCACATTTCCGTAAATTTAACAAAGTTCTCTATATGTTTGAGAAAAAAAGACATTTATCTGAGAAACTGTCTATACATTTCCCCAAAAATTTTTGCTTTCCTTCTAATCTTGGCTACATTGGTTTTATTTGTACAAAAACGTTTTAATTTAATGTCATCAAAATTATCCATTTTATATCTTGCAATGGTTTCTACCTCTTGTTTATTCAGAACTTCTCCTATTCTCAAATCAGCTAGTAATGTATTATATTTTCTTCCACTTTACTTATGATATCTCCTTTATAAATAGGTAATGGATCCATTTTGACCTTATCTTGGTAAATGTAAGATGTTGGCATATCCTTACCTTATGCCTGACTGCTTTCCAGTTTCCCCCCAAATTTTTATCAAATGGTGAATTCTTATCCAAAATTCTAAATCTTTACATTGTTTCAAATGCAAGTTTGCCCTAATCATTTAGTACTGCAAATTCTATGCCTAATCTGTTCCACTGATGCACTTTTCTATTCCTTAACCATTACTAGATTGTTTTCATATATATATATGCATTATAATATACTTTTTAAAGATCTGGTACTGATCAATCTCCTTCCTTTACATTTTTCATTAATTCCTTAGATATTCTTGGCTTTTTGTTTTCTCCAAATGAATTTTGTTATTAGTTTTTCTAACTCAATAAAATAATTTTTATTAATTTATTTGGGATGGCATTGAATAAGTAGATCAGTTTAGGTACAGTTGTCATTTTTATACAATGGCTCTGTCAACCCATGAAAAATTAGTATTTCTCCAATTATTTAACTCTCAATTTATTTGTATAAAAATGTTTTATAATTATATTCATGTACTTCCTGAATTTGTCTTAGTAGGTTTACTCACAGGTGCTTTATACTATCTAAGATTATTTTAACTGGGGTATCTCTTATTATAACTTCTTTCAGGGTTTTGTTGCTAATATACAGAAATGCTAATGATTTATTTGGGTTTATTTTGTGCCCTGCTACTTTTTGGACCCTGAGGTCGAGTTGATTCACATTTTTACTTGAGGTTTTGCATGTTGCTGCTTTGATTTTGTTGTCTTTTTCTGAGTTTGTGTTTTGATGCTTTCTACATTTGGGATCGTTTTTATTGTTTGTGTGTGTGTGTGTGTGTGTGTGTGTGTGTGTGTGTGTGTGTGTGTGTGTGTGTTTGTGGGGCAATGAGGGTTAAGTGACTTGCCCAGGGTCATACAGCTAGTAAGTGTCAAGTGTCTGAGGCCATATTTGAACTCAGGTCCTCCTGAATCCAGGACTGGGGCTTTATCCACTGTGCCACCTAGCTGTTCCTGTTTGCTCATTATTTAAGCCTAATTCTTTTCTTTAAAAATACTTTAAAAAATTTTGTTTGTTTAATCATGAGTGTTTTATTATTTTCCAGTTATATGTAAAGATAATTTTCAGCATTTGTTTTCATAGGATTTTAATTTCAAATTTTTCTCCCACCATCCCTTCCCTCCCTGCTTCCCCAAGATGGAAAGCACTCTGATATAGGTTAGTAGGCCTCCACCAGTCCCGGACAACTGCGGATCAGTGCCTTGAAGAGCCACAGGCCACAGTGTGGCTGTGCAGTCAAATATGGGAGCCACAGCTCCTGAGTGACTTATAACCAGTAACTGTCGCATCCCGTGTTGTATCTAGCCCATGAGGAATAGCTGGAGTGTCTTCTCCAGGGTGCTGGCCTGGGCAGATCAATATGGAAAACAAGCTGTTGCCCATGCAGCAGGTTTTCCCTCTCTGCAACACTGGTGGACCAAAGGAGAGGCAGAGCCAATACAGTTTGGCACCAGTGCCATGCAGGAGTTGCCAGAGGGATGTGATGTCCAACATCCAACATCCAACTGCCTAAGGGACTCTGACTCCTGATTTTTCCTCAGGGTTAACTCCCAAAGTCTTTCCCATAT
Source organism: Dromiciops gliroides (assembly GCF_019393635.1). Taxonomy (NCBI): domain Eukaryota; kingdom Metazoa; phylum Chordata; class Mammalia; order Microbiotheria; family Microbiotheriidae; genus Dromiciops; species Dromiciops gliroides. Next base: position 116,867,713 of record NC_057863.1, read on the forward strand.
ATGGGTATAGCCGCAAGGCAGTGGAGGTTTAAAATCAGGGTTTCCTTCTCCTAGGCAGTTTGCCTGCCAAGGCTAATGAGCCCCATCTGCCTGAAGTGACTGGTTTTAAGGCACCAGTGATTTGCCTTCGCCCCTTCTCCTGTTAGTGGAAACAGTTCCACCATGAGAAAGCCAGGAGATAGGCTTCGGTTGTCAGAGACTATTTGAGACGCATGCTATTGGAGCATTTTATAGAGAGTGGGAGCTTATGCCCACTCCCACCCCGGCATGACAAACCTTTGGAACCATATAAGTGATATAGGTTGTATATATATGTACAATAATATTAAACACATTTCTACCTTGGGCATATTGTGAAAGAAGAATGAGAACACAAGGGAAAAACATCAAAAAAGGAAAAAAAAGCCAAAAAGTAGAAGCAGTATGTTTCAATCTGCAATCAGAATCCACAGTTCTTTTTTTTTTCTGAACGCAGAGAACATTTTTTATCATGAGTTCTTTGAATTTATTTTGGATCATTGCACTGCTGAGAAGAGCCAAGTCTATCACAGTTGATTATCACATGATGTTGCTGTTACTGTGTACAATGTTCTCCTGGTTCTGCTCATCTCACTCAGAATCACTTCATGTAAATCTATCCAAGTTTCTCTGAAATCTTCCTGCTCATCATTTCTTATGGCATGATAATATTCCATTACATTCATATACCACGATTTGTTCAGCCATTTCCCAATTAATGGACATTCCCTTGATTTCTAATTCTATGTCACCACAAAGAGAGCTGAGATAAATATTTTTGTACATGTGGGTCTTTTTCCCTCTTCTATGATCTCTTTGGGATATAGACTTAGTAGTGATATTTCTGGGCCAAAGGGTATGCACAGTCCCGCAGCCCTTTGGGCATACTTCCAAATTGCTGTCCAGAATGGTTGGATTAATTTACAGCTCCACCAACAATGCATTAGTGTTCCAATTTTTCCACAACTGCTCCAACATTTATTATTTTACTTTTGTGTCATGTTAGCAAATCTGAGAGTTGTGAAGTGACATCTCAGAGTTGTTTTTATTTGAATTTCTCTAACCAATTGTGATTTAGAACATTTTTTTCAAATAGCAATATATAGCTTTAATTTCTACACCTGAAAACTGCCCTAATACATGGCCAATTTTTCAGTATGTACCATGTACTGTTGAGAAAAAGGTATATTTCAGATGTCTATCATATCTAAATTTTCTAAAATTCTCTTCACCTCTTTAACTTATTTATTTTGTAGTTATATTTATCTAGTTGTGAGAGGAGAAGGTTCAGATCCTCCACTAGTATCTTTTTGTTGTCAATTTCCTCTTGTAACTCATTTAATTTTCCTCTAAGAATTTGGATACTATACCACTTGATGCATATATGTTAGTATTTATATCACTTCATTTTCTATGGTATCTTTTAGCAAGTTGTAGTTTCCTTCCTTATCTCTTTTAATTAGATCTATTTTTGCTTTTGCTTTTGCTTTTTCTGAGATAAGGGTTGCTACCCCTGATTTTTTTTTTATTTCAGCAGAAGCATAATATATTCTGCTCTAACCTTTTAGCATTTGTCTGTGTGTATCTCTCTGCTTCAAATGTGTTTCTTGTAAACAACACATTGTGGGATTATGGTTTTAAATCCACTCTCCTATTCATTTGTGTTTTATGGGAGAGTTCATCCCATTCACATTCACAGTTATGATTACTAACTGTCTATTTTCCTCCATCTTATTTTCCCCCTTTGTCCTTTTTTTTCTTCTTTCATCCTGTTACTCCTCACCAGTCTTTTCTTTCTGAACCCTGATTTCCCCAATCTCCCCTCCCTTTTATCAGCCACCCCTTCCTTTTCTTTCCCCTTTACTCCCCTGCTTCTTCCCTCCCTTCTGTAAGTACCACCCTTTTCCCCTTAGCATTTTACTTCCTTAAAGAATAAACTAAATTTCTTTATCCAAATGGGTGTATATGTTATCACCTCTTTAAACCAATTCTGATGAGATTAAGGTTGAAAGAATGCTCACCCCTCCCTTCTTTCCCTCTATTGTAAAATATTTTTGTGCCACTCGATATGATGTAGTTAACCCTATTCTAACTCCCTTCCTCTCTCCTCCCCCTATTCTCCTTTTATTCTGCCCCTTATTTCTTTATATCATTGCATCAAAGTCTATTTAGTAACCATACCCTAATAGAGATAGTTTCCAAGAGTTAAAAGTATTATTGTCCCTCGTGGGCATGTAAACAGTTTAACCTTTTTGAATAACTTTTCCCCTCTGTTTACTTTTTTGTACTTCTCTTGAGTCCTGTATTTGAAGATCAAATTTTCTTTTCAGTTCAGGTCTTTGCTTCAGGAGACATTGGAAGTCCCCTATTTCATTGAATGTCAATATTTTCCCCTGAAAAAGAATATTCAGTTTTGCTGGGTAGTTGATTTTTGGTTGTAATCCAAGATACCTTGCCCTCTCAGAATATCATATTCCAAGCCTTGAGATCCTTAATGTTGAAGCTGCCATGTGCTGTGCAATCCAGACTGTGGCTCTGTGATATTTGTTTCTTTCTGGCTGCTTACAATATTTTCTCCTTCAATTGATAATTCTAGAATTTGCCTACAATATTCCTTGGAGATTTCCTTTTGAGGTCTCTTTCAGTAAGTGATCTGTGGACTCTTTCAATGACTATTTTATCCTCTAATTCTACAATTTCAGGGCAGTTCTCCTTGATAATTTCCTGAAATATTATGTCTAGACTCTTTTTCTCATCATTTCTTTCAGGTAGCCCGATAATTCTCAAATTATCTCTCCTGGATCTATTTTCCAGGTCAGTTTTCTTTTCTGATGAGGTATTTCATATTTTCTTCTATTTTTTTCTTTCTTTTGGGGCAGCTAGGTGGCGCAGTGGATAGAGCACCAGCCCTGGATTCAGGAAGACCTGAATTCAAATCTGACCTCAGACACTTAACACTTATTAGCTGTGTGACCCCGGGCAAGTCACTTAACCCCAATTGCCCCACCCAAAAAAAAGAAAAAAAAGAAATTTTGACTGATTTGTAGTGTCTTATGGAGTCATTAGCTTCCATCTGACTAATTCAAATTTTTACAGCATTATTTTCTTCAGTAAACTTTTATACCCCCTTTTCCATTTGACCAATTGTTTTTCGTATTTGACCAATTGTTGTTCCCATTTGGCCAATTTTATTTTTTAAGGAATTGCTTTCTTCAGTCAATTTTTCTGCTTCCTTTTCCAAACTGTTGATTCTTTTTATATAATTTTCTTGTATCACTTTCATGTCTCTCATTTCTTTTCCCATTTTTTCTTCTACCTCTCTCATTTGATTTTTAAAATCCTTTTTGAACTCTTCCAAGAAGGCTTTTTGGTCTTGAGATGAATTCATCTTCTACCTTGAGGCTTCACATGTAGGCATTTTGAGGGTATTATCTTCATTTGAATTTGTATTTTGGTCTTCCCTGTCAATACAGAAGCTCTCAATACTAAGGGTCCTTTTCTGTTTCTTACTCATATATATTTACCTTTAAATTTGAGGTCTGCTCCTGGGGCACAGGGGCCACTGTTGCAAGCTTTTTGTACAGGACCAAAGGGGGCTGGTGTTCTTCTATGAAGCCTCTTTTGCTTGTGAATTCCTCACAGCCTTAGACCTGCTCCCTGTGCTGGGATGGCTTGGCCAAAGGGTGCCTGTCCTGTGGGTATTTCTTTAGGTGGCAATTTGCCCTCTCAGCTTGTGCTAGTGGCTCTCACAACTGGTCTGCTGCACCACCAGCCTGTTAAGCCAGGACCAAGTGGCCTCAGTTGCTGTACGGTGGCAAAGAGCCTCTTGTTGCCTTGCCCTGATCCCTTCATGCCCCGCTGCATTGAGCCGCAGTATGCTCTCCTTTTGCCAAAGTGAAACCAACTTTGCTCAAAGTCTTCTAAATGAACTCAAGTTGGAAGATTGTATCTCTCTGTGTTTTTGTAGGTTCTCTCATTTCAGAATCTGTTCAGAGGCTTGATTGAATGTTGTTTTTGAGGGAAACTCAGGAGAGCTCAGGCAACTTCCTGGCTTCTCTCTGCCATATTCCACAATATTTCTTAACTCTTTAAGCCTATTTCTTGACTTTTAACTTTAAGGATGGGCTCTTCTCCAGGAGGCAGTGTCTCAGACTTCAGGCCTTTGTTGCTACTGCTCTCAGAGCTAGTTCTGAGGTCTCTAAGTTTTCAGTTTTTCTCAGGTGTTATGATCTAAGGTGAGGTGTGTCCACCTCTCTGCTGTCCTGCGCTCTGGTTTATGAGCAACCACAAGCACTCTTTTCCACCCTGAAACTATGACCAGGGTTCCAACTCCTGTTGTTTTCCTCCTCACCTTGGGATTGGGACTTAGAAACACATATGGGCAATGAAACAGAGTCCTGCTCCTAGTATCTGCATAGGATCCCCTTTAATCTTTTTCTAACTATTTATCAGACCTCTTTCTCACATGCAAGCTAAGAGCTCCAGAAGCTACTGCTGCCAATTAAATAGTTCCCCAAGCCTGCTGTTTGCTTACCACATCCTGTTCTGGAATGCCCTCTATTCATATCCCTGTGAGATTGACCTTTCTTGCCAACCTTCAAAGTTTTTTGAGCTGCAATTTTTTTCACCCTGACTTTTGTTGGTTCTGTTGCTCCATAAATTATTTTGATTCATTATTTTAAAGTTATTTGAATGATAATTTAGGAGAGCTCAGGAAAGTCTTGCCTTTATTCTGCCATCTTTTTCTAGGAATTTTCTAACAACTTGGCCCCCATTTATTTTCTAATCCATTGCTACCACAAAGGGTGAAGATATAAATATTTTGATACATAATAGTCCTTCTACACAGGGTCAAGTGCTGTATATAGATGGATGAAGAGGTGAAGCCCAATTAAATAGGAGATACAGTATAGATTAGATTGGCTTAATTTAAGGAAACTGAGCAGCACTTTGAGTGGTCTCAAATGATTACAATTCAACACAAAATCTATTTCATCACTAGTGTTACCCCTAAGATGCTATATACATTTGAATCAAGAAATACTGTGATTGGCAAAGAATAAAAATTGCAAGTAACTCAAAGAGAATTTTTTTAAATTATAGCTGTTAATAAGAGAAGAAAAATAAATGAAAAGAATTAGAAAAGGTAATGAGGAAACAAAACTATCACTTTTTGCAGATGGCATGATGTTATGGTTAGGTATAAATGAGATTTTCCCCATCCCTTAGTTATAAGAGATTTAATATAGTTATAAGTGATTTAATTAAGATAGTAATCAATATATTAACTAAAAACTGTGATTTATTATATTTAGATATTATTATTATTACAATTATATTAATAGGTTAAGTCTCCTGACTAACTTTCAAATGTCAAGCATTAAGTAATATAAGAAGATAAAGTAGTCAGCAATATTATATTTTAGAAAGCACAAGTGTCATGCTTGACTCAAGGGGTTCACACAGCTCACCAGTGGCATGCTTGACTAATAGAAGGGGGTCATGCAGCATGACTATGACCCATCCTGTTGTCATCATAAGACTGATAAGATTATTGGAAAATGCTGACATTATGGTCACATAGGCAGTTACCATATTTCCTAATTATATGCTCTAATTTTAGAAATGACTAATTAAGATTAATACTATATTATATAAGTGAAAATTTATTAAGATTAATACTATGTCATATAAGTGCAACTTTTAGAAGGGTATATAAACCCATGGATTTTGTAACTCAGGGTCTTTCAGGTCCAACCCCTGAATGACTGGTTTTATTGTAAGATGAGGCCTTCTCTCAATAAACCTATTTTCTATGGCTTGGAGACTTTGTTGTTTCTGTTCCTCTGTCAGACTTAGAAATTTTCCCACCATAGGAAATACTAGACAATCAACTAAAAAGCTACTTGAAATTATTAACAACTTTAGCAAAGTTGCAGGATACAAAAAAAGCCCCCACATAAATCATCAGCATGTATATATATATATATGTGTGTGTGTGTGTGTGTGTGTGTGCGTGTGTGTGTGTGTGTGTGTGTATGCATGTGTATAACACCAATAAAGTCCAGCAACAACAGATAAAAAGAGAAATTCCATTTAAAATAACTGTGGCCAATATAAAATCCTTGGGAGTCTACTTTCCAAGACAAAAAAGCAAGTATATAACCAGAACTACAAAACACTTTTCACAGAAATAAAGTCAAATCTAAATAATTGGAAAAATATTAATTCATGGGTAGGTAGAGCCAATATAATAAAAATGACAGTCCTACCTAAGTTTATTCATTTATTGCTATACCAATCAAACTATCAAAATATTTTATAGAGCTAGAAAAATAATAACAAAATTCATCTGGAAAAATAAAAGTTCAAGGATATCATGGGAATCAATGAGAAAAATACAAAAGAAGGTAGTCTAGTCGAACCAGATCTCAAATTGTATTACAAAGTAGTAATTATCAAAACAATCTGGTACTGGCTAAAAAAAAGAGAGGTAGATTAGTAGAATAGAATAGATAGAAATTATGCTATAGTAAATGACTATAGTAATCTATTATATGATAAAGCCAAAGATCCAAACTTTTGGAAAAAGGACTCATTATTTGAAAAAAAACTGCTGGGAAAATTGGAAAACAGTATGGCAGAAATTAGATATAGACCAACATCTCACACCATATACTAAAATATGGTCAAAATGGGTACATGATTTACACATAAAGGATGATATCATAAACAAATTAAGAGAGTATAGAATCATTTATCTGTCAGATTTATGGGCAGAGCAAGAATTTAGGAGCAAAGAAGAAATAGAGAGTAAAATAAAATGTAAACTAGGTAATTTTGATTATATAAACTCAAAAAGCTTTTGAACAAACAAAACTAATGTAAAACTTGGAAAGAATTTTTGAAACAAATATCTCTGATAAAGTCCTCATTGCTCAAATATATAGACAAATGAGTCAAATTTATAAAAATACAAAATGGTCAAAGGATATGAACAGGCAGTTTTCAGAAAAATAAATCAAAGCTATCTATAATCATATGAAAAAATGCTTTAAATCACTATTGATCAGAGAAATGCACATTAAAACAACTCTGAGGTATCACTTCTCCTATCAGAGTGGCAAATATAAGAAAAACAAAATATTGGATGTTGGAGGGGATGTGGGAAAGCTGGGACTCTAATCCACTGTTTGTGGAGTTGTGAAAAAGATCTAACCATTTTGGAGAATAATTTGGAACTATGACCAAAGGGCTATAGAACTGTGCATACCCTTGATCCAGCAATACCACTGCTAGGTTTATATCCCAAAAGACATCCCCAAAAAGAGGAAAAGACCTCTTTGTACAAAAATATTTATGGCAACTTTTTTGTGGTGGCTAACAATTGGAAATCAAAGGAATGCCCATCAATTGGGGAATGGCTAAACAAACCATGGTGATGGTGATGGAATATTATTGTGCTATAAGAAATGATGAGCAGAACGACTTCAGAAAGTCCTGGAAAGACATGTATGAAATCATGTATAATGAAGTGAGTAGAACCAAGAGAACATTGTGTACAGAGACAGTAATATTGTTTGATGAACTGTGAATGACTTGGCTATTCTCAACAATACAATGATTCAAGACAATCCCAAAGGATTATTGATGAAACATACTATCCACCTCCAAAGAAAGAACTGGTGATGATGATGGAACACACTGAAGCATGCTATTTTTTACTTTCATTTTTTTCTTTTAGTCATTTTCTTGTACAAAATGACAAATATGGTAATATTTTACATAATCATACATATATAACCCATACCTGATTTTTTGCCACCTCAGGAAGGGGCAGAGGAGGAAGGGAAAGAAAGTTAAAATTTTGGAACAAAAAAACTATAAAAATGTTTATTAAAAATAAAAAATAAAAATAAAAACATGCACCAAAAAAAAAATTAAGTATAGCTGTTGTAAATGGGATTTGCTGTGTGGTTAATTATTATTTAGATGTGATTATTATCTTAAAAACCTCATCCAGAATGTTTAAGATTGAAAAAGTGAGTGATCTAGTCACATTATAAGAATTATGCAAAAGTGATTCATAACATGAATAATTCACAACCTACTATAAGGACTAGGGAAAGATGTCTAGCTCTGCGAGTGAATATTATATGGAGAAATTATGGAGAGAGTCAGCCAAAGGATTGCAAAGGCTGAGGAGAGAGGAAGAATTGCAGTCTCCACCAGTGGAAGGAAGTCCTCAAACTGAAACAGATGGGATCAGGAATATTAAAAAACACACAAACAAAACAAAACAAAACTATTGGTGCAGACAATACATTTTCATATATATCTCTTAAATGAGAACTATAAGAATTCAAAATAAGTTGGAAAAACTACCCAAACAGAAAAAACAAAAGCAGTAAATGGATAATAGCTACTTTACAATTTACATAGCCATCCAATAGATTTGCTCTATCTTTATTTATATCTTGGTAAAACACTGTGGATGGTCATTGAACTAGGCCCATAATTGAATAGAACTAGGAGAATTACCTCCTTTGGGGAATGCATGTTATGCTTTAATGTGACAAAGATCTGTAGTGTGACAATCTAGAATAAGATTCAGAATAAGAATACCTACAGTGCTGTGGACCACTTCTTTAGCAAATTATTTGCTTCTTTTGGATTTTATCATCTTATCTGTAAATTGAGGGGGTTGGGCTTAGATCTTAGATCCCTTAGATCTGTTCTACCTCTAAACCTATGCTCTCTATCGGTGGCTAATATCTTATATCAACCATAATTGGGGAAAGACTGAGTATTCAAATAAATTGGTATATATTTTTTCCTTTAGGAAGCAATTGAACTATGAAAAGAAGAAATTATGAAGAATTTTGCATTATGGTGTGTTCATTAAAAAGGAATTCAAAGTTCTATGTGTTATTTACCTGACCAAAATTTTTAAAAAAGCTCAAATAAAATTAATGTACTAACACTGTTTAGTTGTGTTAAAAATCAAAGTTATTTTTTTATATTTTTTACAAAGCCAGTTTTAATACCATGAAACAAGATTTTATATCACACCAAAAATATCACTTGGTAAAAGTTACTTGATATAAAATGTTGATTACTTTATAAGATAATTCTTTAATTAGAAAGCTGTAATTTGAACAAATTGAGATATGTAGTTTTCATTTCTGATTTTTTTCTAAATTCCCTCAACATTGTACATATTCTACCCATATTCTGAAGCTTCTTATACAAAGAAAGATGAGAATTCATGAAATTAATCAGGTAATTCAGAACTGATGAATCCTTTTTTCCCCTCAATGATTTGGGTCTTTGAGGAGAAAAAAGTTACCTATCCCATATTGTTGGGAGTTTAAAATGAGAAAATACTCAAAACTTTTGAGGTCACAGTGTTAAGCAAATGTAAGATAATGATGATCTTGATGAAATTGGTCATTTGTGTTCATGTTTCTTCTCTCTTCCTTCTTGTGTTTTAGCTGCTTCTGTTGTTGCTGCTACTATTATTATCGCATTAAAAAGATCATATATTTAAATAACAATCAAGTTCTTGGCATGTATATGAAGGCCTAATTGAATTCAAAAATCCAAAAGTTTAGAAAGTACAGGTAACATTTTATTCTTAAGAGGGGTATGCTCTGATGTTTTAATTATAACTTAGTTGATTCTAATCCAGAATAGATTTTTTATATAAACAATAAATGGAAATATAACATATCAATGAAATTAAATTGTCTAATAAATAACATATATTTGCAATGAAAAAATAGTAGAAAAACATAACTAATATGGGAAAAGGTATGTGTGAAATTATTTTAAATTAATATTAAATGAGTGATTGAGTATAAGCAATCAACACCAACTTATTAATTACTTATCTGGAAAAAATAAATGTAATTTGAGGATGAGAAGTTGTATGGAATCATTTGAACAAATTCCCAAAGGAAACATTCAGGCAACTCGCAATTCTGTTCTACCTTTAAACTTGTGCTCTATATGGAAAATTAATTCAAATGCTTCAGAAAAATTTAGCATTGTTGCTACATTGCTTCAAATTAATTTTAAACAAGTTTTTCTTCTATTTAAATAAAGGTATTTCACTAGCACTGCTTATGCTTACCAATTATGATTGAAATTTAAAATGAAGAAAAAAGGAAAGAGAAGGAAAAGGAGGAAAATTATTTTCTTTAGGGAATTAAGAGGGGTATTTGTCTCCACACAAGGAAGAGATTGCTTCTAATGGAAAATGTGGTGGTGGTGGTTTGTCCTCATTCTCCAAGAGCACCATGATGTCATAGGTAGTCATGACTTGCAGTATATTGGATTTAAGTGAGGGAGGGCTGTGCAAGGTTACCAACCTCACTCTCTCCTCCAGAGACATCCGGGTCCAGTAGGAAGCTATACATCAGGATGACTGGAGATGGCCCTGGATTTTTTTAAGTTAATTGGGGCTAAGTGACTTGCTTAGGATCACACAGCTAGTAAGTGTCTGGGGTGAGATTTGAACTCAGCTCCTGTGACTCCAGGGACAGTGCATAACCTAGCTACCTAACTGAGATATGAGACGTTAAAGTAGCATGTCATGTGCACAATGACAATGAAGAGGAAGAAAGATAATAGCAGGGAAGACACTTTATCTTATCAGATGCTTGTGTACCTTTACCACCTTTGATAGCTAGGAGTAGAAGGTGGTAAAAAGCAGAGTAGAGAGGTTTTAGTGTAGGGGAAAACAGGGTCAAGTACTGTGTAATTAATCATTTATATGTACATGATTCATACATTGGTTATTGCTGATTTTTAAATTTTTTTGATAATTTTTTTCCAATTGCTGAAAATGTGTATACTATGTAGATACACATGCACACATATATATATATACATCTATAACTGTGTGTATATATAGAGAAATGGATATATATGTGTATGTATATGTATGTATATATATATATATATATATATGTTTAGATGTGTATATTTCTGCCTACATATTGAATCAAGTTCCTCATTTTGGGGGGATTGAGGGCCACCTTGTTCTCTGTACCCCTCCAAGGGAGAAGAACCTTGTCACTGACTTAGAGTCCCCATAATACAATGCCTATTCCTTAATACCATAACTCTCTGACTATTAATGCCATCCCAGACCTCTATTTTTTTTGTCTTCCATTAGACTTCCTTGTCTATGTACCTCTCTCTACCCTCCACCACATTCCCACTTTAGCAAACTAGACATTTCTGTTAACAACTGTCCATCTCAAAATTCTCTCTCTACATCGAAAGTAAGGTTCCTATTAGCTGCTAGGCAATTAGGCATAATGAAATAGGACAGAATCCACACCCCCCAAAAAAAACCCAAGAAATAAAATGAATTGCTTTACATTCACAAATGGAAATTTACTGTTGTTTAAAAAGGTCTTTAAAACAAGTGACCAGTTTGGTTTTGATAATATGGCTGGTTCACATGACATAATCATTAAGCTGAGCTGATGCAAACCAGGCACTGTTGTTTGCTTCCATTTTTAGTGTGTGTCCTGCTTATAAAATCACAACTTCAGCTATAGTGACATTTTTAGAATGGGTTTTATTTTTATGATTTATTATTATGTACTAGTTTGAAAAAGGAATAACTGGTGATATAATCCTAAATGAATGGCTTCTGCAGATTCTTTACTGGGGCGAAAGAAGTAAAACATAGCAAACCAAAAGTACACCAAATAAACCACCTCATGTTAACAAGCAGAATTGAATTTAATTCCATTCAGGTCTCTGACTCATGCTGTCATCACAATCATATCCCATAAATACATACCCACTTCATTACTGAAATAATCCTTCAGTAACAGAAGAAGCTTAACAACAAAGAAAATATTTAGAACCATGAAGCCAGGGTGCCCCATTGTATGCAAAAACAACATTAGGTGGAAAGGATACTTTTTATTTTTAACATTTTGCTTGGGTATTCTATGTTAGTATCTTTAAAAGTATATTTTATATATGCATACTAGACACTTTACATGTACCATCTTTTTACTCAGCTTGAAATGATTAATATGAAAGAAACTATATGAAAGTAAAGGAGGGAAAAATTTAACCAAAATGTTTTCATATAATTGTAGATTAAGAATTAGAAGGTCCTCAGAAAGTGGTGATAGATCTGAAAATGTCTGTGATAATGGGAAGGAAGAAAGGACAAATAGAGGGGCCTCAAAGGTAATCTATTTTAATTTAAATTAGATCATTCTTCATTGAACTTAGTATTGATGGGGCATCCCTAACTATATACCATGGTTGAATGGCTCTGTTATAAAGTTTTCTTTTTTCATTTTTCTAATTTTACACTTTGAGGTTATTTTCTGCATCCCCACAAGAATTTGTAGGTTTTATCTCCAGTAGGTGCCTATTATTCCTACGCCAGAATCTAGAAATCACCCTGATGGTCAATAGTGTTTCTAGTATCATCCTTCGTTAGACCCAAGAGGGGCTCTGTGACTCTGGGCAATCTTCCTTAGCTTTAGTTTCCCAAATTGTAAATTAGAGATAATAGCATCTACTTCACAGGATAGTTGCAAGCATCAAATGAGATAATAAATGTAGTTCTTTACAAATATTTAAGAACTATATAAAGGATCTGTGTACTTATTTCATATCCTGAAACTTTGTAAAAGCCATAATTGTTTCAGCTAAGTTTTAACTGACTAGTGTTCTTTAAGTATACCTACTTGTCATCTATAAAACAAGATAACTTTGTTTTCCCTTTACCTGTGCTTATTCCTTTAATTTCCTTTTCGTGTTTCAGAGTATTAACAATAAGGAACATTGATGAACTTGATTCATCTCTAATTTTTTGCAAAATCTTTTAAATTCAATTTAATTGAAATTATCAATTTTTTCTTCTGTGATTCTATTTCTTGTTCATTCATCTAATTTATTTATGATGTTACCCTTAATATCTAAGTCATATATCCTTTTGGAAATTATCTTGATACATGGTGTGAAATGTAGGTCTATATACAGTTTCTACTAGACTGCTTCCCTATTTTCTAAGCAGTTTAGGTTGAATAGTGGGTCTATGCTTTAGTATCAGAAATCTGAGTTTATTATAAAGTTGGCTCTTGTACTTAATTTCTTCCATATGTTGTGCATGTAATCTGTCCCACAAGTTGACCTAATTTTTAATCAGTTCCAAATAATTTTGATGATTAGTATTTTCTAGTATAATTTGAAATCTGCTACTGTTATATCCTTTCCTTCACATTTTTTATCATTTCTCTTGAGATTCTTGACATTTTATTCCTTTATATGAATTTCACTACTATTTCCTAACACTACACAGGAACCATTTGATAAATTGACTGTTATCCTTATAACCATTAGAAAATGCACAACAAGCATTGATTAAGTACCTACTATGTGGCACACACTCTGAAGCATCCATGATAAAAAATGAAATAATTACTATTCTCATGGAGCTCACATTATAAGAGACAATTGCATGTGTAACTACATATGTAATGACCATTAAGTCAACAAATTCAAACAAACAAATTAAAAAATAAACAAATTCAAATAAATAAAAGATAGTTAGAAAGAGAAGGAAGTAGAATTTGTGCATAAGGGATCAGGAAAAGTTCTTAATAACTGAGCTGAGTCTTGGATGAAGAAAAGGTTTCTGTTTAGAATAGAGGTACGGAATGAGTACATTCAGGCAAAATGAAGTCATGGAGAAGAGAATGGCAGCTATCCAGATCTTGCTAATAACATGATTTTTTTGGCAGGGGTGGAGAAGTACAATTTCAAGAAGAAAAACAATAGCAAACATAAATAGGTAGATAGAGATAGATAGATAGATAGATAGATAGATAGATAGATAGATAGATAGATAGACAGATAGAAGATAGATATCTCTAGAGATGACATATATCTCTATAGATCTCTGTTTATAATGATGATGTATCTCTCTCTTTCTCTAATGTCATAAACATGAGTTTCCTTGATTTCAAGTCATAGTTTTCGTGATACTTATATATTGTCCTTTTATACTTTCTCCTCTTAGATTCATACATCTGTATGCTCAAAACCTGTTCAGCTGCAGACAGCTCAAAGCATCCCTGTTTTCTTCCATAGTGTTTCTTAAGGGAGATTGATAAAATGGATCACTTTTTTTAAAAATGGAATAATACTTTTTTTCAAACAAATCCAAAACATTTTATATTGCATGACAGTCCTCTAATAATATATCATCACTTAAATATTTCCAACCTTCTTCCCTTTCAACAGTCTAATCTCATGAAAACTGAAGGTTTGATTCATTCTAGATTGGGCCCTCTGTTGATATCTTTGTTTCCTAGTAGGTTACAAATTGTTGTTTGCCTTTATGTTTCTATATCTTTACAACTTATACTATTTGGGTTTGCCATAAAGCAAACATTTATCTATCCTAATGCCCAGAGCATTATCCCTATGCTATTAGTAATTATCAGGGAACTTCAATATTAAAATTTGCATTCATAAAGTAGCTCTGTTCCATTCGTTGTTGTTTCTCTTATCAACTTTATAGTTTATTAATAAAAACAAATGTATTAGAAGTGATTCATGCAGAAAGATTTGGAAACACTTATGAAATATAGTTACTTAGGATGAAGGAAAGAAAAAGTAAGTTTCATGAATTGGTGTAGACATAAGCATATTTACGAATGCTTTGGGAAATGGCTGTAAATTGTATTAATTTGGAACTTTGCAATGTAAACATAGGTTTATTGAGAAATAAGGATTTTTAACAAATATGCAATCAAGGAAATTGTAATAATGAATATCTGAGGAAGCTGGATGAGAGGATAAAGGGCAAAATATAAAGCAGGGAGCATTAATGAAGATACAATGGTGGTAAAAAAGAATGTAGTCCAACAATATGATCATTTCATTTGAAGAAGTTGGTTGTATCTGGTAATGTCTCAATGGTGGACCTAGTTATTAAAGCATGAGTTCAGTGTACTATGAAAGGTTGCCAGGCACCCTGTAGTTGGAGATGTTTGCGCAGTGTTTTAAAAAAGTGTTTCCATAAAAAGGGCATGCTGACATTAGGGAATTACTTTAGCATCTTAATTGTATCCAACTAAGCACCACCAGCACATTTTTCATCTTTTGTATGGCTGGTGAATAAAATAGAGAAGAAAAGGATAGATAAATGAGAGTGGGCTCAGGGACTAACATTTGAAAGAGGTAAAAAGTGAGCATGAGAAAGAGAGAGAGAAAGAGAGAGAGAGAGAGAGAGAGAGAGAGAGAGAG
The DNA here is from genome assembly GCF_019393635.1 of Dromiciops gliroides. NCBI lineage: Eukaryota > Metazoa > Chordata > Mammalia > Microbiotheria > Microbiotheriidae > Dromiciops > Dromiciops gliroides. The sequence continues at coordinate 116,883,028 of NC_057863.1, forward strand.
AGAGAGAGGGATAGAGAGAGAGAGAGAGAGAAGCTTTGGAGAAAATATTGTCAGTGACTTTTTGCCCACAACCCATTTGACTTTTAATACTTGTGATAAAACTGACACAGCAATTATCTTTATATTTTACTGTATACATTTGTCATTCTATCCTTGGGATTTTTTTTCTTTTTGTTGGAAATCTAGGATTTTGGTGAATTATCTAAAACTCAACTATAAATATTCTTGCTTATGTATAAATATATAAATGAACAAAATAATGACTTCCATAATGTCTTCTTCTTTAAGGCTTCACATACTACTTACTTGGTTTCCTCTTCTAGTTTTCCCTGTCAACCGAAAGATGTTATTACTAAAAATCTGGGCACTTTCATTCATCACAACTTATCTTTGTTTCTAAACCAGCCAGAAATTTGGCCTAGCAGTACCAGATCTCAAACTATATTACAAAGCAGTAATCATCAAAACAATCTAATACAGGCTAAGAATTAGAGTGGTGAATGAGTAGAAGAGATTAAGTACACAATAGACAATATTAAATGACTAGTAAGCTAATGTTTGATAAACCCAAAGATCCTAGCTTTTGAGATCTCGCCAACATAAACTGCTGGAAAAACTGAAAAGCAGTTTGGCAGAACCTAGGTATATACCAAAATCTCACATCATGTAGCAAGATAAGGTCAATATGGGTATATGGTTTAGACATAAAGGATGACACCATAAGCAAATAATATCTAATGGAACAGTTTGTCTGTCAGATCTGTGGATAAGTGAAGGATTTACGACCAAACAATAGAGAGTGTTGTGAGATGTAAAATGGATAATTTTAATTCTATTAAATTAAAAAGTGTTTGCAAAAACAAGAACAATGTAGCTAAGATTAGAATGAAGGCAGAAAGCTGGGGAAAACATTTTTACAACAAGAGGCCCTATTACTTAAATATATAAAGAACCAAGAAAAATTTATAATAGAAGACATTCTTCAATTGAAAAATGGTCAAAGGATATGAATAGGTATTTGTCAGAGGAAGAGGGAGAAATCAAAGCTATCTATAATCATGTGAAAAAAATTCTAAATTACTATGGATTAGAGGAATATGAATTATAACACCTCTAAGTTACCAGCTAACACCTATCTGATTCATTAATATGACAGAAAAGAAAAATAATAAATGTTGGAGACGATGTGGGAAAATTGGAACAGTAATGCACTGTTGGTAAAATTGTGAACTGGTCCAAGCATTCTGGAGTTCAATATGGAAGAATGTCCAAAGATCTATAAACATGTGCAGATCCTTTGGCCCCCAGCATTATCACTAATTGGTCTATATCCCAAAGAGAACAAAGCCAAAGAAAAAGGACCTCTATGTACAAAAATATTTATAGCAGCTCTTTTTCTGGTGGCAAAGAATTAGAAATCAAAGGAATGTCCATCAATTGGAGAATGGCTGAACAAATTGTGATCCATTATAGTGATGGAATACTAATGTGTTATAAGAAATGAGGAGGGGGCAGCTAGGTGGCGCAGTGCATAGAGCACCGGCCCTGGAGTCAGGATGACCTGAGTTCAAATCCGGCCTCAGTCACTTAACGCTTACTAGCTGTGTAACCCTGGGCAAGTCACTTAACCCCAATTGCCTCACTTAAAAAAAAAAAAAGAAATGAGGAGCATTGTGGTTTTAGAAAAACCTGAAAAGACATATAAACTGATGCAAGGTGAAGAGAAAAGAAACAAGAGACTATTGTACACAATAATAGCAACTTTAGACTATGGGTAGCATAGCTATTATGATCAATACAATGACATAAAACTCTTCTGAATGACTCATTATGAAAAATACTATCCATCTGCAGGGAAAGAGCTGATGAAGTCTGAATGCAGATTGAAGGGGTGTGCTGGAGCCTGCTTGCATTCCCATGACTGGAAAAATTTCAGTGTGACCATTTACACCTGAGAAAATGACAAAGGCTACAAATCAGGGTTTGACTTATTATTCTGTGAGGTCTATAGGGTGTTTAGGATGGACTTGATCTTTGGTGTGAGGGCTTGGTTAGCCCTTTTCTGGGTTGCTCATTAGTCTTTTATGTCACCCAACTCTCATCTATGGCTCTAAAAATCTGTAGCGTAAGCAGCAACCACCCCAGTAAAACTATTTCAGCATCTGTACTAAAGCAGGTTGAAAGTAACCAATACATCTATATTTAAGAAAGTGTTAATAATGCGGATTAAACTTAGAAGTGTATCTTTGATAACATTTTTCTGAGATAGTTATTGAACATTTTTGCTGAAACCTTAAGGTTTTTGTTGTTGTGATTAATCATATAAGTGCTTATGCAGTCAGAGTCAATTGGTAGGAATGCATAGAACTAAGCTAATGGACTTGAAGTAGCTAGTATTTTATGGAACAAGGAAGGAAATAAATTACTCTGAGGGGAAGTAAGAAGGTAACAGCTTTCAAAATAAACCTTTCTTCCCTTCTGAGTCTGAATATAGCCTCATAATTATGAAGGCAGAGCTACCCAAAGCTATTGGGTTACTGTTTGCTGTGTGTCTCTTATGCTATAGGATATGTCAATAGATGGGGGGGAAATATGAGTGATGGAACAAAGAAGTTATTTCTAGTCTTATTATCAAGTTATCTTTCCCTTTGTAGTATTCCTACCTTTATGTACATGGCAGAAGATGGAGGGTAGCTTTTCACAGTCTTGTGGACTAGGCTGTACTGCAAGCTGCTGGAGAACTTAAGACACAGTATGCATCGAAGTGCTGAGCATTGATGATTCACTGTGACAAAATCAGTAACAGCTGTACCTCAGACAAAACTTTCTGACCCCTTCCAAATTCTCTGATCCTCCTCACTATGTGTGATTCAGATATTAAGGTCCTATAATTATAGATGCACCTAGTAATGGTCAGGTGACAGTACCAGGATCAATCATAGTGTATGGAACAGTCAAAGAGAAATCCACTGGGGAGCAAGCTGAAGGATTTTAAATAGGAACAACAGAAATCATTTGATTTCCATGTAGAGTTTACATGATTTACAACTCTCTCTTCCAAGGAAGGTGATGTGGGGAGGGAATGTATTCTGGATTGATGTTAACTCTAAAACTATGCCATAATTTTGAAATCACAAATGGATTGAAATCACAAAACAATTAGGCTATTTTCATGTTTCTTTGTTTAGACTGAGTCTCCTGATCCATTCCAAGTTGAAAGTTCAGTAGTCACTGGGCCTTGTGCCAATAGCCATTGCTATGGACATTTTATCCTGCTCCATTTTCCTTACCTAGGCTAGTTTACTCCTGAGGCAACCTCATGGCCCTCCCTCCCAGGGACTCATCATGTTAATACTGGAGTTAGTACAAACATCTGATTGGTTTTATCCTAAATGCAGCTCAGAATTCTTGAATTCAAGCCATCTATGAGTCTCAGCTTCCCCAGCAGCATAATCTATATTTGTATGCCATACTTTTTTTTTAACCATTTCCAGGTGAAATAACTTAGTTTGAGAGAATCTTGCTTCTTTCCATCATAAATAAAATAGGATTAAGCCTTATATTTATTTATTTTTAACAAAATAATAATGGCAAATAGAGGGTTAAAAAGAAATTGAATATTATGAACTGGATATTCTTCTGAGCATGACAGAATTTGTCTGCAAATCTGTAAAGTAGGACGGCTATAATTTATGTGAATTTATATCATTTTATATAATGCAAACAGCAAGTGACAGGCAGAAATTTAATTTATGAAGTGCAAACCTAGCAAATTATCTAAGTGTAGTTCATGTGATAGAGGAACCTGGGAAAATTCATTTAATATCATTGTAAAATTTCCAATGGATGTCAATATATATATATATATATATATATATATATATATATATATATATATGTTGTAAAAGTAATTACCTAAACATAAATTTAATAAAGTGGCTGCAGACAATTTTTAAAAATTGCTTATTATATATAGTAACCTTATATTAGAAAAACTCACTACTTATTTTTCACAAATTTAATATAGGCTACTTGCTACAGGTCCCAGGCTACTGCTATGCAAACTTGGGAGATTAGTAGTTAAAATTGTTTTAATATTTTATTAAGCTGTGAGAACAGAAAGAATGACTTATTTGATAATAAGATAGTTGGTTCTAGTTTAAAATTTGAAACATGAATTTGTACTGGTCCTCTGCCCCAAAGTATTGACTCATACTAAGATCCCTTTGGTACAAGCTTTTTATTTTGCAATTATCTATAACAAATTGTTGCTATAAAACTAGCTCAGTGTAAACATGAGAATCATGTGTATCATGAAAAATTAAAAAGCTGGTAAAATGGATTCTACTTAGAAAAATTGGTATAGGGAGACCAACAAAGAATTAAATTAAGTGAAATTTTTTCCTTGGATAAAACAGTAGCAATTCAGCTATATTAATTCATAGAAAATTGAGAAGAAAAATACCCAACTTAAAATAGAATTTAAAGTATTGAAGGTCATCCATTTTAAGACTGAGCCACTTCACTGTTTTGTAAATTGGTGACTGTTTATAAATAAGGCTAAATAATAATTCAACATGAAAAGTTATTACAATCTTAGCTGAACTGTCTATTGTTTATAGAACTCTATGGTTTTTGAAGCTACATTGAATAATATATTAATAAATTTGGAAGTAATGACTGAATTTTAACATGGTGCAGCTAAAAGGCATATACATGTATACACATGCAAGCAGATAAATACACATATATATGTAAATATCTCTAAATATATAGACACACATGAAGAGGCAGCTTTGTGGCTTGGTTAATAGAGTACCACAACTGGACTCAGGAAGACTCAAACCTAGCCTTGGACAATTACCAGTTGCGTGACCCTGGGCAAGTCACTTAACCCTATTTGCTTGTTTCCTCATTTATAAAATGAGCTAGAGAAGAAAATGGCAAAACACTCCAGTATCTTTTCCAGGAAAACCTTAAATTAGGTCACAAAGAGTCAGACATGACTGAACAACACATATATACATATGTCTTTCAGTTGTATAAAATCATATATAAATGTATGTATATGTCTATATCTGTATATATGTGTATGCATATATACAGATAGACATATAGATATAGATATAGATATAGACATATAGTTCATTCCTAACACAATAGAAATGTCTTTGAACTATTTATTTTTCAATCAGTCAAACAATACTTTCTGAGGTCTCTGTTTGCCCTTTCTTCAGAATTGAGGTAGATAGAAAATATTAAATTGGATTTTTATCCACCAAGAGTTTGTAACTTATCTAGGAAGATAAAATAAGTAAACTCCCTCAAGTCCCCTTTCCCACTTCTCTTGACCTCTCTGTGTTCTCACTTAAACCTCTTTCTCTCCATTATCAGAGAATGGTACGGCCTTCTTTGCCAACCTCCTCCAAGTATAAGTTTGATTCCATTCAATCTTGACTCCTTGTTATTGTATCACAAACTCTCACATGCAACTTTAGTTTCTCCCTCTCTTTTATTCCCTTTCCTCTCCCTACAAGAATGTTCAAGTATCCTTTGTCTCAAAAAGGGAAAAAATGAGAAACAGATCATTTCCCTGATTTTGTCACTTCTTCAAGCTATTTTCCTGTGTCTTTTCTCAGTTCTACAATCATAGTTTTAGAAAGATGAATTTACACTTAATATTTTTCTTAAAATTCACTCACTTTTCTTAGGCCCTGAAATCTTAGTTTTCAACCCTAACAATAACATACTTATTGCATAAATGTAATTTCATATTTTCAGTTCTTGTCTCCCTTGACTTTCTTATGGTTTTTACTACCACTAACTGCCCTAATTTTCTCGGTACCATATTCCATAACTTCCATGATACTATATTATCATGACTGTACTGAACTATTCCCCTGATCTTTTGGACTACTCATTCTCTGTTTCCTTTGTTGTTTCTTTTTCCTTATCATATCTTGTAAACATGAATGTTACCAAGGTTTTGGTTATCTTCTTTTTACTATATACTTTCTCCCTTTGTGATCTATTAGCTTTTTTTTTTGTTTTTGTTTTTTTTGTTTTGTTTTGTTTTGCTTTTGTTTTGCGGGACAATGGGGGTTAAGTGACTTGCCCAGGGTCACACAGCTAGTAAGTGTCAAGTGTCTGAGGCTGGATTTGAACTCAGATACTCCTGAATCCAGGGTCAGTGCTTTATCCACTGTGCCACCTAGCTGCCCCCGATCTATTACCTTTTTATGTAACTGACTCTGAATCTCTTTATGTTTTTATTCTTACTCCAAAAATTTCATCCAATATTTTTAAGCTCTGGATAAGTATCCCCATCAGGATGGCGATCTTGTACCATAAACTCAATGCATATAAAATTGAGCTTATCAACTCCTATCCCTCCACTTTAAAGTTGTTGGACAATGCTACCATTATTCTCCTAATCCCTAAAACCTCTAACTTTAGAATTCTCTTTCACTCTCCTCTTTCCTATACTCTACCTAAAATAAATAGATTACTAAATTTCATTGTTTCAGCTTCCAAAATACCTCCTGCATGCATGCAAATAACTCAACTCTTCAAGCAAATCACCCTTGTTCAGTTCATTTTTTTATCAAATTACTATAATGACCTCTTGTATATAGTCTATTCCATTTGTGATTCTTCCTTTACACTATTGTCCAATAATTCATCTTTTAGTAGCTACCATTTTTCTTTTGAATAAAATATGAAATATATGGGTATAGATATATGCATATATATATATATATATATATCTTATGCAGCTACTGATAATCCATTTTGCTTGATTGAACACAATTTAAAAAGAAACATTTTTTTGTTGTTTTTGATGGGATAGAAGGTGAGAGAGAAAATATATTTGCTCATTTTGTTAATAGTCAGGTATAGGATATTACCAATATAAAATTTTAAATGCACTATCAGATAAAGTCACTGTATTATTAGTTTTAATTAACTATTTTACATTGTTACATGAGACCTCTCATAAAGTTGTAGTTTTCTATGGATGTTTATAATGTAAAAGCAAAACATAAAAATATTTTAAAAGGATTAACCATACAATAGGTGTTAGATATTTGTTGGTAGGATAAATATAAAATATAAACAATTTGAGACACTATATATATATTAAGTGCCAAGTGAGTGAAATGGAATTTTTAATTGGTATAGTCAGATTCAGGGAAAAGAAGGGCAAAAGCAAAGGAGTAGTCACAGCAGCATCTCCTTCCCTCCATTCCCCTGTACCATCACCAGTTCTGGTACTGCCAGACCTTCAGCCAGACCTACCCCATCATTACCATCCCTGAACTAGCCTCAGGGTAGTGGAGAGAACATTGGATTTAGAGTCCTATGATTTTTGTTTAAATATCAACTTCACTACATATTATCTTTGTAGTCTCATATAAGTTTCAATCTTTCTTTGGACCTCAGTTTCCTTGTCTAGAAAATGAGTAGGGTTAACTAGATATTCTAAAATCTCTTCTAGCTCTACATATGATTCTATGATCTTATGAAGAATTTCATATACATTTTACACATGTAGTAAAATCTTGTACATAGTAAGCACTTCATAAATGTATTACTCAGTGCATGGATGAATAAATGAATGAACATTGGCAAGTATTAGAGTCAATAAAAATCCAGTGCTGAGAAAATACAAGCCATGTTTTTAGGATAGTAAGTAGATAATTTCTCTGTAATAAGATTATGTGCAATTACTGAGAGAAAAAGTTAGAAGGCTAGATTGAAATCTGATGATGGATGATCTGGAATACTAGTCTACGTACTGATTATATTTAATAGAAGCTATTGAAAGGCTTTTTTTTTTAATCGAGGTATAAGATACACATACTACTTTAGGAAAAACAAACTAGTCACAGGGCAGAATAGGCTAGAAGTATATGACATTGGAAATAGGAAGGTTGGTCAGAAAGTAATTGCCCAGTCTTATCTAGGGTAGAGGATCTGAGAATAAGAGTGAAGAATAAATAAGAGAAAAACTAGAAAGAAAGTATCAATAGGATTTGGTGCTTGATTCAATGTAATGTGTAAGTAAGATGTAAGGCAGAGATCCAAAACTATATTGTAGGAAATTGTTGAGTATGTGGTGAAAAAATAGAGATATCATATAGTGGCAACACATTCAAGATATTTGACAGTGAATGGAAATAGAAAATTAAGGCTCAAGCGAAGGTATATTTAAAATGCAGAAGGGATGTTAAAAGACCAAATTGGTCAAAATGAAAATGTTAGAGAAAGTACAGTTGAATGAATAGTTGAGAAATGTGGGGAGAAATTAAATACAGAGCAGACATCCAAGATACTTAAAGGAAAAAACACATCTGAGATGGTGGGTAGAAATATAAATTTAAAGACAAAAATTTAGAGGTAGAAATGAGGGAAGATGAGCTAGCTTACAACTGGGCTTTATTGGGATTAGTAAAATAATCAGGAAGACATTTGCTGGTAGTGAGGCAAGAGAAATTAGTTTTGGAGGCTTGCAAAGCATGAAATAGATTTAAAAATAGCTTGTGTGGGAGTGCTAGAAAATCAACAAGAGATGAATAAAATATTAAAGAACCAATTTAAATTAGATAACATAATCATTCAAACAGCTTTGGCATAATTCCATGGGGGGGGGGGGAAGTGGATGATGAAGACTGTCTATTATGCAGATGATGATATACAGTTGGGTGGGGAGCCCAGAGGATTGGAGAAACATGGAAAAGTGGAAATAACACTGGATTTGAATTCAGAGGACAATCGTTCAAATTCCCACTCTCTTAGTTACTATCTTTGTGATCTTAGTCAAAACAATTAACTACACTGGACTACTATTTTTTCATCTGTAAAATGGGGAAGGGATTTGGACTTAGTGGTCTCTATGATCTCTTCCATCTCTAAATCTATTATACTATTTTTACTGTGGTCAAGAGAACACTTTTTTCTTGCATATGCTAAATAACCACTGTAAATAAACAGTGAGCTCTATCCAGGGTTGAATTAGGCAAGGAAAACAGCTGGATTCCTTTGGAGAATTTGCACAGTCTTTTTAGCAACTTCAGTCATAGCTAACATTTGTATAATACTTTAAAATTTGTTAAGAACATTACAAATTGTTTCTCATTTGATCCTCAAAACAACCCTGCAAATTAGGTACTATGATTATCCCCATTTTACACATGTGGAAGCAAAATAAAGAGACGCAGCTGGAAGACACTGTTTAGAGAGGGCTGGATAGGGAGTCAAGAAGTCCTGAGTTCAAATATAACCTCAGATATTAACTAACTGTGTGACCCTTGACAAGTCCCTTAATAAATTCAAACTATTAGCTTAAACTTAAGGAAAGTCACCAGCATATTGCATAGGCTCCCTGTAGAGAATGCTTGCGTGAATATAAACAAGAGATGCACAGAATAGATAGGGATAGATGGTTACAATCTGTATTATTGGAATAAGGATCCATATTGGTGAGAACATAGGTCCTTTGAAGTGTTGTGATAACAAGCAAAGTCTACTTTATGGGGTTTTTTTCTAACAATAATATGTGACCTAGGAAGCAAAACAGAAAAAGAGTTGTTTTGAGGGATCAAGAATTGGGAACAGTAAGACATATAGTGAACTTACTACCTCTCTAAGGATTATTACACTTCAGGTAACTACTTGTTCCTATCTATTCTTGACTGGTGACTCATGAAGAGATGGCTCAATTGTGTATTGGATAGTGTTCTAGCCTGGGAATCAGTATAGCCTAAATTCAAATCCTGACTCAAACACTTACTTGCTGTGTAATTATCCACTTAACTTCTCTCAATCTCAAATTTTCCATCTTTAAAATGGGAATAATCCCAGCCTATAACTCACAAAATTATTGAGAATACATGAACTCAACTTAGTTCACATATGTATAGAAATTTGAGAATCTTCAAGTACTTTCTATATGCCTGTTATTTTTATTATCATGGTAGATGCATAGCACCTCAATAGCTGAAGTACTAAACAACAAACAAACAAACAAACAAAAAACAACCAGTGAGTTGAACTTCCTATAAATGTAGTGAAAACATGCTTTAAAGTCTGTCCATTGATCCAAAAATTTGAGAACTAAGTTAGCAATCCAGGCCATGGAGAAAGTTAATTATATGTTCCTTCTTTTACTTGTTATTTGCTACTCTCATCTCAGAATTTTGCACTATGCACAATTGTAGAACAAAGGATAATTTGGCACTATTACCTGATCTAAACAAAACTATTGAATTCCTTTTTCTAGAAATTTATTAGCCATGCCTTTAATAATGCATGCTAGAATTGCCTGAAGGCAAAGTCAAGCACTCTTAGTTTGCAGACTGGGTTCTTCAATTTTTTTTTAAGATTGGAATAATTTTTATCTTCCTCTAAGCCGGGAGAACTTGTCCTATTCTCCACAATCTTTCAAATATCACTGAAAATGCCTCAGAAATCACACCCACCAATTATTTCAGTACCTGAAGGTGTAGTTCATATGGGACTGATGACTTGAATTCATCAAGAGATGCTATGTGTTCTCTTATCTCCTCACTTATCTTGAGTATGTATTCCCTTTTAGCCATTTTTGTTTGGTCATGTAAAGTGTAAAAATATTCCTCCTTATCACAGAAGACAGGAGAAAAATAAGAATAAAACATCATTCCATTCAACTCAAACAGTGGTCCTATCTTGCTTTTACCCCAATAATCCTATAAAATAACATTTGTAAAGTGCTCTATAAACGTTAAAATCATTATATACGTGCTAAATATGATATGGATAAAAACCCCAAAAGTCCCTTTTTTCTGTCAGCCTGAGTTCATACTTTGTTTTGCCTCATGACACCATTCTTGTTTTGTTTTTGTTTTTGCAGGGCAATGGGGGTTAAGTGACTTGCCCAGGGTCATACAGCTAGTAAGTGTCAAGTGTCTGAGGCCGGATTTGAACTCAGGTACTCCTGAATCCAGGGCCGGTGCTTTATCCACTGCGCCACCTAGCCGCCCCCTCATAACACCATTCTTAAACAATAATGACATGATATATTTCTATTCATCCTATCTTCAATTGCTACCATCTTGTATATATATATATATATATATATATATATATATATATATCTTTTAATTTTAAAGTTGGTTGTGACTTCCCTATGTCTTCAAATTGGTTTCTTTAGAAAATTCTCATTTTCCAATCACTGATATTTTAAAAAATCTTTCTTCAAAATTTCATTCTTAAGAATTTCCCATTTCTCCTGGAATGGCTTACTTTTCAGGATTCTAGTCCCTAGAGTTCTACCTATCCTTTTTCTCATGATTTTTATAATTGTTTTCTCCAAATCCAGTATGCATATTGGAATATCCTCAGCTTTCATCACCTGCTCTAGGATAATATGTTCATTTCTCCCATAAGGTGCCCATCATTTCTACCACAGTGAACAATTCCTTCCTATTTGTGAGGATCAGATCCAGATAGTATTTACCATTTTTAGTTTTCTTACCATCTGAAGTATGAAATTATCATTAAGACCAATGAAGAATTTTTTAGTCACTCTGACTTGGAAAAGACAGAAACAGTAAGACAGAGAAAGACAGAGAAAGGGACAGAGGTAGAAATAGAGACAGACAGAACCATAGAGTTGTATGTATGAAAAAGACAGAAGCAGAGGAGAAAGAGAAAGGGACTGAAAGGGAAGAGAAGGGGAGAAGGAAAAGGAAGAGGAGGAGGAAGAGGAGGAGAACAAGAAGAAGAGAAATAAAGAGAAAAGAAAGAAAGAGAAAGACAGAGAAAGAAAGAAAGAAAGAAAGAAAGAAAGAAAGAAAGAAAGAAAGAAAGAAAGAAAGAAAGAAAGAAAGAAAGAATTGAATGAAGTTTTAATTGTCCTTAGTATAGAACTGTTGCTATGGGCTCATATGCTGTATGGCTTCAGGTATGATGAGGTCCTTTAGTCTTCAACACAGTGAGAGAAGCATGTGCCCAGAATAATGAGGATAAAGAAGAAGGAAAGGGAGATTAGGGTGTAGGGGCACTGGGAGGGAAAAGAGATACTGTGCCAAACTATCATCTGTTCCCTAAATCACACATCAATTTTCTTTTTTTCTGTCCAAGTTGTTTATGGCATATTATGATTTTTAAAAATCATTTTTGCTTCTCCTTCCTTTGATCTCCTTCTCTAATTCTCCTCTGGTTCCTATGTTCCCACACCTTCTTAAGTGCAGTCCTCACCTTTTCTGTATGTAATGCTATCCCCAACCTAATGCCCTTTAACTATTTATCTTATGAATAATTTATACCCTTCCAGAGTTTAATCCAAAACATGGATTTCATCTCATATTAGGGTAATTTCACTCCTTGTTCTGAAGTGTCCCTGTGAGACTTTGAATCTCTAGGTTATTTTACTTGGTGCTTTTTGATAGGATCTACCCAGTTCCAGTAGTCCTCTTGGATTGAGAAATGAAACACACTTACAGTTGGTTTGCTTACACAAACTTTGTTTAAGGACATGTATATAGAAAAAATAAGTTACCCAATTCAAAATAGTCCTAAATAGCAGAAGCTTTGTATTGTTACTATTAAAACAAAATCACCAAAAACTTGTAGATGCTATAACTAGCACTCAAAGTCTCCTACACACAGGAGAGAACAGCTGTTAGGAATGAGAAACACAACCTTTTAGATGGGGGGAGAGGAAGGAGAAGATTGGTGGTTGTGGATAAAAAGAAACTCAAAATGGGATTGCTTAAAGAATTAAAGAGCCTTGATTCTAGCTTTATAAATTCTAGGTGGTTTTTGCTCCAGGGCATTTTCATTACTCTAGATTAAAGTTCTTGTACATTGCCAGATTTAGGTGACATTTTCAAGCTGAGGAAAGCTGCCATGTGTCCTGATCCATAGCTATTTTCACTACTACCTTCATGAGGGAAACACAATACTTCTCAAAACAGCTCATTCCACTCTTGGGCAGTTCTGTTAAGAATCTTTGCTTGACATTAAGCCTCAAGCATCTTCCACCTGCTGCAACTCATTCTCCCTCCTTGGTCAAAATACCATGCTTTTTAATTCCTTTTCAACATAAAGATCCTTCAGATTCTTAAAGATTGATAATGCATTCCCCCTAAATCTTCATTATTCTAGGCTAATGATCCCCATTACCTTCCATCTATTTTGGTTCAAGATAGTCTTCATTCCTTTTAATGCCTGATGGTTTTCTAACTTGCCTAGAACTTGATACTTTCCTAGTCCAGGTATTATCTGTCTAGTATAGAGCATCATGAGTCTATCCCATCCTTGCTCCTGGACACAATGCTTTTCTTCATGCAGTCTGGAACTATATTAACTCGGTTTGGCTGCCATGTTACATTATTGACTCATACCAGGACTGTAGTGCACTGAATCTTCCAAGCCTTCCACCCCCACAGAACTGTTGATTAAATGGCCATCAAAGATGTAATGGCATAAGGCATCTAGGTGATGTGAGATGAGGAGGGGATAAGATCTCTTGGCAAATGGCCTCAATAGTTTCAGTAAAATGTAAGACAAAGTATTCAAAAGAGGGGGTAGCTTGAGATTGTTAAAGAGAGATCGAAAGATCTATGACACTCTGTAACACAGATAATCTTGAAGCTTATTTTTCATTTTATTCATGTCTTGAGTATACCTTGATAAATTGACTCCCAGTTACATTATTTATTTTGTAATTATTTTGAGTGAGACTTTACTTTTATATTCTTTTTTTTGTATTTTTATGAATTTTACATAAGAATGCTATTGATTTTTCTTTGGGTGGGGAGGGAGGAATTTTTTATTTTTTTTTTATTTTGCTTAAGCTAATCTCCTGAATACTTTCCCTGTGGAAATGCTGAGGTTTTTAAAGAACACTATTCATGTCATTAACAAAATAGATTTTTTCCCTCATTGTCTTATTCTCTTTTTTGTTTTTTTTTTTTGTTTTTTTAGGCAATGGGGGTTAAGTGACTTGCCTACGGTCACACAGCTAGTAAGTGTCAAGTGTCTGAGGTCGGATTTGAACTCAGGTACTCCTGAATCCAGGGCCGGTGCTTTAACCACTGCGCCATCTAGCTGCCCCTGTATTATTTTCTTTTGACATAATACTCAAAAAATATAAAGAGCTCACATGTGAAGTATTATTACTTTTCCATGTTCTTCATTAATGAGAGTAATGTTCATATTGGAAAGGGTCAGCATTTGAAAGTTTCAGAGGGAATTGAAGTAAAAATTAAGGGAGATAGTAAGAAAGTAGCCACTTACTTTAAATAAATAAGTAAATCATCCAGGCAAAAATGAATTTTTTTCCAGAGTATTAAAATAACTTGCAGATGTAAATAAAGAGTGTCTTTTCTTAATCTTTCTGAAATCATAGAATGTGCATAAACTATAAGAAAAATCTTTAAATTTTTGAAAGCTTATGTAAAAGCAATAATAAATAATAACTTCTACCCAGTGTCCCTGTGTAGAAGTTTGAGTAATTCATATTTAGGTTGAACATAAGATACACTATTCTAATAATTGGCTATCCAAAATTGTCTCAGTAGATAATGAATACTTTGTCTCCAAAGGTAAACAATTTTTGCTTAATAAAGGGATTAGACTGGATGATCTTTGAGGCTCTTCTGTGACTGCACAAGAAAGCGCTATGCCCATATTTAAAAGGGAAAGAGAGTCTGGAGCTTATAGTCTATATACATCAATCTTGCCAGTAAGTCTATATACATCAAACATGCCAGTAAGGAAAAGTAAAGAGAACCTACCAGGAGCCATCATGGGTAAACTAAAAATGTTATATCAAAATAATCTACTTTATTTTTGTTAAGAGGCAGTAGAATAAGAGTAATATCATAATCCTAATTTATTTTTATTTCAGCAAGACATTTTACCCATTCTGTCATGATCTCCTTCCCAATATAAGGGGGTTGATTATAGGACAGGTGAATTTGAAGATAGCTGAACAACAATCCTGTGCAAGGACTACTGATTAAATGGATTTAGTTATACTTGGTTCTTGGTGTAGCTAGGTGATGCAATGGATAGAACATTGGGCCTAGAGTGAAGAAGACCTTAGTTCAAATATAGCCTCAGACACTTACTAGCTATGTGACTCTGAGTAAGACACTCAACCCTGTTAATTTGTTTCTTCATCTGTAAAATGCTCTTGAGAAGGAAATGGCAAACTACACCAGTATCTTTGCCAAAAAAGCTCCAACAGGGGTCATGAAGAGTCAGACATAAATGAACCACATCAACAAAATTGATTCTTTTCTGTTACATATTTTTATCAAAGACTTTATTTGTGATATAGAAGATAAGATGATCAGATTTGCAGATGACACAAACTTAGGAGGACCAACATCACTCAGGCCAAAATTATCATGGAAAAGCACAATAAAGATAAATATAAAGATCTAAACTAAGGTCCAAAAACTAAAGAGCTTAAGTTCAATTGCATGAGAAGTAGGTTTAAAACTTCAGTGTAGAAATATTCAGGAGTTTACATAATTCAGTATGAGTCAGAAATGTGATCAGCCTTCCAAAATGGTATACAAACTTATAAACGTACTAGCCACATAAAGAGAGGAGCATATTACTATATACAAACCAAGCTGTTTTAATTATTATATGCATTGAAAGAGGCAACATTTCAAAAGAGATGCTGATTGATGAGTGTCCAGACAAGGCAAAATTAGATAATGAGAGAACTTAAAAAATGTAATCTAAGCAAGAATTAAACAACTGGATATATTTAACCTGAGGAAGAGAATACCTAGGGAAAGATAGTTATGCAATCCTCTGATGATTCATTTAATCTCTCTGGACTTTAGTTTCTTTATAGAAAGAGGATGAAAATGAAATCAAGGGCCCTTTGCAATTCTGAGTTTTGATTTTGTAAGAACCAAGTGAGAAAGGCAATATTTCTCTAGTGACTAACGATGGGTTAAGGTATAGGACATTACATTTGTCATTGTTGTTCTTCAGTCATGTCTAACTCTTCATGATCCCATGGACCATAATACAGCTATGCTGCACATGGTATTTTCTTTGCAAAGATAACTAGCATTGTTTGCCATTTACTTCTTCAGTGGATTAAGGCAAGCAGAGGTCCAGTGACTTGTCTAGAGTCACACAGCTAGTGTCTGAGAAGAGATTTGAATTCAGATCTTCCTTATTCTAGGCTTCGTGCTCTATACACTGTACTACCTAGCTGCTCATAACAAGCATGTGGCTTAAACATTTTTGTCCCTAACTCTATTTAATATAAACCTTTGTATCAAATGGAAACTTTTACATTAAAGTACCTGTTAACATAATATGCCAGATGACATTTGGGAATTTTTAAAAAAATGTTCTCCAGTTCATTAGATTCATTTCCCTCATTTCTTTATCCACGACAAAGATCCCTGTGGCCAATTTAACAGGGAAGACAGTTTAATGGACAAATTCTGTGTCCCCTAAGAGGTCCCTTAAATCAGTTCACTACTGTATGTGGTGATGACTTATGTCAAGGCCATTGTGATGTCTACTGTTAGAATGGTAATTTGTTTCAGCACAGAATTACTAGTGACTGTTGTATAGCTGGTGAGCTATGGCAGCAATAATGGAGAAACATTCACACGGTCCATTTACTGGATGAGGTTGCATAAAGTCCATCTGATTATGTATAAGTGGTTATTAGAAAAGGACCTCAAACAAGAGTCATAGGAGAGCTACAAATTCTCAAGCCATCTATTTCCAAAGTCATTTTAGAAGAATTGTAGTTTCATGAGTATTGGACACTTCATTGGCATTGACTTCCAGACAACAATAAATGGCACTTTTACAGGCTAGCTGCAGACTCCTCACAGTAAATGCCAAACAAGTCTGCACTTTTAACAAAGAAATATTAAAAGCAAAAGTGGGGAAATAGGTATTGATAAAAACTCTTCTCCCTCTGGGTGGTACAGAATGGAAATGTTAAGCCACTATAGATTTCATATGGTATTATGAAGTTCTAAAGACAGATATGTTTTGTTATAAGAACTGAATGTAGTCATTTATCAGCACAAAGCTTCAAATTACTCTAGTTCCTTGGGCTACTACAAAATAAAATGGTCAACTTTCTAGCATATACACACAAAACCACAGAGAATTTTCATGTCCAGGGACAATTTTAAAAGAAAGCCTCTGTCACACTATGGCATAAAGGTCTGAATTCTTTAAACTGTGTTTGTTCATTCATTCATTCTGTTTCAAGACCTTTCACCCCTACAGTGATCCAAAGGTGGTAGGAGATCATAGAGAGAGCCCAGTCGATCATGAAAAATCCCTGTGGTGATGGCAAGGCTTTGAGGAACAACTCTTAGAGGGCACTATTAATAATTATTATCAAGGGGTATAAAAACAAAATAATTAACTGGAAATATTCACTATTTTAGTTGCAACACACATACTTGGGAACTCATTTGTCCAAAATGGGAATTTACAAAGCCTATATTTGTAAATTTAGCTACTCTGTAGCAAAACTAGATGCTTATGGCAAGTATCTTAGAACTGAACAAAGTATTTATTTCTTCCAAATTAAATTCTTATCAACCTTAACTACCTTTAGTCACATATGTATGGTCTACCTTATGACATCTGCTACCAAACTTAGACTACCCTGATTAATTATTTCATTTTCCTCTTTTTTAATGCAACATTCTTTGATTTATTGATATCTAAAAGATTGATTGGATCATATTTAATGCATATTGTTTAAAAACGATTCTTTAAGCCTGTGACATATAAGAAAAGAATAGGACTTAAGACAAAATCTATCAGTTATCAAAGAAATATTGAATGGAAAAGAAAATGAGGTAGTCATATGGTAAGAGTGAGAAATAGCTTATTTGAGTGGGACTACTAAGACAAACTTATGGAAGGACTTGAATAAGAGGCCTACAGGATGAACAAGTATCATTATAGGTAATATCCACAAAAGTGAGATCAATTTGAGTATTTATGTTTCTATCAAATCGGTATTTTTTAAATGAACTTATAAATCCTAAAGCATGTTTAAATGCAAAATATTTCTAATAAGTGTTTGCATATTATATATTAATAGGACATTATAGTAAGCCAAGACTAAATAAGGTCAGGCTGGTAGCTTAGAACAACATTGATTATTTTTTTCAATTTAAAAGATAAGTTTTACATAAACATAACAAAGAAAAGACATTTATCCAGAATACAGCTTTGATTCAATTGAAAATAATTTGCTGTAGTTTTCTGTAATAGCCCCACTGGTCTGCTGGTCAGAAAAGAGAAGGAGAAGCTGGTGACTCCTTCTGCACTGGCTTTTTTATAACAAGGCTACCAGAAAGCTATGTCAATAGCACCAACCTTAATACCCTGAGTCAATTAAGTCTCTAAGACGGTTTCAATAGCTTCTTGAGGGAAAGCAAAAACCAAACAAGCACAAATCTAGCCTAGCCTTTCAGGGTAGAACCATAAGTTTCTCTGTCTATCATATAAATGTATCTATAAAGAACCAAAATAATATTAGAGAAGAGTTTGGATAAGAAAAAGTATATAGAGCTGATCTTGAATTCAGGAATACATAAATATAAATTCCACCTCTGACACATGCTGGAGGTAGAACCACAGGTAAGTCAGTTAACCTCTCAATGCCCCAAATGAAATACATAAACTATAAATTACTAAAACAAATTGCTTAACTACATCAGTGAGGGGAGTTTTCATATTAAAGATTCTCTGGATTGATGAAGTCACAGAACTAGAGTGAAAAAGAGTGGTCATGATATTCAATCAACAAACGTTTCCCATACAGCTTTCATAATGTCATGGATCTCCAATTGACCAACTGTCAATGGATATAAATAGGCAGTTTTCAAAGGGAGAGATCAAAGCTATCAATACCCTCTTTCAAAATGCTATAAAACACTCATAATTAGAGAAATGAAAATTAAAATGACTCTGAGGTTCCTTCTTACAAGTTTCATATTGGAACAATTGACAAAAGAGGAAAATGATTAATGCTACAAGGCAGCTGGATACCAGGCACATTAATACACTGTTGACAGAGCTAAGAACTGTTCTAGCCATTCTCGAAAACAGTTTGGAATTATGCTCCTATAACTATTAAACTATTAATATTCTTTGGCCCAGAAATACCTTTCCTTTTTCTATACCCTAAAGAGATAAAAGAAATAAGAAAAAGACCTATATGTGCCTCCTCAAAAGTTTATATTAGCTCTTGTAGTGGCAAAAAATTAAAAACTTAGGGAGTGTCCATTAACTGGGGAATGGTTGATTGTACTATAGGAAATAAAAAAGGGATGCTCAGAGAAACCTGGGGAAAACTTGTTTGAACCGATAGAGAGTAAGGGAGCAGAATCATGAGCCATTATATATATATATATATATATACACATATATACACACACACACATATATACATGTATATACACACACATATGTATGTGTGTGTGGTGTATGTTTATGTGTATGTATATATAATAATAACAGTATGTAAAGATTAAAAACTTTGGAAATTTTAGGAACTCTGATCAATATAATTACCAACCATAATTGCACCTTCTTTTAACAGAGAAGCAACAGATTCTTTTTTGTTTATTTGTTTTTTCAGGGCAATGGGGGTTAAGTGACTTGCCCAGGGTCACACAGCTAGTAAGTGTCAAGCGTCTGAGGCTGGATTTGAACTCAGGTCCTCCTGAATCCAGGGCTAGTGCTCTAACCACTGTGCCACCTAGCTGCCCCCAAAGCAACGGATTCTTTTTTTTTTCTTTTTGGTGAGGCAATTGGGGTTAAGTGACTTGCCCAGAGTCACACAGCTAGTAAGTGTTAAGCATCTGAGGTCAAATTTGAACTCAGGTCCTCCTGACTCCAGGGCCAGTATTCTATCTACTGTGCCACCTAGCTGCCCGCGACTGATTCTTACTGAAAATTTAGACTTTTTTTTGGATATGGATAATGCAGTAATTTCTGTTGTTTCATTGTACATGTTTGTAATAGGGATTTTTCTTTTTCCTTATTTTTTCTCAGTTGGGGTAAGTGGAGGGTAAGAGGGAGAGAAGACAAACTTTCATTAATGCAAAAAATGAAATTTTATTTGAAAATTTTTGCTTACTTCTTTGGTGCTCAAAGCAATTCTTTTTATTTCTATCTACATATAAGTCTTTATCTCTTTCAATTGAGGGACAGAAACTTTCATGATTCCAGTGATCTAAAATGCTATTGACTCAAGCGTGATTACATTTATAGTCTGAAAAACAAGAATGAAGCTAACCAGCCCATGAATGCACTAAATTTCGGATCTTATTGATATATTAATATTCACTGACTTGATTTTCCAAATAGGTGGCTGGAATGCATCTTAATGAGCCCCAGAGAAAGACAGTGTTATGCTTACTTGAGGCAGCTGGGATGGGGTATCACCTGGTGATCATCCACCCCATTCTCCTAATAAACTTTGAAGCCAGGATGATGAAATCACTCCCCTAAAAGAAACACAACATGTAAGGCTATGGAAATCCTAGAGCAGAAGAGAAGGTTGGTGGTAATTCATATTTATTTAAGAACCTCTCTTTTGCAGTCATCCTGTAACTGTAGAATTCTAAACCTGTAGTTTTCACTTTGAATTCGGTTTTAACAAATTAACTTTAATCTATATGTTAGTAAATAATAATTTTGGAATCTTGTTGATATGAGAAAGTTTGAAATCCTGTAGAAATGTGGACTGGACTTATTTGGAATTATGTATTATTTTTGGTAATATTTACATTTTTGATTATATAGGGCTCTTAGAAGTCAGTGAAAGAAGAAAACATCTAAAACAATCCAAAGATCAAAGAGGTCTATGCATGCTCACTTGTTTCATCTAGTAGCTCAGGATTGGAATCCCATCTCATGAATTACCTAGTTATAACCTGGACACTATGTTTTATTGGCCCAAGCACAGTGAAAAGAAAGTGCTGCAAATCAAGCTTATAGTGCCACATAGTGGCAGATTTGTTCTTGTGTTGATATAATTCCTATACCAATGTATGCACATTGTTCCTTGTATGTGGACATATTCTCTTTTCTGGGGAAAAATTAGTACAGACACTAGAGGCACTGAGTGTAATACAATGGAATGAACTCTAGATATGGAGTCAGAAGATTTATGGATTTCCTCTATTTGACATATAAAGGTCTTTACAACATGGCTCAAACCTACTTTCCCAGCCTTTAGTAGACCTCCCTCTCCCTCATGCACTCTGATCTAGTTTATCTGGCAATTTTGCTATTCCTCACACAAGGCATCTCATCTCCTGTCTTTTGTACAGGCTGTCCCCTATATGTGAAATATACTATCTCATCTCTGCTTCTAAAAATCCTTGATTTCATTCAAATATCAGCTTTACTGCAACCTTCTAAGTGAACCATTTCCAGTTCATGAAAGTGTTGGTGCCTTCTCCCCTACCAAAAACAAAAAACAACAGAAAAATATGTATTTAGTAATTTCTTATATGTAATACATGCATCTCTCCTGATAGATGTAAGTTTCTTGAGAGCAAGGACTACTTCCCCTACATGTTTGTTTGTATTCTCTACTATCCTGAAGAATGCCTGGCACATAGTAGGTACTTAATAAATACTTAGTGATTGCATGATTGATCTCAATTATACTACTACTACTTACTACCACCTGTGTTGTCTTAGGCACATTAGTTTATTTCTTTGAGACACCCTTTGATCATTTATAAAACATAGAGATAAGTGGTTCCTTAGGTCAGTTCCAGTTCTGAATCCTATTCAAGTTTTAAAAAAAGAATCAGACCATAAATAAATTCATAAAACAAACAAATAACTGCCTTAGGGTTCAACCTCATATGTTTGCAATGTCAAGTTGCTTTTTTTATCACTTTTTTTTTGCCCCAGAGCATAGAATGACAGTTCCTCCTTCATTGCCTTCTATTACCACTGAAACAGGAAAACTATGTTCAATACTTCTAAGCTCTTGTGTTCTTCCTCCTTCGTTGTCATAAGAACCAGGGGAAAAATATAGAAAGGAAAAGCAGTGTGTCATTGTTATTATTTTGAAATTGACAGTGTTTTTCCACTCTGAGTCTCAGAAAAATTACTTTAGCTTTTTGCCTTCGGGTGATGCTCCAGTAAGAACACAAGCATATCTCTGAGACTCAAGGATGAAAGTGTTATTTTTAAAACAAAATTAAGACTACAAAGCACCCATCCTTCTGAAAAGAAAAATCAGCATAAAGTCTACTCCAAATGTTGCAAAAGCATGAGTTGGCTTAGAACAGTCAATGTTTTGGCTTTCAATTTCTCTTTGATGAGAATAAAGGTAATTAGTGCCACCCTCAGCCAGAACGAGCTGCTGCTATGAAAAGAATCTGTAAAAGGTGACATTGGTTAGAGTAGTGACAACACAGTATATCATTTTTATTAGGGTCTGGATTGCCTTTTTTTAATGAAGCTCTAATCTTTTGATGTGATATGTTTGTTCGTAGATACCAGACTGGTAAGGATTCCAAGGTGAAACAAAGAAAATAACAGCACACTTGAACTAGACAATATAAGAATTTAAGAGTTCGATTACTCACTACTTGATTTTTCTGGAACATTTCCTACTGTCCTTTCTTCTTCCTTCAGTGAAGGATACTTGGTTTTAGATAGCAGTCCTCCTTCTGTTATAACTTTATATGCCTTGTGTCTTGTCTGCTCATTCTCACTCCCAATCAAGCTCTCTTTTGTCATATTATAGATCAGATATACAAGCCTCCAGAAATGGAAAGTTAAAAAGAGAATGTGTTTCCATAGCCTGGAAGTAAAAATCTCTCATTTTCTAAGTGGAAAGAGAACTAGATTAGAATAGAACTTTACTTGGTTTTAGCATCCCTGTGAAAACACAATGGAAATGTTGAATCTAGGGAGTTTAGTCACTGTCATGACTCCCAACTTCAGTGAAAGCCCCTGGCCCTCAAAGATTGAATCAAATGAAGATGAAGCTCAGAAGCTTATATCCAAGGAGAGGTTTGTATTTGAATCTTGGCTATCTTCTTGTTGGAAACAGAGCTTAAGAGGAAAAAGTTCAGGGCCCAACAACCTGTTCCTCGTGTCCTTAAGACATGTATGTTGGTTATGGGGACCTCATGAGGTCTTTTTTTTCTCTTTTTTCTTTTTTGGCGAGGCAATTGGGGTTAAGTGACTTGCCCAGGGACACACAGCTAGTAATTGTTAAGTGTCTGAGGTCAGATTTGAACTCAGGTCCTCCGGAATCCAGGGCCAGTGCTCTATCCACTGCGCCGCCTAGCTGCCCCTCTCATGAGGTCTTAAGAAGGCATAAATTGGCCTCAATAGTAGGTCTCAAAGAATTTTGAGGACCTAAACAGGAAAGGATGGCAGATCTCACTCAAAAGTGGCATCATCTAGAGTAGAAATATCAAACGTGCCACCTATGAAACTCTTGAATGAGAGCTGAACCAGATTGAAATGTCACTGAAAGATGTTAAACAAAGGAAATAAAAACACGATACAGCATAAAAAATGTCAAGTATGTATGTCCCTACAGTGATCCATTCCTACTTGAGTTTGAAACCACTGGTCTAGAACTTCTAACTGGTTTTACCTTAGAAAGCACTTTCTGAGAGTACTGCTTTCTTCAGCAGGAATCTCTGACACTCTCATGTTCCACTTTCAACCTTGCTATGATTCCTGCATTCACACTGCTTCCTGGGTTCTCAGGTTAGATATCACTGGAAGAGTCCCAATGAGCAATTAGAATATTTAATGTGGCACCAATTAAGTGGTGGTGCTGATTTAGGTTTCTCTTTATTGGCTGTTCAGTCATTTCAGTCATGTACAACTCTTCCAGACCCCATTTTTTGTTTTGTTTTATTTTTTAGCAAAAATACTGGAGTGGTTTGTCATTTCCTTCTCCAGTTCATTTTCTAAATGAGGAAACTGAAGCAAATAGCATTAAATTGTTTGCCCAACCTCACATAGCTAATAAGTGTCTGAAGATGGATTTGAACTCAAGTCTTCCTGAGTCCAGGCCCAGCACTCTATCCACTGTGCCACCAAGCTGTCCCTAACTCTCTATGCTGTAGTTAAAGAATAAATAGGGTCTAATGTTTACAACATCAAGTAAATACAATTTGAACATTCAGGATCACAGTTTCTATTACATAGTACAATCAATTGCTAACCTAATTAAGAATCCATTTCTCATTTCTCAATTTTAGTAGTATTCAATGAATATGTGATCTGAATTTGAATCACTTATGGGAAATTAAAGGCGTCAGAAATACAAGATTACCTGTGGAAAATCAAACATGGTATAATTTGCTAAAAGGCACATAAAACCCTATAGAAGGCCTGAGTTCAGTTGAAATAAAGTTATTAAAATGATTAAAATTATTTAACTTATTATTCATTTTTCCATGGAATCAGGATTAGTCCATGTTCAATCTAATAACATAATAATCATTATGACTCTCATTTTTATAGCACTTTGTGTTTTGCAAACCATGTAATCTCATTTAATTCTCAAAACAACCCTTTGATACAGGTGCCATTATTGTCCTCTTAATATAAATGAGGAAACTGAGGTTCATTGAGGTTAAGTGATATGCCTAAAGAAACACAGAAAGTAAATGTCAGAGGCAGGATCTGGACTGAGTTTTTCCTCCTTGAATGCTTGTTATAGTGTGTACTATTCCACATTGCATCTTATGAGATTGCCTACAATTGGCTATAATTCACCTATAATGGAGTTGATTGAAATCCAGTGTGGAGTGTCAGATGTATGGAGCTAAGGACAAATCTTAAGATGTGATGACCCCTTCAGATCCCTTTTTTCCTTGGTGTATTCTTAGTATTGGCTCTTGAGCTGCACTATCAATCAATAAACACTTAATGTGGACACTGTACTGTGTTTTGGGGATACAAAGATAAAAAAGAAAGTTGTCCTCAAGGTGCTTACATTCAAGGGATAAATACATACATGCATATATGTGTGTGTATTGGTGTTGTTTGTATTGTTTTTATTGGCATTTTTTCAGTCCTGTCCAACTCTTTGAGACCTCATTTTGGGTTTTCTTGGTGAAGATACTAGAATGGTTTGTGATTTCCTTCTCCAGATCATTTTATAGATGAGGAAACTGAGGCAAACAGGGTTAGGTGTCTTGCCCAGGGTCACACATCTAGTAAGTGTCCAAGATCAGATTTTAATTCAGGAAGATGAGTCTTTCTGACTTTAGGTTCAGCACTCTATATATTGTTCCACCTAGTTGTCCTACATGTACAAAGCTATATATTTCAAATATATACAAAGAATATATTCCAAATATTTACAGTGAAAAAAAAAAGGTGATGGACAGCAGAACATGAGCAAATGGGTGGGGGATGGGAATGTGACAAGGCTTCATGTAAAGAGGATCCCACATTCTTTCCAGTGTATTTTTCTAGCAGCTCATTTTATTTTGTAGGCTTTGCTTTTGAGGATTTTTACTCTTTGTAACATTTATCTTATATAGGTACAATTTATTCAGTGTTAATACCTACATTGTGTCTGTTGCTTTCATTCCTTGACTATGTATGTATGTATGTGTGTGTGTGTGTATGTGTGTATATATATGACTCCAGTAATATCTTCTCTAGACTTGAATCTCTTATATCTTTGACCTTTTCCTCTACTTCCTTCCTTAACCTTTAGCTCTGAATAATGTGTACCATCTGACCCTTCTACTTCTCCAAAAGTATCAGTTAGTAGGGGCAGCTAGGTGGCACAGTGGATAAAGCACCAGCCCTGGATTCATAAGGACCTGAGTTCAAATTCAGCCTCAGAAACTTGACACTGCTAGCTGTGTGACCCTGGGTAAGTGACTTAACCCTCAATGCTCCACAAAATATCATTATTCGAAGAAACTTTATAAAATCATATTGACTGGGTTCATTACAATTTTCTCCTATTCAAGTTAAGTTGGGTCTATATCATCACAAGACAATTCTCTGTACTCCTACTGACCTACTATCACTCTCCCCAAAAGCCATTCCAAATGTTTTCCATTTTCAAGACCTAACGTTATGCCCTCCTGTCAAAAGATAATCTTACCATTTTATTGATTGAGTCCAACCTTCATGACCTCCTGTGATTCCTTCTTCCGCTACTTTAATCTTTACCATGTTTTCATCCATTCTCTTCTTTTTTCCATACAGTTTCAGAAAAAGGGGTCTCTTTTCTTTAGCAATGGTAAGATCTGACCTGAACCTTCTCTCCCATCACCTTGTTATTCCTCTATGAAGGTGCTACATCAACCATACCCTCTTTCTCACAAATTATAGTATATTGCAAAGAGTCATGAATTTAGAGTGAAAGTATTTGGTTTCAGTAGCATCTCTGCTTCTTAATACCTTTGTGACCATGAGAAAGTCACAACCTCTCTGAGTTTCAAGTTCCTCATTTCCAAAATGATACATCTAAGGCTCCTTTCAGTTCTAAATATTTGATTCAGTGTTTTTCAATTTCTTCACTTTCTACTAGTTTCTCTCAGACTATAGACTATCCTTAAAGTCCTTGACTGATGCCTTCCTAGGTTATTGTCATCTCTTTTTCTCTCTTTCCTTCCTTTCATATCTAAACTTTTAGAATAAAGTGTGGTTCATACTTTCTACCCTCATTTTCTTAACACCATCTACCCCTTCCTTAATTCCTTACAATGTGGCTTCTGATTCCACTACTCTAAACACTGATTTTTCTCCAATATGGTTAATAGCCTCTTTGTTAAGAAATCAAATAGCTTTTCCTGCCAATTGCCTTGACTTTTCTGTGTCACTAAATATTATCAGCCTGGCCTTCCATTCTTGAAATCATGAGGATTAAAAAAAAGTCAGGATTTTATGTGACTACCCCTTTAAACAAATGAGAAAACTGAGTCTAGAAAGATGAAATAATTCACATAAGGTCTTATAGCCAGTAAGTGGCAGACCAGCATATTGAATGCACATCTTTGAATCCAAATCCAATACTATTTCCATTTCCGTGTTTTGCACTCCCTTAATTTCTGTGGCACTAAATTGTCTTGGTTTGCTATGACTGCTCATTCTCTGTTACCTTCTGTGAAATTTAAAATTGGATATTAGATCATAAATCTCCCCTACTTAACTTTTCCCTTAATTTATCTCCCAGACCAGTAAATGGAAGAAGCTTCTGGTTTTCTAGATAGAGCCTTTATTGTATATAAGGTGTTGTTGATTAGAAGGATAGGAAAGTAGAATACAGTAGAAATCGTCTTAAATCTAGGCTTAGTCTATATTCTTATAAAAACTCACCAAACCAAAAAAGGCCCACCTTTGGAGTGAGGGAGACGTCTGTGCTGCGCCGCCAGGAGTCCCGCCAAGCAGGCAAAAAAGGCCTACTCTGCTTCTCTCCACCCCGGAAGTCAAAAAAACCCGGCAGGCAGTCTGACATGCGCAGCAGGCGGACTGTACCGGCAGGCAGTCTGACATGCGCAGCAGGCGGACTGTACCCGGCAGGCAGTCTGACATGCGCAGCAGGCGGACTGTACCCGGCAGGCAGTCTGACATGCGCAGCAGGCGGACTGTTCATCTCCTCCGCAAAAGGGTGGTCCTTGAAAAACTGGCGTCTTTCAGTTATCCTAACGACTGTTAAAAACTTTCATATTTTACCACATTTCCCCCCTTTGCTTCCTCAAGAAATGGAATGTTTCCTTGATGGAACAGTAAAAAGAATATAATAACTTTTGCTGACTAATAATATGCGAACAACAATACAGAAAAAGAAGAGAGGAAAGTTTTGTCCAGAGGGGCGATTTTTTTTTTTTTTTTTCCTCATGAACCGACGCTTTGACATTAGTCTTGCAAAGGGAGAGCCTCTGCAGAGAGTACATGTTACAGATAGTATATAACAGAAAGGAGATAGTAAAAGCTAATAAAGCAAAACAGTTCATATAAAGTCTCTGAGTTCTCTTGTCTTCTTGAAGTGGTAAGATGTCATCAGGAGGAAACTGGATTCTGGTCTGGAAAACTGGATTCTGGACTCTGGTCTGGATAAAAACTCACCAAACCAAAAAAGGCCACCTTTGGAGTGAGGGAGACCGTCTGTGCTGCGCCGCCAGGAGTCCCGCCAAGCAGGCAAAAAAGGCCTACTCTGCTTCTCTCCACCGCGGAAGTCAAAAAACCCGGCAGGCAGTCTGACATGCGCAGCAGGCGGACTGTACCCGGCAGGCAGTCTGACATGCGCAGCAGGCGGACTGTACCCGGCAGGCAGTCTGACATGCGCAGCAGGCGGACTGTTCATCTCCTCCCCAAAAGGGTGGTCCTTGAAAAACTGGCGTCTTTCAGTTATCCTAACCGACTGTTAAAAACTTTCATATTTTACCACACTTCCTTGGCACATAATCTTCCACCAAGTCTTTATATACCTGAAGGTATTCACTTAGGCCCTCTTCTCATTACCAGAGTTTCACTTTAAAATGTTTTATTCACATCTTTTGATTTTATATTATAGTTGTTTCTAGCACATCCCCTCCAGACTGAACACTTCACTAACTGGCCACAATCTAACTTTCCAAATTTAATAAACATTATTCCCCTTCATACATTCCATAATTCAGCAAAACTAGTCTTGTTACAGTTCCTGATACATAGCATTTAATCTCCTGTTTCTACACATTTGTACTTCGCATATATAGCCTAAGCTAGGAATGCCCTCTCTTTTCACACTACTTGGAATTCCTAATTTCCTTCAAGATTCAGCTTAATTTTCATCTTCTACATGAAGCCTTGTCTAATCTCCCCAAAACATAATTTCCTCCTCTCAAAATAAATACCATCTATATAATGATATATGTACTTCTTCCTGAGAGAATATAATATCCTTCAGACAATATAATCAATATATAGAGGTGGTTCAGATATTGTAGTATGACATGTAAAAGAAAGAGATGGGGACTAGAGGGGGTGGAGCCAAGATGGCTGAGGAAAGACATTAAACACACAGATCTCCTGACACAATTACCCCCAAAACAGCCATAAAACAACCCCTGGAGCAGCAAAACCCACAAAAAGATGGGCTGAGATTATGTTCCAGCCAAAGACAGATTAGAGGGGGCCGTGCCGAGCTAAGAGCAGAATCCAACCTTGCCATTGTGCTCAAACAGTTCCCAGGCAGGCTGAGTCAGAGAAACTTACCCCCAAGCCTCCAAATCAGCTGCAGTACCAGCATCTTCTGGAACGAAGCTTATGGTTGGGTGAGAGAGCTGAAAGGCTGGCTGGGGTGGCAGGGAGGATACGGTGCTGTCTGTGGGACCTAAGGAGGAATGTGGCTATCCTACCCCAGCAGGGAACCAGGAAGAAATACTGAGTGGCGGGAAACTGTGAGAATTAGAATGACACCCCCTGGGAGGGACATTGTGAACTCTGGCCTGAAAAGAAACCATGTGACTTTGACATCCAGAAGTGATGTCTGCCTCACATGGGTCCTGTCAATCAGTGTTACCAGCCAATTAGCTTGGAGCTCTGTGTGTGAACAGCACAGTTTCTGGTTTCACAGGAGGCTTCTGGGAAAAGCCACTTAGGAGCGAGCCCTTTTGGTACCAGACTTCAGCTTGGTGAGAGGACAAATGCTGGGCTCTCTTAGATAGTTAGATGAAGTTTGCTTTTTAGCTCACTCTCTCTATTCACTAAATTCTAATGCACTTTAATAAATAATTAAAAGGCTAAACTCTTGTTAAAGCTTCTAAATTAAAGCAACCATTCATTAGATTTTAGACATCACAGCTAGAAATTTAGGCACTTACAAAACCCAGGTGGGGGAGGGGTGCAGATTCATCATAGCTAAGAACCACAGCACACAAAGTTTTGCTGG
The DNA here is from genome assembly GCF_019393635.1 of Dromiciops gliroides. NCBI lineage: Eukaryota > Metazoa > Chordata > Mammalia > Microbiotheria > Microbiotheriidae > Dromiciops > Dromiciops gliroides. Next base: position 116,912,945 of record NC_057863.1, read on the forward strand.
TACGTTAATTAGCAAGTTGGCATGAGGTTATTTTTGGGCCAGAGAACAGGCCAGGGGAGAGAAAAACATGCCCTTCCACAAACAAAAACACCTGGGACCCTCTGAAGCTTGAGACAGTGTAGCTTAGGAGAAGAGCCCCACTGTAAGAGGGAGTTAAAAGTCAAGTAAAAGACAGCAAGATGAGTAAGCAAAGAACATTCAGAACTATAGAAAGTTTCTTTAGCAACAAAGAAGATCAAGGTACACCCTCAGAAGAGGATAGCAACCTCAGGGACCCTATATTGAAAGCTCCCAAGAAAAAAATATGAATTGGTCTCAGGCTATAGAAGCACTCAAAAGGGAGTTTGAAGAGAAAGTAGGAGAAATAGAAGGAAGACTTAGAGAAGTAGAGGAAAGAATGGAAAGAGAAATGAGAGTAATGCAGGAGAGTCATGAGAAAAAAAGTCAACAGCTTGAAAAGCCAAATGTAAAATGAGATACAAAAGCTCTCAGAAGAAAAGAGTTGTCCAAGAATTAGGATTGAACAGATGGAAGATAGTGACTTTATAAGAAACCAAGGCACAGTAAAGCAAATCCAAATGAATAAAAAATAGAGGACAATATGTAATATCTCCTTGGAACATCAGTTGACCTGGAAAATAGATCCAGAAGAGATCATTTGAAAAATCACTGGACCATGAAAACCATGACCAAAATAAGAATTTAGCACCATCTTCCAAGAAATTGTCAGGGAAAATTGCCCTGATATTCTAGAGGCAGAAGGTAAAATAGAAATTGAAAGACTCTATCAAACACCTCCTGAAAGAGATCCCAAAAGGAAAACCTCCAGGAATAATATAGCCAAATTCTAGAGCTCCCAGGTCAAGGAGAAAATATTGCAAATAGCTCTAAAAAAGGAATTCAAATACTGTGGGGTTACAGTAAGGATAACACAAGATCTAGCAGCATTTACATTAAAAGACCAGAGGGCATGGAATATGATATTCCAGAGGACAAAGCAACTGTGGACTACAGCCAAAAATCACCCTACCCAGCAAAACTGTGTATAAGTCTTTCAGGGGGGAAATGGGACTTCAATATAAAAGAGGACTTTCAGGCATTGTGATGAAAAGACCTGAACTGAATAGAAAATTGACTTTCAAATACAACATCCTAGGAGAAGCATAAAAAGGTATACAGGAAAAAGAAATCAGGAGGGATATTAAAAGCTTAAACTGTTTATATTCCTACATGAGAAGATAATGCTTATAAACTCATAAGAAACTTTCTTACTATTAGGGCAGCTAAGATGAATCACCTTAGAGGACACAGGTTCTGAACTGAATATAAAGGGATGATATCTGTAAAGTATTTTTTGTTTACCCTTGGTTTTTTGTTTGTTTGTTTGTTTTGGTTTGTTTTTGTGGGGGCATGTACGGTGGGGTGACTTATGTCTGGTGGCCGGATTTGGGCTTGGGGCCTCCTGGGTCCAGGGATGTTGCTTTTTCCACTGTGCCACCTAGCTAAACCCATGATGAAATCTTTAAAATAAAATTAAGGAGTAAGATGAATGCACTGGAAAAAGGGGAAAGGGTACAGGTAGACTGGAGGAAATTAGCTCACATAAAAGAAAAAAGAAAAAGCTTAGGGAGAGGAGGGGAAGAGGGGGAAGGATTGGGGGAATAAATGAATCTTACTATCATCAGAATTGGCTCAAAGAGGGAATAACATACATACTCTAGTTTGTATAGTAATATATTTTTGCCCTGAGGGAAAGTGGGAGTGGAAGAAGGTGGGGGTGGGGAGAGAGGGGAAGGAAGGAAGGAAGGACAGATAGGAAGAAGGAGAAATAAAAAGCAAAATACTTTCAAAGAAGGTGAAGAGGTTCTGCATAACTGAACATGTATGACTTAAATGAATTGCTTGATTCATAGGGAGGGTGATAGGGAGGGAGAAAGAAAATTTACAACACAGAATTAGCTCAAAAACCTTAATCTCATCATAGTTGGCTCAAGGATAAAACAACATGCACACCCAATTGGGAGGCGTAATCTATCTAACCCTGCAGGAAAATAGGATAGGAAGAGGATAAGGAGGGAAGACAGAAAGAAAGGAGGGCAGAGCAGGGGAGATTGCAGTCAGAAGCAAAACACTTTTGAGGTGTAATAAGGTAAAAGAAGTTAGAAAATAGAGTAAATACCATGGGAAGGGAATAGGATGGAGGGGAATAGTTATGATGGAAAAATGTATGCTACCTACTTTGCTGGGTTATTGTGAAGAAAATTCTTTGTCAAGTTTAAGGTACTATATAAAGGTTATGATGAACAGTATGCTATCAGAAAAAAACCTGGAAAGACCTACATGAAGTGAAGCAGAGTAAAAATGTACTGTATACAAAATAACAGTAACAGTGTAAGATAATCTGCTGGGAAGGACATTGTAGGGACCAATTTTTAATTGGGGAGTATTAGCTAGGCATCTAGCCACAATACTGGGGCAAGGAAGGAGACTGACAGTCTCCCTCAAACAGACGCAGGATTTATTTAAGAAGAATGAACTTAAAAAACACAAACAGGATCAGTAGGATTAAGGGAAAGGAAATAAAATGGGGAAAGGGAAAATGATACAACCTGAACACACCACTGCCAGGAATCAGCTGAGAAACACACAGCAGCATCCTGTCACCTTCCCAGCTTCAAGCTAGAATGGCTAAAAACCTCCCTTCTTCCCAGCAGATCTCAGGCTGACCACACAAAGCCCCCAGCCAATTGGCTGGCCGCTCTGACAGTCACATCACTGCCCTCACTGGGCTTCCAATCATTATAATTTTTCCAGGCCCAGGTAGGCATTGGCAAGTGGTAATGATGTGAGGTGCCAGTGCCATGGTGATGGCTACAACCAGTGGGTAGAGCACCATGAAGTTTGTAGAGCCCCAGACCAGAGCTCATGCTGAGCTTTTTTTTTTTAAATTCTAGCCAAAAGATGAGGTCATAAAAACCCTCCAAATAACAATTAATTCTTCACAACATGGTTATTTTCAGGTCGTGCAATGATCCAACTATCGTTGGATTGTATCTTCCTTCTGTTTTTTCCTTTCCCCCTTGCGAGGTTCCATTTCTGCTCCTTCACTCTTACCCCAAATGGAAGATCAGAAGACTGAAGGGTTCAGCTCTTCCTCCTTTCATGGTCAGCCAGCTGTTAAGGGCTAAAATTCTAGCTATACTGTCTAAAATATCTAATGAGTGGTCGCCAATAAATTATAAGATTTAGCAAGAGTTAGAATTTTAAGCATTTATTAAGGAGAATAAGAATTTGGTAAAGAGAGAGTGAGAAGGCCTAGGAATCATCTAATCTATTAAAGGCGAGGAGTGACATTTCTTAGTTCCTTTCTCCACCAGAGTACCTCAGGAAGAGAGTGACTCAGGCACCATCCTCCCCCTTCTTCCTCACCACCAGCCAACCTCACTTCCTGAAAGCCTAAGAAAAACCACATGGTCCTCTGCCGTCCAGAGTCCCTTCTCGCTCATGTTAGAGCTTTCCTACAGTAAGTCTCCAGCAGGTGGCGTCATTGCAATTGTTACACTCTGAAGGACTTATGAAAATTGCAGTCCATCTACAGAGAAAGAACTAATGGTATCTGAAAACAGATTGAAGCATAATTTTTTTTGATACTTCCTTAATCTGAAGTTTTATTTTTGTCTGTTTTCTCTCACAACCTGGCTAATATGGAGATGTTTTCTATGATTACTCATGTATAACTTATACTGATTTGCTTGAGTTTTGGGGGGTGGGGGTGGGAAGGGAGGGAGGAAGAGAAGTTCGGACACAAAGTTTTTAAAAACTGATGTCAACATTTGTTTTTACATGTATTTTGGCAAATAAAACAGAAAAAAAATAAAAGAAAGATCAGTTCAAGCTATGAGAACATCTTCATGGAAGTGGTGACACTTGAGATAGTCCTTGTCTTTGCAAAATGTATGTATGAAATGTTTTATTTTTACCATCTAAACCATTGTAATTACAATCACAGGCAGTTTCCAAAAGATATACAACAGGAAATACAACACATTTCCTTCAGTATCAGACTTTGAAAGAGTAGTGGATAAATGAAAAATTCAAATTTGGTTGCATTGTTCTAATGCATAATTTAACAGAATATTCTTTTTTTCTTTAAGGCTTCCCACCCTACCCCTAGGAAAGAAGTAGATTATCCCAGGTTGTGAAAATCATTGCACTCTTTTTATTACATATGGAAATAACTGTTAAAATGTCAATCCTTAGGATTTCTTATTGTGAACCAAGCAAGAGAGAATAAAAAATAAATCAGAAACCCAAACTGACCATAAGTTTTGAAGGACTGAATGTATAACCATTTAAAAGTGAGTTGCAAGTTACTTTAGCTTTGGAAAAGTGAGTAATGATTATTTTCTCCAATCTTTCACTTTAAAGGATAATGAAGTAGGAGAGCAGCGACATTACCACATGCACACTAAAAGATTGCTAATTGTTTTGAGGAATTAGTGTCAGCAATGCCATAGGCACCATGCACTTGTCTCTTAAGACCATACAATAATGATTTACATAACTTCCAGGAGACTACCCATCTCAAAAATCTAATGTAACCTGGAAATGATGGATTTGGAACTATTTTTTAAAAGTGTCTAATAATGTCAAGGCTTTATTGGCATAAGAGTCAAAAGAGATCTGCTAATGGATTTTTTAAAGTATTACAGTTTTTCTTTTAAAATTTAAACTAACATAAAAATTAAACTAACTCACATACTTTATATCATGACAACTTTATTTGGTAGGTAGTGGGAGTGTTATTCTTCCAAAGACATAAGTGCCTACTTGGATCCTGACTAGTAATTGCCAGAGGCAGAACCTTCCTCTTAGATGTTTTGCTTTTCAGTCCAGGGTTCTCTATACTGTGTCATACTGACCTCACCAAATATTGCAGAATGACATTTAAGACAAGTGGCTTAGAGGAGCTAGATTACTGCTAACCATTCAACTTACAAGCAAAGTTTGTTGGTGGCTGTGTCATGAATTTCTCTATATTATTTCCACCTCCTTTATTGTTAAATTTACCAGCTCAGTTTATTTCCACTTATATATTCATCTTCGTTCCTATGACTAGTTAAATAATTATAAATCCATCCTTGTCCCAGATAAAACTGTGTCCCAGAAAAGTTGCATTATCATATTTGTATTGTGAAAATATTTATAACTTATGATTTTTAAGATAAAACCAAAGGATTCAGTGGCACTATCTGTAAGCCCTTCAATGTAAAGACAAATAAAAGAGATTTCTATACCTAGAAGGTATGGGAAGGAAAATATAAATGCATCTACTTTTGAAAAACTATAGCAATCACTATGAAACCTATATATATACAGAATATTTGAAATATTACCAAAATGAGAGGTAAATAGATAGATACATAGATAGAAATATCATGTGTGGAAAAAACAAAAGACAAACAATACCTCTGACAAAAAATTATAAAGTTCTTTCAAGAAAGAAAGACATCATCTTCTTTTATAGCCTATAGGATAGCAGTATAAGTAGCTCTGCTAGCAAGTCCTAAAAATGATTTGTTCCCACTCTAGGTAGATACTGAACAGCAGTAGATTGCAATAAGGGAAATCATTTAATCAACTGATGACATGCCGAAACCACAACACAAAGAGCTCTCATACTCAATCGATAGAATCCACATTCCATCTGCTCAAGGACACATGTTCCCTGGAATATTTTGATTAACTTTATCTCTTAAGCATACAATAAAGTAGCACAGTCATGACATTTGACTTATCTAAAAATGATTCCATCTGAATGAATGACTGTTTGACATTTTAATATCAGAGAAACCTTTATTTCTAGAAAAGCAAAATCCAGGAGCCATTAATTCCCTCTATCTGATAGTAATGCAAAATATATTAATAGAAAAAATGAAATTGCATAGGTGCAGTCTTATAATCAATAAATGTTGAAAAGAAAAGTCTAAACAACATAGAAGATAAGACAAACAGATACATCCTCCTTTTGATAGAAACCCACTCCTTTAAATAATTTTTAAAATAAGACAACTTTTGGACTTTTCTCAAGAAGTTGCCTTCTTCTGTATGATCATAGATGTTTGAATGGAGTCAGAGATGTTTCTTACATAATACCATCATGAATCATCTGGATAAAAATGTCAGAAAATTGAAACATTACCTTTCAACAGTTTGTTCAGTGATCTGCATTTTCAACATTTCCACTTGTTCTTCCTTCAGATAAATGCTCATTTAACAGCAAAAGAGTTAATGTCATATGTTCTAGTAACAGAGTGGTTAACTAGACAATAAAGCACATTTTGAGTCACCACTGTATGTATGTGCAAAAATGGGCAAGAATAACAGGTTTGTTCCTGGTATAGTCATTGACAATAATTTATTGAATAGTTTAGCCAAAATGGCTATAAGGTTCGTGTTTGATATGTATTCTGATTTCGCAGTTACATACCCTTTGAGAAAACAAAGAAATAAAGAGTAAATATTTTCCCAAGATTAATAAGGAACTAATGAAATTATATTTTATTTCCATTTGCATGATTTCTCATTTGGTGATTAATCGTTTTAGTAGCTTTTATTTAAGAATCTATACATATTTATCAGAGCTGCAATTTTATACATTAAGTTAATAAAATATTTCTGCCAGGAGAGTTTCAGGGTAAACTAATATCAGACACAGAAGATTATCTATCTAGCTATTTAGATATGTGTGTATGACTGTTTTCAAATATAGTTCCAACCTATCAATATATACAATTTCATCTATAGGTAAAACTACTAAGAACCTAAAGTAAGCAGAAAGGCATCCTTTTTACCAAAATAGGGACTATAAATTCTGTGCACAGATACTCATTATGCATAGACAAATTTCTAGGGTATTCACTCAGATTCCATTTACTCTTAATTTATGCACAATTCTATTAAGTTTGATTTTCTGGTTTCAAAGTACAGAGCAGATCATTTTGTTGTTGTTGTTGTTCAGTTGTTTTTCGGTCTTTTCTGTCTCTTTGTTACTCAATTTATGGTTTTCTTGGCAAAGATACTAGAGTGGTTTGCCATTTCCTTATCTAGCTCATTTTACAGATGAGGAAACTAAGATAGTTATAACCAGGATAATTCACTATGACCAGATGAGATTTATACCAGGAATGAAGGGCTGGTTCAATATTAGGAAAACTATCAACATAATTGACCACATCAATAACAAAACTAATCAAAATCATATGATTATCTCAATAGAAAGAGAAAGCCTTTGACAAAATACAGCACCCATTCCTATTAAAAACACTATATAGCATAGGGAATAAATAGAGTTTTCCTTAAGATGATAAATAGTATCTATCTTAATCATCAAGCATTATATGCAATGGGGATAAGTCAGAGGCATTCCCAATAAGATCAGGGGTGAAACAAGGGTACCCATTATCACCAGTATTATTTAATATTATATTACAAATGTTAGGTTTAGGAATAAGAGAAGAAAAAGAAATTGAAGGAATTAGAATAAGCAATGAGGGGAAAAATTTTTACAAAATATATAATGGTATACTTAGAGAACGCTAAAGTATCAAGTAAACAACTACTTGAAATAATTAACAACTTTAACAAAGTTGCAGGATATAAGATAAAACCACACAAATCATCAGCATTTCTATACATGACCAACAAACTCCAGCAGGAAGTGATAGAAAGAGAAATTCCCATTTAAAATAACCAAAGACAATATAAAATATTTGGGAGTCTACCTGCCAAGAGAAACCCAGGAACTAAATGAACACAATTACAAAACACTTTTCACATAAATAAAGTCAGATCTAAATAATTGAAAAAAGAATCAATTGTTCATGGCTAGACATAGCTAACATAATAAAACTGACAATTCTACCTAAACTAATTTTCTAATTCAGTACCATACCAATTGAACCACAAAAATAATAGTGAAGTTCATCTGGAAGAACAAAAGGTCAAGAATATCAATGGATCTAGTGAAAAAGTACAAAGGAAGGTGGCCGAGCTGGATCAGATCTAAAACTATATTATAAAGCAGCAATCATCAAACTATTTGGTACTGGCTATGAAATAGAGTGGTGCATCAATGGAATAGTTTAGGTAGACAAACACAGTAGTAAATGACTATAGTAATCTATTGTTTGATAAACCCAAAGATTCAAACTTCTGTAATAAAAACTCATTATTTAACAAAAAACTTTTGGGAAAAGTAAAAAATAGTATAGCAAAAACTTGGCATAGACCAACATCTGACACCATATAACAAGATAAGGTCAAAATAGGTACACAAGGGGGCAGCTAGGTGGAAGAGTGGATAAAGCAGCAACTCTGGATTCAGGAAGACCTGAGTTTAAATCCAGCCTCAGATACTTGACTCTTACTAGATGCATGACCCTGGGCAAATCACTTAACCCTCATTGCCCTGCAGAAAAACAAATAAATAAATGAATAAAATTTTAAGATAGGTACCCGATTTAGACATAAAGAGGGATTCCATAAACAAATTAGGAGATCAAGGAATAGTTTACCTGTCAGATCTTTGGAGAAGGGGAAAATTTATGACCAAACAAGAGATTCAAAACATTATGAAATGCAAAATGGATTACTTGATTACATTAAATTAAAAGGGTTTCACACAAACAAAACCATTGTAAACAAGATTAGAAGGAAAGCAGAAAGCTGGGAAATAATTTTTACAGCTAGTGTTTCTGTCAAAGGCCTCATTTCTCAGATCAATAGAGAACTGAGTCAAATTTATAAGAATACAAGTCATTTCCCAATTAAAAAATGGTTAAAGATATGAACAGGCAGTTTTCAGATGCAGAAATTAAAGCTATTTATAGTCACAAAAAAAACCATTCTGAATCATTATTGTTTTGAGAAATGCAAATCAAAACAACTATGAGGTACCACATCACACCCATCAGACTGGCTTAATATGATGAAAAAAGGAAAATGATAAATTTTGGAGATGTGGGAAAATTGGAGCACTAATGGATCGTTGGTGGATTTGTGAAATGAACCAACCATTCTGGAGATCAATTTGAAACTATCCACCACTTCTGTCTATCCCAAAGAGGTTATAAAAAAGGGGAAAGTACCCACATGCAGAACACTATTTATAGCATCTCTTTTTGTGGTGGCAAAGAATTAGAAATTGAGGGAATACCCATCAACTGGGGAATGGCTTAACAGTTGTGGTACATGAATGTAGAGGAATACTATTGTGCTGTAAGGAATGAGAGCAGGCAGATTTCAGAAAAATCTTTAGAGATGCACATGAAGTGAGTAGAACCAGGAGAACATTGTGCACAGTGAGAGCAACATTGTGCAATGATCAGCTGTAATAGACTTAGCTTTTTTCATCAGTGCAATGATCCTAGAAAATTCCAAAAGATTCAAAATTGAAAAAAAGAACTATGGAGTCTGAATGAAGATCTAACCATACTATTTCACTTTATTTTGGGGTTTTTTGTGTGTTTTTTCTTATGGAGAATAATTTGGAATTCAAAATCTTATTAAAATAAATGTTGAAAACTATCTTTACATGTAATTGGAAAAACAAAATACCATTGGTAGGTAGATTTCCAAGTATTTTATATTGTCTTCAATTATTTTAAATGGAATTTCTCTTTCTATCTCTTGCTGCTGGACTTTGTTGGTCATATATATAGACATGCTGATGATTTCTATGAGTTTATCTTATATCCTGCAATTTTGCTAAAGTTGTTAATTATTTATATAGCAGTATAATACCATTATGTTAAAAATGAGAATAAAACAAAACAAATTCCCACAACTGACCATGTCTATAAATGTGTATTTTGCATATTGAGTCAATCACCTCTTTGTCAGAAGGCAGCTAACATTCTTTATCTTTTGCATTCTAGGATTGTGCTTGGTCATCGAATTGATTAGAATTACAAAGACTTTCTTTTTTCTTTTTTCTTTTTTTCTTGGGGGGGGGAGGTAATGAGGGTTAAGTGACTTGCCCAGGGTCACGCAGCTAGTAAGTGTAAAGTGTCTAGGTAAAATTTGAAGTCAGGTCCTCCTGAATGCAGGATCAGTTCGCCACTGCAGCACCTAGCTGCTCCAAATTATAAAGACTTTCAAAATTGTTCTCTTTTTGTGTTATGTTTTTTTGTTATTGTACAGAGACATCCCTTCAAATATCTGAACATCACTATCTTTCCCCACTCCCTTCCCATGTACCTTCTTTTCTCCTAGCTAATTATGCCCAATTCCCTCAAGCAATCTTCTAGTTTCTAAAATTATAATTCTGTTGAATATATGTGATTTTTATGCAAATTTGTATTAAGTGAAGACAGTCATATGAGTCAACAACCATTGGTGCTTTTACCTTTATTTAGAAGCGATAGCATTGGGTCTTTTTCGAACATTAGATGCCCAACAATACTCCCCTGCTCTTCCTTGAGAACATTTTGTTCCATGTTTTCAAAATCATGTCACCTCTCACATGGACCTCATCCTTTTGTATGCTTGGCTTTTACCAGCTATTTTGTGTTCTCAGTGCCATTTCTATTTTCTCATTCAGTGTAATAGGAGTCACGATATTAAGTCCAAATATAATGACTCAATTGCCATTGATGGGGGAAATGCTTAAAATAGTCTTCTTTTTACAAAGCCCTTAGAAAATAGTTGACATTTTGGTCTGATTAATCATGACTTTTTTGTTTAAAATCCCTAGGCCTGGCAGCTAGGAGTCATCTTGGACTCCTCATTATCTCTCACCTGCCATATCCAGGCTGTTACCAAATCCTGCCAATTTAACCTTTGCAATGTGTCTCATATGGACCCTCTTCTTTCCTCTTGACACTGCCACCACTCTAGTGCAGACCCTCGTTACCTTACCTTTTAATTTTTTTTCCCCATAGCCTGCCAGTGGTTCTTCCTGCCTCAAGCCTCTCTGCATTCCATTCCTTCCTCTATATTAGCCAATAAAGCTATTTTCCTAAAACTTAGCTCTGATCATGTCATGCCTCCCCCAACTCAATAAATTCTGGTTGCTTCCTATTGTTTCCATTAGCAAATATAAATGTTCTGTTTGACATTCAGACTTTTCATAACCTACCCCTCCTATCTTTCCAATGTTCTGACACATTATTCTCAGATATCTACTGTGAAGGGGGCCCCTGAACTTGTTTTCTTGAATTGCCCTAGGTTACAGAGCTAAAACCCTACTGAAGTAGCATAATAGTGCTTTTTGCAATTGAACTCTATTAAATTATCAGTCTGCCCTTGAAAGTGAATCAGCTACAAACCTGCATCCAGCCAGTCCAGGCCAGACTGATAAACTTCTTCTACAACTAGGACCCTTTCAGATAAGCAGAAAATCCTCTGTCCACAGTCCAGCAGTTCCTATTCCCCCTTCCCCTAATGCTCCCTCTTCCCTCTTGTGCCACTCCCATTTGGACGGAGATTGCTCTCTCTCCTTCTATGAGGTTTCCCCTTTCTGCTGTAATCCTTAAGTATCCAAAGCCATGCTTGCAACATTGGCCTCCTTTGTATGCTGTAGAAGAGGGGATCAGCATGCATGTCTGCTTTCTTTTTTAATAACATAAATTACTACTGAAGTCTTGTGGAGTTGTGACTATTGGGTGATACTACTCTTTATTCCAGTAACACTGACTTCCTGCCTGTTTCATGAACAAGACATTCTATCTTTGGCTCCAGGCATTTTCTCTGGAATGATCAGCCCCACTGCCCCAACTATTGACTTCCCTGTCTCTTTTAAAGCCTAAACTAAAAGCTTGCCAGCCACTGGAAGCCTTCCCTTACCCTTTTTAATTCCAGTGCTTTTCCTCTCCTAATTATTTCCTATTTATTCTGTATATAGCTCATTTTGTATGTATTTGTATGTTTTCTCCCAAATTAGGTTGTAAGTTTTCTTGAGGGCAGGAGCTGTCTTTGGCCTCTTTTTGTATCCCCTGCATCTAGCACAGTGCCTAGCATATAGTAGGTGTTTAACAATTATTGAGCAGCAGCTAGGTGGAGCAGTGAATAGAGCATCAGCCCTGAAGTCAGGAGGACCTGAGTTCAAATCTGGCCTCAGACATTTAACACTAACTAGCTGTGTGTTGCTGGGCAAGTCACTTAACCTCAATTGCCTCACCAAAACCAAAAATAATAATAATAATTGTTATTATTATTATTATTATTATTATTATTATTATTATTATTATTGAGTGAATGGTATAGCCTTTTTTATCTTAAAGGAAATCGTAGAATAGGCTACAATCCTGTAAGATATCTTAGGGGAAATTTAATCCAACCTCCTTATGTTAAAGATGAGGAAACTTAAGCCCAGAGAGACCAAGTTATTTCCCCAAAGTTCTCATCCACAGGTATGGAACTGAACTTTTATCCATGTCCTTCCCACCTTCCATTATGCCACACTCTCCAAAATTTCTTTTCTTCTTTTCTCCATTTGTTGTATCATTTCTATTCTACCTGTCATGATTTCTTCACCTCTCCTTGTCTCCTTTCACTAGGAAAATCCATTTTAGTCTCATTAAACCAATTCAATCTTATTCTAAGTATATATTAATATTTTTTCTATATTCAAATAAGATTTTGTGGGGAAAAGGATAGGCCAATTTAATCATCAATGGTGAGCAAAATGATCAAACGATTTGAAGGCAAATCAATCTCTTTTTTTTTTTTTTAAGTGAGGCAATAGGGGTTAAGCAACTTGCCCAGGGTCACACAGCTAATAAGGGTTAAGTGTCTGAGGCCGGATTTGAACTCAGGTACTCCTGAATCCAGGGCCAACGCTTTAACCACTGCGCCATCTAGCTGCCCCAAGGCAAATCAATCTCAACAAAATTATTGTGCACTCTATATGAATTGATTAAAATCTTACATGTACAGGAGAAGATGATATAAAACATAGCACAGGATAATTCACAGACTTTATTCTTTCTAAACTATGGACACACCCACAACTTACTTATAACCTTTGCATATGAATAGACACTGATATCCCCTATGTCTTTTATCAGAGATCTAACACTCACTACTAGCAAGTCCCTCAAATTAATTCCATCCCTACTCTTGTTTTGGGATGTCCCTGAAGCTGGTCATCATTGGACTGTTTATGAATCAGGTCTCCTGATTGGCAATCTTCAGCTTTTCTCAACATATAGCTACTTCATCAATGATGGTTTCATTGGACTGTGGGACTTTAGCTGAATGAAGTATATGTAGAGCAGTAGAGGCAGTATCAATATGTACAAAAGTTCTAAAGAATGTGTAATAATAGTATTTGTAGAACAATTAACTGAGGCAAATAGTCCCCTGTTAGGGTACACAGATGAATCAGTAGGATATGTCAGGTTTACAGAAAATCTTGACAATCAAATAAAACAATTTAAATTTGCATAAGTAATAAGGTGCTTTTTTGGGTTCTTAAGTATTTGAATAACATAATAAAAACTATTTTAAGAAGATTCATTTTAAAGTTTGAAGTAAAGGAGAAGACACCAGCCAGGAGGTGAATAAACTGATTTGGTATTTCACTCTAATGTCCTATAATAGGTATCAGTGGAACTAGAAGAAAGAATGAATCTGAGGGACTTTTAAAGTATTTTCAACAGTTACTGACCAAAGGTACAAAGGAAAAAAAGGGCAATGTCAGGCATTACTTTTAAATTTTATGGCTAGGCAACTAGGAAAATAATATTTCTACTAGGATTGAAAAATTCGGGAAATTGTTCATTTGAATGGTTTTGCTTAAAACATTTTAACTTGAAGGTAATGATGGATTAACCCTTGTTATTCTATAAACATCAAAAATTTATTGCATTCAAAGTACTATATTTCATAAAAATATGAGACAAGATATGGTCTCTGCCATTAATGAGTTTGTGATACTCACATGAATAAATATAATATACACAAAAATGTGGTAAGAATAATGGAGACATCTAAAACAACCATTGTGAGGAAGTTCAAAAAAGAGAAATAATTTCTAGTGGGGAGGAATAGGGAAGGATTTAAATGGGTAAATTTGAACGTGTGTGTGTGTGTGTGTGTGTGAGAGAGAGAGAGAGAGAGAGAGAGAAAGTGTGTGTGTGTGTGTGTGTGTGTGTGTGTGTGTATGTGGGGGTTATCCCACGGATGCTGAATGGTATAAGCAAAGGCAACAAAATTGTAGAGGTTGAAATTAGTTATTTGAAATAAGGAGCAGAGTAATTTTGCCATAATATAGAGTCCACACAGGAAGGCCATGTGAGATGTGTCTGGAAAGTTAGTTTAGAAACAAACTATATAGAGTTGAATGATAGGACAAGGAATTTTTACTTTATTCAGTAGGATAAAAAGAAGGCACTGAATTTTTTAAGGCAGCTGATCAACAAGAAAACTATATCTTAAAAGGCTTACTGGGGAAGTTGCAAGAAAATGGTGAATTAGAATGAGGAAAGACTGGCTACTGAACTCATTTGGCAGCATGAAAGCTGTAAAGGACTTGGAATAAGGTGGATGTTAATGAGAATAGAAATAAAGGGAAAACTTTGAAATATATTTTATTAAGAAAAATTAGCAAGACTCAGAAACTCCTTCTCCCTCCCGTTAAAAGTAAAATTCTGAGAAACAAAGTTTCCAGGTACCAGTGATCAATTTACTAACTAGACTAGCATATAATTAATAAATTTATGGTCAGTTTTTTTTTCTTAATAAGCAAAGACCCCAAGGGAGACTCTGAAACATCTTAGGGAACTTCCCTAACAAGTGAAAGTAAAACCTGATTGGTGTACATTTATTGAGGAGATGGGATAAGGATCCTGAGTCTCTCTCAATTACTTCATCATGGAGTGAGGGAGGAGGTCAGCTGAAAATGTGGCTTGGTCATAAGGTATGAACCACCTTCAGTAATCTGGGCACTCTGATCAGATTCTCTTTCATTTAATTTCTCCTTCATGAGGTGTGTCACCCTAAACCGTAATGAAGAAGAACAAAGACAGAAGCTCTTTCTCTTGGGGAAAGATCATACTCAAACTAGATCCTGTTCATGACATAGATAGAGATCAGATTTCAGTTTGGGTGGAGCCCAGTACAGATTCCTTGAGCAGATGCCTTGAGAAGAGCTGGAATTCTTATGATATCCTTTAGCTGGGGAGCTTCTCTCTAAATTCACCTTTTGACAGAGAATGGAATGTTACAAATCATTATTAATAATTAATTGACAAGGGGCAGCTAGATGGCACAGTGGATAGAGCACCGGCCCTGGAGTCAGGAGTACCTGAGTTCAAATCCAGCCTCAGACACTTAACACTTACTAGCTGTGTGACCCTGGGCAAGTCACTTAACCCCAATTGCCTCACTAAAAATAATAATAATAATAATAATTAATTGACAAAGTATTAAAATTAATTTCTCTCATTCCTCAACTCCTGGTCATCTAGCGATGCCTGAGTTAGTTATGCAAGTATGCTAATTGTATTCACTACAAATTAATGCTATCTAAACTTTTCTGGACCTTCCTGCAACAGTTATCTTTTTACTCATCTCTAATTGGTTGCCTATACTAATATCAAGAATAGCTGCACCAAATTTTCCATTTTTTCCTCTAGGCACCCATACTATCCCCTCCCCTATACTTTACAGCATTGAAGCACCCTTTATATTTTACTGAGAAAATAGTGGCCATTCAACATAAACTCCCAAAACCTCTTTTTTTGTGTGGGTTTTTGCTATTGTTGTTAAACAGTGAGAGCAAAATAACTTACTGGAATATAAAGATAGAAGTTGAATGAGCATTGTAAAGAATTAATTGTTATTTGAGGTTTTTATGACCACATCTTTTGGCTAGAATTTGAAAGAAAAACCTCAGCATGCACTGGCCTGGGGCTCCGCAAACCGCACAGTGCTCTACCCACTGGTTGTAGCCGTTGCCATGGTGCTGGCACCTCACTTCATCACCACTCACCAACGCCTACATGGGCTTGGCAAAATTATAATGATTGGAAGCCTCGTGAGGGCAGTCATTCATTGTTTCTGCCAAGTTCACCTGCAACTTCAGCTTTGCTGTCAGATGAATCCTAAATTTAAATACTGCTGAGTTGTGTCTTGATGGTCACTTCTCACTTCTTCTGGCATTGATAATGGGTCTGGCTACAAAACATGACATAGATTCATTCATATGCTTGCTTCAAAGTCTCTCCAAGGAGATGCAAACCAAAACAATTCTGGGGCACTACCACATACCTATTAGGTTGGCAAATAGGACAAAGGAGGGAAATGACAAATATTGGGAGAGATGTGGGGAGAAAGTAGACATTAATGCATTGTTGGTGGAGCTATAAACAAATTCAACCATTCTGTAGAGCAATCTGGAACTATGCCCAAAGGGCTATAGAACCATGCATTCTGTTTGACCTAGCAATAACAGTATTAGGTTTGTATCCAAAACAAAAAGGAAAAGGACATTTAGGTACAAAATATTTATAGCAGCTCTTTTCTGGTGATAGTTGGAAACTAAGGGGATGGGAACGGCTGAACAAATTGTGATATGTGCTTATGATGAAATACTATTGTGCTATAAGAAATTATGAGAAGTATGCTCTCAGAAAAACACAGAAAAACATATATGAGGTGATGAAAAGTGAAATGTACAGTATAAAAAGTAACAGCAATATTGTAAGATGATAAGCTGTGAATGACTTAGCTATTTTCAAAAATACAATGATCCAAGACAACTCTGAAGGATGAAAAATACTATCCAACCCCAGAGAATGAACTCATGGTATCTGAATACAGATTAAAGCATAATTGTTTTTTCTACTTTTAAAATTTTTTCTTGAGGGTTTTTGTCCATCTTTCACAACATGGCTAATATGGAAATGTTTTGCATGACTATACATGAATAGCCTATATCAAATTGCTTGCTTTCTCAAAGTGGGGGGAGGGGAGAGAATTTGGAACTCAAAGTCTTAAAAATGGATGTTAGAAATTGTTTTTACATGTAACCAGAAAAAAATTAAAGTCTCTCCAAGGGACTTCTACTACTTTCTCAGAAGTAGGTTCACCAGCTTTTTCTACTTGGAAAATTAAATCAATAAAACTTTGTGTGTGTTATTTGGACCTGGTCTCATTTACAGTTTATTAAAATTAAGGACCAGGGGCAGGTAGTTGACACAGTGGATAAAACACCAGCCCTGGATTCAGGAGGACCTGAGATCAAATCTGGCCTCAGACACTTGACACTTACTAGCTGTGTGACACTGGGGAAGTCACTTAAACCTCATTGCCCCAAAATTAATGTCTTCCTTTTTAAAAAAAAAATGATGACGAGGTTGAAAATTTTTCCTTTGGTATCTTTTAGACTATGCTTCCATATTTTTGAGCATCAGTCCTTCAAAACTTACAAAATTGTGTCTTGCACACTAGCGGTATGAAAATCAGGGACCACTAAACTGTACACAAGGATCCCTGTGGGCTATATATTGTCTGAGAAAAACCATATATTGACATTGTCTTTGTTCTATGGTATTTTTACTTATTTTACTAAACATTTCCTAATTACATTTTAGTCTGATTTATGATTGACTTGTAAATGTTGTGGGCCACAGTACAAGTAGGCCATGTGTTTGACACCTCTTTTGCACTGCATGAATTTTCATTATATTGGTCAGTCAATAAACATTTATTAAAAGCTTTCTGCATACCAGACTCTGCTAAGTGCTGGGAATATCAATATGAAAAAGAAAGGAGCCCTCAAGGAGCTTTCAATCTAAAGGGGGAAACCATGCAAAAAGAAGCTGAAAAGTGGGAGAGTCAGGGGCTGAGGAAGAAGTTAAGCAGCATAAGGGCATGGTGGGGTTCACTACAGGTATAGTAAGCTGATGGGAAATGAAGAGATGGCTGGACCAGAAGCCCTCTTTAAATGGAAGCTTTGGAAGAAATTCTTTGCTCTACCCTCAAGCCCTCAGAAGATGCTGAGAGTAATGATGAGAAGTTAGTACCAAAGTACAAAAATTTCACCAGATGGTGTATTTCCTGATGATGAGTTCTTTTGGAGTCATGGCAAAAACCATTGTGAGGAAGGGAAGCAGCTGCAAGTTGTTCTTGTGTACTTATTTCTCTGATAGTTTTTTTTTTTAATTCCACTTTCATTTCTTCAAGAATCATGATCTGTCATATGAGAGACCAAATGCTGTGGCTGCAATGACCTTGATGGCAAAAATAGTGCTGCTCTTGTTTTCATGAAAATCTCTCTTCTTTCTATCTTTCATCTCTTTATTGTCCTTCCAATTTCATTCTTATGTGATCCTGGGATATTGATCAGTTGGATCTTTTTCCAAGATATTTTAAAAAATTATTATTTTTTCCTTCTACTTGCTCTCATTTCCCCCACTGAGACAATACAGCTCATAATCAACTATTATCCATTTTAAGATTTTGCAAGTGAGTATATATGCTGACCCAATGTTTCCTGAGGCAGCTTATGGTTCTTTGGGCCAACATGTTGCGACGATTGGTTAACAGATTAAATTTCTCTATAAATTTTTTATAAAAATTGTTGATATCGTTTCTAAATTTTTTATAACTAAATGTTATAAATCATTATTTTCTTTGCCCTCATCCTCATCTATAAAATGAGAATAAAAGCATTGCCACATATACTTATTATGGAAAATGATGATTTGCAAGAAGGATTGTAAAACATCAATATGGTTATTAAATTGAAAAGAAGGCTCATCTGATATTTAAAGTAGTTTTAATATTTGTGACCTGTGTAAATTGATTAGATTCCTTACATTCTCTGGATTTCAGTTTCCTAATCTATAAAATGAGTGAGTTTGGATAGATGATCTCTAGGATCTCATTCCACTTTTAAATCTCTGATGCAATTAGGAAGCAGTGAAAATGTGCATAGTGCGTGCCATAATTGGCTGAATTTCAGAGTTGTTCAGTGACTTTTGATAAAGTGGCCACTGAAAAGCTGTCCTATATAAGCAAATATGCTTCAGACAACATGGGAACATTTTGGCCTGCGAGGTGAAAAAGTCACAAAGTGTATTTCAAAAGTCATGTGATAATGTGTTAAAGGCCTAAAATGCAAAAATAATGGATTTCTTATACTTATAATATGGCACATTAGACAATTGTAAGGAGAGTATCACCTAAATGAATATTATTCTCTTGTGAAATTCTCTCTTGTAAAATACAAAATTCGCAGTGATCTTCTTCATTTTCCTCATTCCTCTCCTAACTTTCTAGACTTCTTCTCCGGGTCTCAGTAACCTTCTTACCCTGGAAGACACCTACATCCATGTAGCCTTTACAACCTGAAATATCCTTCTGATCTTTCAAGCTTCTTCTCTTATTGACAAGTTCCTCCCAGAAAATCCATATTGAGGAAGCACCCAAACAATACATGATCACTCCTTCACTTCCTGTCCCAGTTCCCCTCCTAATATTCCCGAGTTCTTCACCATGAACCTATGTGGGTACCTTCTCTACCCACTCCCTTTTTTTTTCAAGCCCCTTTTATCTGTTGTACCATTCTTTCTTTTTACTTGATTTTGTATCCATAGAATTTAGCACAGTCTGGCAAAAAGTAATCACTTAGCACTTAATAGTCTGCTTGTCTATTCTATCTGTCTTTAGAAGACAAAGTTTTACAAATAATTATCTTCCGTCATAGCTTTGTAAAGTAATACTTTTCCAACAAACTTTGCTTCCAACTGTTAGATTCATTAGCTGGTACAAACCTTGAAAAGCTTCCAGGTATCTCTAAAAGAATAATTTAAAATAAAGCTTAAATGCATTGCTTCAAGTTAGTGTCAAATACAATGCAGATGTCAGCTGCAATATTTTTACTGTAATATCAGTTCATTCTCTTGCTAACTCTTACTACTATAACACAACATAAAAGAAATTTAAGGTCCATTAAAAGCATCTAATGGGATGATTATATAAAAGCAATCATACCATAACAAAAAGAGATGCTATTATTCATTGGAACACAACACAGTCTGTTATTAAATTGTGTGTGATGGCAAACTAACTCCCATCCACAGCTGGGTACTGTACATTCTTTCATTAGGACTAGTTTTATGCTGAAGTTAAAGGTTAATGCCACTATTACTGCCTTTCTCATCTGAGTTTATTGAGTGACATGGATATAAAGTTTGGTGAAACCTAGTTGAATGGCAAGATTCCAGTCATATTAAACCAGAGAATATATTTTTAAAGCACATACCCCGATGCATTACAATGACATTACATCTCCCTCCATGCCTTTACTCTCATTATTGCTATGAACTACCACTTGTCATAATTTATTGAATGGATAAAACACATCTCAGATTGGTTCTCCATGACCAAAGTAAAGAATGTTGATGCAATTTCCAATATAATTCAAAAGAAGCCACATGGTTCATAAGGATCATAGAAAGCATAGTTCTAGAGCTGAAAGTGACTTCAGAGTACATATAATCTGACCACATCATTTCGCAGATAAGAAACTAAGGCTCTGGGAGGTTATTAGCCCCAAATAATAAAAGTAGCATCTTAGAGGCAATATTTGAATCTAGATCTTCTGACTCCAGATGATGCTTTTTCCACTATAAGGGGGGAAAACAAAGATTTAGTTTATTTTTGTCTTTTGGAGTATTACCATACTATATGCTGCCTACACCAGTAAACTGCTAATCACATTAGCTTTACTAATCTAATAGGACTTTTGCTCACCTATTGGTTTTACAATGAAGTATACACTTACAACTTGGTGAATAAAGGCTGTTTTGGGCAATAATACTCAACAGGAATATCTGACATTGACCCGTTTTCTTCCTTGGCCCCAAGAATCACCAAAAAAAACCAAAGATATGTTTAGATAAAGGGACTCTTTTGGATAAGAACTGGTGTTCTTCTTTGATGTGAAAGAATTGCACGTTGGTTGTCAAGCATATGTGGTATTATAATTCTTGAAGATGTTACAATTCTTACCAATGGTATAGCCCTTCTTGTAGTCCCCTGACTCTGGGAGTTGTTTTTTGGCCTTGACATCGTTGTTTAAAGCATAGTGTTGCAAAGTGGTACAAGGTGGAGTGAGGTGATAAAAATGGATAGCAACATTTTTACACTGTGTCTAGTAACATGAATCAGCAAAAGTCACAGTTGTACAACTTTCAAGTTTTATCATTGAACAACAATTCAATGCTAATCATGATTTTAAAAACAGATAAACATTGTAGAATTCTCTAATGGGGGTCTGAAATGAGGGCATACTTCACAATTAATGATATAAACATGATAGGTAGGGCATAAAACACACACAATGACAGAAAAGCATTAGATCTAACACCTCCTGTATGGGGTGGACATTTTATCTGGACCACAACTTTGACCACCTCTCTCCCACTTAGTCAGAAGTAATGTAGTGTGGTAAATGAACAACTGGCTGAATATGATGAAAACGGCTTCAAATTCTAACAGTAGGACATTTACTAAACTTGTGGTCATGGGCAATTATCTGAATCTCTCAGTGTCTAAAGAAACTCTCTAATACCACCAGTTGCAACATTATTGTATTTTTGTTTTGGTAAAGGCAGTTTCTCCGACCAGTGAAATTTCAGGTTCAAACTATGTATCTAGACAATCTGTGCAGCATCATTACATTATAAAAAATAGGAAAATGCAAGCTTGACATGCTTCAAGGCAGTCTTATGCTTTTGCAGATGGGGGAACAAACACTCTTCCAGAAACTACCTGCATGGTGTCTTTGGGATTGTAGTTCAGGTAGAGGGTACAACTATGCACTTCTCATTAGCAGGCAAAGGATCATGAGAAGAGAAAAACACAAGCAAGAAGTGGGCATGAGCATGATGTTTTTTATACAGATTATTTTTCTTTTTGTTTCTGTTTCCTTTTTCTTCTGCTATTGTTCTGCAGTAAGAGAATGAGGAGAGATGAAGTCCATAGATAGAGTCAAAGGGACAAGGTGATTGATGTGGCTGGTGTTGAGCACATGTCAGAGCTAAAGAATTTCTGGTGCTGCTTTTGCCTTACAAACTAACTAGGTGAGTTATCCAATTAATCCAATCAGTGCTGATTTCATCACTGGAAGAAGACATGAAACTGGTGACATATCAGTACCCCTTTCCTTATGAATGAAAGGCCAGATATTTAAATCTAGCATTTTAATTATTTTAAATTATTTACTCGATATTTAATATATCAAATATCAAAACAATATGTTGTCCAATCCTAGTTGATTTCTAATACGTATGATTCCCGGTGCATCGTGATTGTCAGAGCAATAGCTGGCAGGGGATGGAGTTTCTTCCACATCTCAACTAGAGCTGAGTTATAAGGGACATAATTTTTACTTGTGTTTTGATTATTATTGTTAATCATTTTCATATGCCTTTCAATAACAGAAAATAAATTAAACTTTCTGGCTTGGGTTCAACCATTAACACCTTTTCTTGAGTCATGATCAAGAAGATTTAAGTATGAAGGAGGCTTGGTGAGGAATAGGGCCTGGGCCACATCAAGGCTCACTCCACACATTGTCCTTTTCCAACAGTTCTCAGAGAGGGGAAGACAATAGCTGCTGGCTAAAGGAAAATCATGTTTCTCTAGTGGATAGTAAGAGGATTTGGGAAAAGTTGATTGCTTCTACTTTCCAAGGTCAGGGTATTCAGGAGAGGACCTATATACAGAAACTGCCAAACAGCATCAATACAAGTTTAAATTTTCCAAACTATCCTGATTAATTCCTGTCTGATGATTCTTGTTACTGAGAATGGTATCAACAGCCACTTGGTATCTTACTGATAGACCTTAGAATGGGAAAGAAGCTATTATAACTTAGTTCCTTAGTAGTGGTAAGAGTGGGATCAAAGAGGGAAAGAGATAAGCAATAATTTTTAACTACTCTCAAGTATTTATCTTAACTAAAAAAGTTAATATGAAAAATGAAAGGTTAAGTATCATTCATGATAGTATTGCAGGGTTTAAAAATGGACAATATTTCAGATTTCTAGAGAAAAGGGGATTAACTAAATTATTTTTTTTAATTCAATAGCACCAATAACACTAGTAAGTAATTACACTGGGAACTAAGTAGCAACAGAGGTGGATAGGGTACCTGGCCTAAAGTTCAGGAAAATTCACTCATCTCCTGGGTTCAAATCTGACCTCCGACACTTAATAACTAAGTGACCCTGGCCAAGTCACTTAACTCGTTTGCCTCAGTTTCCTCACCTATAAAATAAGCTGGAGAAGGAAATGTAAAACCACTCTAGTATCTTGGCCAAGAAAACTCCAAATGGAGTCACACAGAGTTAGGACTGAAATGATGAAAACAATTGAACAACAACAAATACATTATCTAGGCTTTTTTAATGTACTCGTGTGAGTAATGTGTCCATTATTTGAAGTGATAAACAGGTTTAAAAAATTAGGAAAAAGCTCAACTAACAGGACATCATAGTAGGAGGCATTTAATTACACTAATAATGATTCCCTCTTTGGAGAAAGACACAGACTATTAATGAACAAAAACATTATAATACTTTCACTGAATATCCTTGATCTATTTCTTTCTTTGTTTAGGGAGATTTAAAAATTATTCCTACACTAATTGTGTAATTTTGCTCAAGTTATGGTATTTAATTTCTTCTTGAATACCAACACAATATGATAATTTTCCAACCTCTGGAAAGGAAATGTAATGCTGTATTTCTTGTTAAAACTCAGATATCTTTTCTATTACTGGTGGTTAATTTTCTTGGCTATCTCAAATTCTGTCAAAAGTTTTGATTATATCATCTTTTTAAACACAGCTCGGTAAAATACCCATTTCTACAATAAAGCTGAAGATGTTATTTTATTATAAACAGCTTTTCTCATGATTTTCATTAACAGTGGCAGGGATCTCTGGGAGGTTTGTGGGTGCTTACCACGATGGCATTTCACCAGAGATGTAGCTAGTTATAGTCATTGCCTTGTGCACTTTTTTTGTAATTCACCCCACTGGAAATGTGTCTTTACCTCATTCTCTGTTCTCTACTACTAAAATGGACAATTTGCCAGAATCAAAGGGATAGGACTAAACATAATTTGAAGACTATAATTTCTACTAGCATGACCAACCTCCATAACCTGTGTTCCTAATGGTAAGATGTACCTTCTCACCTGCATTTCTCCAGATCATTAAACAGAGGAGGTCAAAACTATGCAGAAGCACACTATTTCTAAAATGCAAGAATTGAAATGTGATTGGTTTATACTGTGTTGTTATGGTTCTTTTGAAATGATTACCCAATGACTAAAATATTTTCTCACTCCAAATATGGTCTTTTTAAAAAAATGTATTTACCATTGGAATACAACTGAACAATAAGTGCTACAGTTTTATGATTGAGCAAGCATTAGACCCTCTATATTTCTGTGTGTACTCAAGGAAACGAATAATCACTTAATTAAAAAGGCGTAGATATTATTGCCACATAAAATATAATGAGATCCCTTATGTGTGACTAGATGACTTAAAAAGGGAAAACCTCAAATTAGTCTGAAGTGCATTAATAGGAACCATTTAACCACACAACTTGCATTCATTTTCTGAGGATTAATCCTGAATATAAGAAGCTTGGTTTCTCAGGCATAGAAGTTGTGCCCACAAATACTCAATTGACCTTTTTAAGACTCTGCTTCTGAAATGAGAAGCTGAAGAATTGAAGCCTCCAGTGAAATGATGTTAATTGTAGTTATTAATGGATAAATGAAGAAGAAAAAACAATTTCATTGCTGAATATATAGCAAATGTGCAAGAATATTTATAAAATTGGCTGCCGAGCTCATGCTCCGATATAGTTCCTCATAACTTCTCCTCCATAAAATTTCCAGTTTCACAGTGTATGCAAAACTGAAATACATTTTCAAGGCATTAAAATGTCGATATACAGTTAATTTACTTCCTTGTTAAGTCTTAAAAATATATTTAAATACAGGATTTTGCAAAATGAGCAGCTTTGAGAGAACATTTATAGAGTAGCAGTTCTAAGCTGAGTTCACCAATAAAACTGTATTTTGGTGGTTCACTGTTAAATATTGATATTTTAAATGAGAATGTTAATAAAATGCCATGGGGAAAAATGGAGAAATGGGGGGAAAATTACTGGAAAATTTTTCCAAGATATATAGCAAAAGCGTGCCCTGTATAACCTAAAAATGTCAAGGGAGAATGTTACAATTCACATTTCTGCCTTGGTTTGGGCTTGAGAAATCAAATATTGAAGGAAGTAATTATGCTTATTTGGAGCAAAAATTTTCTTCAAAGATATGAGCAAACCAAAGGGCACTTAAAAAAAAAAAGAGCATACTCATTAAGGGGCAAAATAAAAACATATTCCCCTCCTTTCCACAGGACCAAGCTAAGTGCAGTAATGGCCCTGCCTTGAAGAATTTTATTCAAGCATAATGGGAAATAGCTTCCCTCCCATACTACTATGATGTATATATATATATATATATATATATGGCTGTAGAGTATATATGGCTCATCTTCACTTTCCCATTCTTCCCAATCATAGTATCTGCTCTAGAATCTCTGCTTTGCCAAAAGATATTACCTTTATACCAATCCATGTTCTAATCTGAACCACCTTCAAAAATTGCTTATAACTGATGAAACCTTCACCAATTTCCCCTGACAGGCCATAATCATCTTATTCTTCCAGCATATATGTTCACAGTTTAGACTTTTCTTTTTTGTTGTTGTGTTTGTTTGTTTGTTTTTTGTTTTGTTTTGTGGGGCAATGAGGGTTAAGTGACTCGCCGAAGATCACACAGCTAGTTTCAAGTATCTGAGGTCAGATTTGAACTCAGGTCCTCTTGAACCCAGGGCCAGTGCTTTATCCACTGCGCCATCTAGCTTCCCCACATAGTTTAGACTTTTAAAAGCGGTTTGCTTCCTTATGTATTTCTAACTGTGTTGTTTTATAAGAAATATGGGAAAGAGCATTGGTTTTGAGAAGTTGGAATAATATCTTTGCTACTCACTGCTTATATGATAATTTCTAGATCTCTAGACAGACAGAAAGACAGAAAACTTATTATGTACTTTCTATATACTAGGTACTGTCTGGCTTAATATATACCCTCTTAACTGTATGTAACTAGGAATTGAGGCTAACTAAATTACTTGCAGAAAGGAAGGTGTCCAGAGTCTAGCAGGAACAAAGGTTAAGAGCACCAGATATCAACAGTATACATACACACACACACACACACACACATGTGTATTAATTGATATCAGCTGATTGATTGTTAACAGAGGGTACATAGGTGGAACTGGTGAACAATAGTGAAAGAACTTCCATCAGGGTTAACCCATAGAACTCTGAGTGAAAGTTGTTATTGAACCTCTGGGGAAATAAGTTTAGAGTGTGAGTACCTAACTGGAGGATTGAATTTGTAGATGACATACTACAATATTTATTTGTGTATGTATTGCATTATATATGCATATACCTACACACATACAGACACTCTTTTTGTTTTTTAAAGCAGCCTAGATATTTCGAGTTAAATTGTTTGGGAGAGAGTTCTTGTTTACTCATTTCTATCCCTTCCACTTCTAGAAACATCTGCTACAATGCTATATCTTTCGTACAAGCTAACATACATCCAGAAAGGAATGTACAGGCATTCAAAAAACATTTTAGAGATTTGGGATGCAACAAAATCCCTGAACTATTTATTAAAAATTTATTACATCCAAAAACTACTAAAGCAAGTGTGTGTGACATAGGGAAGAAGACACATTAAGTCCAAAGGGTGATCATATAATTGGGGGAGATAGATATGACAGCCCAAATAGCTATTATATAAAAAAACTGAAATTATCACAAGAGATAGGAGAGAGGTCCTTTTGACTTCGGGTGGAAGTTGTAATAGCATTTGAAATGAGGTTCTGAAAGATAGACTTTAAATAGGAATTTTTGTTGTCTGTTGTGGAAGAAGGCATTCAAGGTTTAGGGGACAATATGAATAAATTCAGGAAAATAAGCATGGGAGGTGTTGGGGGGGTTGTATGTATATATAGACATACACATGCATATGTGTGTGTGCATATATAATGGATGAACTATATTATATCTGTATGTATACACATATGCATATGGCAAACTATACTCTTCTGTGTATATGTATGTGTGTATATATATGCATATATATGTATATATGTGTATGTGTGCATATATAAACATATATATGCATATATAAACATATATATGCATGTGTATATATTGTATATGTGTGTTTGTATAATGGGTGAACTATAATCTATATATACACACATGTATATATATGTCTAAAATATATGTTTATAATTATGACTGAACTAATTATAATATATACATGTGGATAATGAGTAAAGTACATACACACATGCACACACATACATATGTATATCCCAGTATACACATATATATGTGTTTCTTGGTCTTGGACATAATAGGTATTCCATAAATAGTTCAGAGAATTTGTTGAATCCTGAAATATATAATGTATCTTTGAATGCCTGGATGTCTCTTTCCAGATGTTAGCCCGTTTAAAGGCATTGCTTTGTAATAATGTTTTCTAGAAGTAAAAGGTATAGGGAGCAGCTAGGTGGCACAGTGATTAAAGCACTGGCCCTGGATTCAGGAGGACCTGAGTTCAAATCTGGCCTCAGACACTTGATACTTACTAGCTGTGTAACCTTGGACAAGTAACTTAACCCTCATTACCCTGGGGGGGGGGGAGTAAAAAGGTATAGAAATGAGACTATTGGGGGGGGGTAATGAAGACCCCCTCCCCCATCAAATCCACTTGAAATATCTATATTTAATAAAAGAATAATATAGTTTACTGACCAATTGAGGACTACCCCTTGAAGTTTGCATAAATATTCCCTGCTTATTTCCAGTTCTTAGAATAGACTCAGACAATCTTTTCCTATTTCTAATTTGATACTTTGGAGGGCCAGTTTCTCTCTATGAGTTCCTGAGGAATTGGTACTTTGCGATGAAGGAAACTGTTCTGACTGGCTTCAGAGCCAAAAGAGTTGATGAAACAGGAGCTATATAACAAGAATTAAGTAAAAATAGAAAAGGTATGACCATCTCTCAAACCACAGAGTTTAAGGGACTGATTAAGTGCCAATCAGCTAGTTATCTATAGAGTCAAAACTAGATCTTTGGTCTTTTATTCCAAGCCCAGTGCTATTTCCATATAATCTCATCTTTCTTGAGTAAATATTTATATCAAAAGGATCTCGAGGCAGCTAGGTGGCACAGTGGATAGAACACTGACCCTGGAGTAAGGAGTACCTGAGTTCAAATCCAGCCTCAGACACTTAACACTTACTAGCTGTGTGACCCTGGGCAAGTCACTTAACCCCAATTGCCTCACTTAAAAAAAAAAAAGGGATCTCAAAATCAATCTCTCATTACTATGTCATTAAATGATACCAAAAAAATGCAGAAGACAACACAATAAACAGACATTAAAATAAGAAAAAATGTATACACTTCACATGTTCCTACAGAATTGAAGGGTCAAGAAGTCAATATTTATATTGTGCTCTTTTGCTTATCAATTCATGAAATCTGAAAGTATCACACAGTCACATATATGATATTTAAAACAAGTCCTTGGCTTTAAATCTTCTCTTGGAATGCCACACCTGTACACTGCCATTTTATGTTTTGGTTGACTAAGTAAAAGTTATGTGATGATATGAATTATATGGTCCACATTTCATTTTTTCCTAAAGGAAATATACTTGAAATCTGTTAAATATGTACATATTTTGTGTATACATGCAAAAATTATTTTAGGAGCTCATGAATCACATTACAGAAATTAGTAAATGTTTAGAAAGTGGGTATGTATAAGTTTTCAATTGAATTGAATCCATTACAGGAAAATCTTTTCAACCATAAAAAGGTTTATACAGGGGCAGCTAGGTGGCGCAGTACATAAAGCACCAGCCCTGGAGTCAGGAGGACCTAAGTTCAAATCTGGCCTAAGTCACTTAATACTTACTAGCTGTGTGACCCTGGGCAAGTCATTTAAGCCCAATTGCCTTACCAAAAAAAAAAAAAAAGTAAATGACAAAAGGTTTATACCTTGGTATTAAATTTATAAAAACAAACACCCAGAAACATGAATATCTTTAAGAGGTTATTTAAAATACTCACTAACTTTGATTTTAACAGGTATTTTACATTTTTCATCTACATGTATATTTAGAGAGGAAAAGAAATTAACTAATGTTTCTTTTTCTCCCATTCAAAATATTGTCTATTTATGTTTAGTGATACTACGTTAAGATATTTTTATTTAATCTGAACTAATTTATCCATGCCTGGTAGTTGGCCTTCACTTGCACAAGAGTTTCTATTTTTTAGAAGCAAAGCAAAATAGATAATAACCTTTGAGACTTTTCTCTTGTATAATAAATATGTCTCATGTGGAAGAAAAAGAAAGTTGAATGAGTAATTAAGTCTAAATTACATGCAAGTTTACACTGATAGCTGGACTTGATTCTTAATCCAATGGGTTCACTTTTGCCCACAAATAGATTTGCTCAACCATGTGACAGCTTATTTATTTTACCTAAGATAAAGTTAAATTTATTTTACAAGGTCAAATTTCTAGGGAACTGTACAGATCAAATTGGTTTGGCATCAAGCTCAAGAAACTAACATGCTGTGTTAAACTGCATTACTAAAATTCATACAACACTTGTAATGTATTGGATGCCCTGTAGACTGTAGTAGTCAAAGTAGATCACAGTCATTAAGGCTTTGAAGTGAAGTACTCTTAACAAGGAAGGAAGACCACTACTTTGCCGTCGGAATACTGCACAATACCATTTAATTTCTTACGGTCGTTTCATTATGTTTGCCCATAAAACAATAAAGTATTCTTCTTTTAGGTTCATATGTGACTTTTCCTTGTCATTCTTTTATTTTTATCATTTTTATTCTTATATTTATCTTTTCATCCCACTATTATGAAATTACCTCCAGAATACAGTATACATATATGACTGGATGAATTAATGTATGCATGCATATATGTGTATGTATTTATACAGGCATATTTATATTTTAATGTATTCATTTATATATAAGGTTTTTCTTATTATGTGCAGTACTTAAAGATAGAATGAAAATTTCTGGTGACACATGTGAGATAGCAGAAAGAACACTAGAATGAGAGTCAATAGATGTGGCTTCCAGACAAATCTTTGGTAATGAATGGCGTTGTAACCTTGAACAAGTGACTATATCTCTTCAGATCTCAGGTGCTTCATCAATAAAATGACAGAATCAGCCAAGACAGTTTATAATGGCCATTCCAGATTTAAAATTTTTTAAAGTAAATTATTTACTTCCTTCTGGTCCACTTGTTAGCTGCTTGTCACAGTAGTTGAAGAAACCTTTGGGGAGGATAACATTTAGAGAGAACCTTAAGCCTTTCAAATAATTTTCTTCACAATAAACCAGTAGAGGAAGTTGTACAAATATTTGTCTCATATTATGGATAAAAAATAATATTGAAGAGGTTAAGTGACTTACCCATAGTTACATATCTCAGAAGTATCTGAAAGATCCTTTGAACCAGGAAAATGACTTATAAAGCAAAAAAAAAGAAGAAAAAATAATTTAAAAAATGTAATTCTACCAATACATAAATGTTACAGTATATAAACCAAGAAAGCTTGAAGACTCCAGATAAAAGAGGAAAGCTCTACAAATACGACAATAAAACTTAGGTAACAAAATCAAAGATAGGGTGTTTGGAAAAACATATGAAAGTTCTACAATCCAAATCCAAAGGACAGAGAGATAAGTTAAGTGTGATAGGCCTTCTAAAGAAGCATGATAAAACAAAAGTCAGTAAAGAAGCATTTATTAAGCAGCTAATATATCAAGCACTATGCTAAAAGGCCAAAATATCATGTCAGTAAATACAAATACAAATAAAAATGACAACAAGATACTGATAAAGTAAAAGATAACTTGAACTCCCCAAGTAACAGAGTGGTCAAACTTCTAAACTTCTTTATTTAACAACAAATATTTTATTCCTCCTGGGGATACCCTTTAAATACCAAGTGAAAAATTGCCTGAATCACTGAATTGTTGACTTCATTTTCAATAAATGAAAGGTGAAAAAAAAGAGAACATAAGAGCAATTTGTTTGCACCTATGCAAAAGGGATCATGAGCTGCAAACTTAAGCTTCATAACCAATATTAAAATATGTACTTGAAACAAAAAAGAGGATTTGGAATAATTCCTCCAGAATACATCAGAGATGATTGTAGCATTTGATATAACCATTCATTAAACAAAAGAAAAATAATGAATAAGCTATGAGTGACATTGGGTTCCAGAACTAGTTCAGAATGAACACTGAGGGATGATAGTACAAATTTTAACTTATCTGAAAATAATCAAAAGATACAGAAACTGTGAGAATTGGAATACTGCCCCTGCTGGAGAGATACTGTGGGGAAGGCATGCCATGACAAGAAGCCTAGTGAGAGCAAGTCATATGGTTTTCAGTGTCCAGAAGCTAGCCAGTTTGCATTTGTAGAGCAGTCTGTTAGTTCTGTCAATCAGGGCTGCCAGCCAATTAGCTAGGGGCTGTGTATGTGTACAGCACTGTTTCCTGTGGGAGAGGGGGCTTCTAGGAGAAAGCCAGGCTTGAGAGAGAGCAAGAGGGATGCTATGCAGCTGGATGTTTTTGGAACTGCTGATTCCAGGTGGTGGTGAGTTTGCAAGTTGTATTTTTTCCTCCCCCTATTCCCTTTTTCATTTTCCCTAGCTTTATTAACCTCACTTGTGTTTTAAATTAGTTCCCATTTATAAACCTTGTTTTGTTTATTGAAAAGAGGCTGTTAATCTCCTTTCTTACCCCAATATTATGGCAAGCCGCCCAATTAATTCTACCCATTACTAAGTTTGGCCCTTACAAAACTAAGTTTACATTATATGAAAGCAGACACAATAGCAGTTGTCATCAATGATAGAATCCTTGTGCTTCTCACTGACCCATACAGTGAGGATTATTCAAGTTTTGTAACAAATACACATATATAAAAGAAGATAACATTATCTGACGAGAGTAAATTTCAACTCAGATATTAAATGTCTAAACTAACAGTGGGGAATGAAGGGAAATTGCATTTACTCAATAAAAAACAGTGTTGCATTCATTAATCCTCCACTGAACACACATGTATATATATAGAGGAAACACCATGTGCATACAAACATAAATGCATATATGCAATAACATACACTTAAATATATATTCATACATATGTACATACATGTAAACACATGATTTTTAATGAAACAGTATTATGGATTCAGAAATGAGAAATATGGCAAGTTCAGAGGAGCATGTAAAGATTTTTATTAGCTGATACAGAGTAAAAGAAACAGAATCAAAGAAACAATGCACATTAAGAATAACAAAGGGTATCAAACCAAGTGGTTGAAAAACAAATAATGATCCAGAAAATGGATTATGCAACATACATTTTTCTCACAATCTTCTTTCAAAGCTGAATGGAAGAAAACTAGTAAGGCTGAATATCATCTACATTGTCAGATGTGAGAACTATATCAGATGCTTTTGCTTAATGGTTTTGTTTTGACATAAGAGATGGCCCCAAAAATCATCAATAAAATGTATTAGAACATGGTGATATAACTTAATGCATTCTAAACTTAAATCTTAGTAGTGTGAGAATATTATTACCAGGGCCCTCACATTCAGTTTTACCCATCAGAGTAGCAAGGTTACTGCTAGAATATGACCTCACCATATAACAAAACCAAGTTTCCCTAACATTGGAAAGGAATCTATCTAGGCGACTTTTTTTTTTTTTGGTGAGGCAAGTGGGGTTAAGTGACTTTTCCAGGGTCACACAGCTAGTAAGTGTGTGTTAAGTGTCTGAGGCCGGATTTGAACTCAGGTCCTCCTGAATCCAGGGTCAGTGCTCTATCCACTGCGCCACCTAGCTGCCCCTCTAGGCTATTTTTAAAAGTAACTGTTCCATCATTGTTTTTTAACCTTATAAGGTAAAATGGCAAGCAAAGACAGTTTAAAATATGTTTTCAAAATATGTCATAATACCATTTATATTCTTATCTGTTATAAATCATCATACATTGTACATTTTGTTATGTCACCTGGGATGCAAAGCTCAAAAAATCTCATTGTACTTAGAAAATGTTATCATTAAATTTAGAGTAGCTTAATAAAGAAAAGTAATAAACAAGAGTATTTTCACATTAGCATTAATACACATCTACTACAGTATACATTACTTGGAAGAGTAATGTTCTTTCAAAACAAGTGTAGGTAGGGCGGCTAGGTGGCACAATGGTAGAGCACCTGAGTTCAAATCTGGCCTCAGACACTTGACACTTACTAGCTGTGTAACCCTGGGCAAGTCACTTAACCCCAATTGCCTCACCAAAACAAAACTAAAACAAACAAAAACAAATGTAGGTATATTAGCAAGACTAGCTTCCTATCTTGTTGACTGAATAAGTACCCCCAGCTTTCAACAAATCCTTAGCATCTCTTTCATTTGCAATAGACATTGATGTTTATTGGTGTAAAGGTTTTTCATTTTTTGGTTTTTGTTTCTTAACAATCAACTTATGAGTCCTAGTGGAAAACAATGAAAAAGGATACACTTTTTAGTGAATACAACATTAATCAACAATTTTAAAGTAGTTGTTTTTCATTCAATATTCATGACCCTTTTTACTGCCCAGATACTTTAATGCATTTTTCCATTTCTAGTGGCAATATTCATTTCAAATATAAGTCCAGCATTTGCCAAATGTCATAAGTGATCTCTTTTTGGGAAACCCATTGTTTCTATGTTAGACATTGTTCATGACTTGAAATCAATAGTATAATTACCAAAGTTAACCTTGCCATTATTGTTTTTCTAAACTAGCATTTGCCTTTCCCTGTGTTTTAGATTGACACTGTTATTGTGAGCTACCCGGCAAATAGAAATAAACAGAAACTGAAATGAAGTAAGAAAGTACTGTAATCAGTGCTCTAATTGGGATACCTTTTGCAATACTGATTAACCCCCACCCCACCCCACATTAAAATATATATGTCTTTAGAGAGAAGATAAAATGTTTATTTGGAGAGGTTACGTTTCAACTAAGATATTTTGGATCTAAACTGAAAGCAGTAATATTTAAAGGAAATCACATGTGCTCCATAAAAGAGATAAAAATAATCACCGCATTGCATTCATTTATTCTCTTCACTGAATGTCAAGCTTCAATGCCAGCCTCAGTGGATAACATTTAAAATCAGCCAGAGGGCAATTCTGGTTCAATGTTTTGTTATTATTAAAAATTAAGAATTACTGAAGGTTTTAGATACTATAATAAACATTCAATCAAACATGACATCCTTTGAGTTGAACATGGAACTTATAAAATAGGTAAGTTATAAATCAGGTAAGTTTTTAAAAAAAGAAAAGGCAATATGGCATTGTGACTGGAATGCTAGATTTGCAATCAGCAATATGTAGGCTAAATCATACCTCTGACACTTGCTAGCTGCATGAATAAGAATATTTGAGAACTAGAAAGAAGGTCAGATATTTATTTATCTAGAAAATTTACTCATAACCTACCTTATCACACTTGTATCCATAAAATTTCACTTTCTTTACTTATGTTAACAGACAATTGCTGTTCCTATCTTTCTAGCATACATTTTGAAAAGAATTCTATATATAAAAGCTTTTTACTCCAGTTCCTTTTATTCTTAGAGTTTCATTGTTTCTTCCCTAAGTGTTCTTCATAACTTACCTAATCCTATATGTGTCAGATAAATAACTATTTTGTTCTTTGGCAGATGTAGTCAAATAATGGCTTAAGGATGAAATGTAGGTAGAGGTAGTTTGTTAAAGATGAGAATGATAAATTTTCACTTGATTTGGAAGGTGATGAAGAATCTATGAAATAAATTTAATAGAATTATAAGCAGAGCACTGGATAGGATAGGTAAATGATAGATGGATAGATAGGTAGATGGACAGATAAATGGATAGATAGATAATAGATATAGATGGATAGGTAACTGGAGGTAGAGAAATAGATGATAGAGCAATAATTGATTGATTTAAATTGTATGCATATTAAGGAGAATGCCGAACATGCTATTGAAAGAAAGCTAAATATAAACATTTACTTGAAATATTCAAAGTGAAAAATGATAGAGACTTAGATTATGGTTTTATCTTTGAAATCAGAAAGTAGGACAGAAACTGGAGAATTTTACCAAATTACATCGCAGTTCATCTGAAACTGCTTAGATATGGCATGAAAAGATGAATAAATGATAACCTCAGTAGTAAATAACTAGCTTTATGAAAGCAGCTATTGAAATGTTTCCAAAAAATGACAAATAAGTTAAAAAACCAGAAGCAGCTTTCATAGAATCTGAATAATGGAATTACAGCATTGAAAGGGGTTTTCCGAGATGTCCTAGCCTATTGTGCTTCTTCAGATTAGGACTTTTTAAACCCTCAGAAAAAGATAGCTTTCATTCCTCTCTTCCCTAACTTTGTAATCACTGACACTGGACAAACTAAGAAATATGCCTAAAGAGACTCAATAATTAAATAAACCAAACTACCTATAAGGACAGCAAAATATGTATAAAATAGTGAGGGAACCCAAGGACTGAGGCTCTCTCCCTATGGCTTATTCTGTGTCTTGGGAGAAGTTACTGAGCAGGAGTATATATCAGTTTCTTCACAAAAAAGTAGTGTAACAATAAATCTCATACTGTACAGCATATCAAAAGACTCTGTAGATCAAATGGTAGATATTTTAAAGTACTATGGCTTGTACCAATGCATATCAATAAGCATAATGAGAGCAGGCCATAGATTTATATCTGTAAGGAATATTAAGGGTCTTCTTAGCCAACTTTTTAATTTTATAGAGAAGTAAACTGAGTCTGAAAGGTTAAGAAATTTGCCCCAAATTATACAGGTAATCAGTGGCAGAGCTGGGATTTGAAGCCAGATCCTTTGACTTCAAATGTAGTGCATTTAAAGAAAAAACTTTCTTATATATCTTATTCCTTTTCAAATTATGTACCCGAAGATTACTATGGTATTAAAACTAACATAACTACTCTCGACTGGACCATTCCTTGCCTTTTATTTTCTCCTTCAGGGACAGCTTTATGAAAATGTGGCATTTTTCTTGCACCTGACGTATACAACACTCCACTGCTTTTGATTTGATGTCTGAAACTGCAATATCAGAGTATTAAAGAATTACAGAACTATAGATCTGAGAAAATAAAAACAAACACATATAGGCCTTACATCATTTTTTATCATCTGCCTCTGAGATCATAGGAAAGAGAGTCTAGACCATATAAAAGGATCCCTATGGCATCTTTATAAAGTCTTAGAATGGCTTTTGGCCCCAAATGGTGACTCTTCTTTGTTTTTGATAATTTATATCCTTATAGAAAAAAAAATGCTTGCAAATTATATGTTAGCCAAAAAAACTCACAAAAAATACTAATTTGTTTCCTGATTAAACTTTTGAGATACTGGGCAACATAGAGCCTAAGTGAAGCATGAAGATTGGAAAAAAATTTTAGAAAAATCTTATCTGAAATTTGTTCTTGTAGGTAGTTTTGGCAGGAATCTAGAGTCCTGTCTTCCATTCTAGCTATGCCTAGGCCTGCTTTGTCCTCCATACTTAGAAGATCTCTCTCATTACCATATTCTAATTTACTTCACTCCCCTCCCCCACAGTTCATTTTAAATGCTAATAGTACCTGTTTCTGTTAGTAAGAAAGAGTGAGTATATTTTTAGACTGCATGGTTGTTAGACCTCTTGAAATTTAAAGACTTTAGACTTATTATTGTGAAGCAATAGATGCCTAAATGGAGAAACGTACAGTTTCATCATTAAGGAAAACTTTCCTTAGAGATGATATCCTGGACAAAGCAAGAAATCTCATTTATCAGTTAGATTTTTAAATATGGTACTCAGATCAAAACCTGAGCCATCATCAGTTTTACTCGTTGGTTATTATGATTGAAGGCTCAATGGGTCATTTGGGAATGAAAACCTAAAAGGTACGAATAGAATGACAATCAAATTTTGAAATTAGATGGCATATGAGGAGTAAGTGAGCACAGATAGTAGCTGAAAAAATAAAGGAAAAATTGGATTTGCAAGAATTTAATCAGATCTGGAATAACTTCTTCATTGCTACTGATACATCCTCATTATTTAAAATGCTATAAAGAAATGAAATATAGGGCTCTTTAGCAGCAGAACTGGAGAGTGGAGTTAAAAATAATAAACTGTCAAAGATCTTTGATAATAATATGAAGATAATGGAGGAAAAGAACAACATGATTTGAAACTGACATTGAGGTAATTAGGTGTGAATGAATTAGTTTGAAAAGTATTAGAAGTATGATAGGTAAATATAAGATATAGCACACATGAACTAATTACTGGAAGTTGTTAGTGAAAGAGACAAGGTTTGTTTGTTATTTTTTTTAATTTGGGTGATGGGATGGGAAAGTATGCACTAATATATCATTAATAGATGGGACAGTTCCATTGCTTTAATGGGATTTACATCTTAAAAATTAGCCATAGAAAAGTAGATGTACTCTTTGTTACTATGTCTTTCACAAACTGAAGAAAAATATAATAGTTTATTGCTAATAGTTAAGTAAGGAGACATTTGAAGAAAGAGAGAGAGAGAGAGAGAGAGAGAGGGAGGGAGAGAGATCAGTGGAGGGAGGGAGGGAGGAAGGAAGGATGGAAGGGAAGGAGGGAGGAGAGGAGAGGAGACATAACGAGATGAAACAAGAGAAGGAAAGAAATGTAACTTTCCAATCATAGCCATTGTACCAATGCTTATAAAGGGAAGAAACAAGGTAGCTCACTTAACAACAACTAATACTCCAATATTTCAAAAGATTTCTAATCTCTTATAGGGGGGTGGACCCTCCAGTCATATAAATTACAATGTTTCTCCAGCTGTCAGGATATAAGCCTTTGCACTTAGTGCAACTTTTGTCTTTATCCTCCGTATAAATTCCAAAGGAGCTAATTCTAATCCTAATCCTAAACTTAATCTTCCACATTCTCAAGATCTTTCTTTGTTTTGACATCACATAGATACCAATGGAAAAAGTAAACTATCATTTATTCCTCCCTCCAGGTAAATGAATAATTATTTTTTCCATAGTCCTATACTTCTGTGATAATACCCTTTATAGCATTTCTGCTACAAATTCTTCATTTATAATGTGTTGTAGGCTTGCTCATATATAGCATGTATCCCTCCATTACTCCTTCAGTGATCATATAGTTTAAATTTTTTCCCAATTACATGTCAAAATAACTTTTAGAATTCATTTTTACAAGATTTTGAGTTACAAATTTTTCTCCCTCTCTCCTCCCCTTCCCTATTCCAAAAATGGTAGGCAATTTGATATGTTATACATGTGCTATTATGTAAAACATATTTCAAAATTAGTCACAGTTGTGAAAGAAAAAAATGGATAAAAAAGGAAAAATAATGAAGCGAAAAAGGATACACATTGTTCTGCATTCAGAGTCCATCAGTTCTTTATCTGGATGAAGATAGTATTTTCTTTTGTGATTCCCTTGGACTTATCTTGAATCACTGTGTTGCTGAGAAGAGCTGCATCATTTGTAGTTGATCATTATGCAATGTTGCTGATATTATGTACAATGTTTTCCTGGTTCTGCTCAGTTCATACAAGTCTTTACAAGTTTTTATAAATTCTACCTCATCATTCTTAATGCTAATAGTATTCCATTAAAGTCATATACCACAGCTTGTTCAGTTATTGATAGGTATCCCCTCATTTTCCAATTCTTTGCCAGCACAAAAAAAGAACTGCTCTAAATATTTTTGTACATATGGATCCTTTTCCTTTTTTCATGATCTCTCTGGGATACAAACATACTAGTGGTATTGCTGGGTCACAGAGTATGCACAGTTTTATAGCCCTTTGGGCATGCTTCCAAATTGATCTACAAAATGGTTGGATCAGTTCACAACCTCACCAACAATCATTAGTGTTCCAATTTTCCTACATCCTCTCTAAAATTTATCATTTTTCTTTTTTTGTCATATCGGCCAATCTGATAGTTGTGTAACAATTAGAATGATGCCACCTGCTGGAGACTTACTGCAGAAAAGCTCTGCCATGAGCTGAAGGCCTTTAAGGGCAAGCCATGTGGTCAAGGTCCTTAGCATCAGGAAGTAACATTTGCTCATGGGTACTGTCTATCAAGGCTACTAGCCAATCAACTCGAGGAGCCTCCCATTTCTGGGAGGAGGACACGAAGTAGGAACGGTTCTCTCTCTTTTGGTTCCTGACCTCATCATGGTGGGTCAGATGATAGGGTCTCTTAGAAATAGTTAGATTTTTACCTTTCTCTCTGATCATAATGCTCTTTAATAAATACTTAAACACTTAAATACTCTTGCTAAAGCTTATAATTTATTGGTGACCACTCATTAGATTTTAGATAGTATAGTTAGAATTTTAGCTCCTTTACAGGTGTGAATTGGTACCTCAAAGTTGTTTTGATTTACATTTCTCTAATCAATAGTTATTTAGAACACTTTTACTTATGACTATAGATAGCATGATTACTTCATCTGAAAACTGCCCATTCAGATCTTTGACCATTTATCAGTTGTGGAATGGATTGTATTCTTATAAATTTTACTCTGTTCTCCATATGTTTGAGAGATGAGGTCTTTATCAGAGCTATTTACTATAAAGATTGTTTTCCAACCTTCTGCTTTCCCTCTAATCTTGGTTGCTTCAATTTTGTTTGTTCAAAAGCTCTTTTTATTATTTTAATATAATCAAAATTATTTATTTTACATTTTGTCAAGCTTTCTATTTCTTTTTTAGTCATAAATTCTTCCCTTCTCCATATATCTGACAGGTAAGTTATTCCTTTCTCTTCTAATTTGCTAATGGTGTCACTCTTTATGTCTACATAATGCACCCATTTTGAGCTTTATGCTTTTTGACCAAAATATGTGGTGTGAGATGTTATTCTATACCTAGTTTGTGGCCTATTGTTTTCCAGCTTTCCCAGCAGCTTTTGTCAAAAGGTGAGTTCTTATCCCAAGGGCTGGGGTCTTTGGGTTTATCAAATGCTAGGTTACTATGGTCATTGACTACCATGTATTGTGTACCTAGTCTATCCCACTGATCTACCCCTATATTTCTTAGCCAGTATCGGATAATTTTGATGATTACTGCTTTATAATATAGTTTGAGATCTGGTATTGCTACCTTTTTATTTTTTTTTTCTAAATTAATTCCCTTGATATTCTTGACCTTTTTTTTTCTTTCAGATGAATTTTGTTATTATTTTTTCTACTTCTATCAAACTTTTTTTGGTAATTTGATTGGCATGGCACTGAATAAGTAAATTGGTTTAGGCAGAATTATAATTTTTATTATATTGTGTCAGTCTGCCCATGAGCAAATGATATTTTTCCAATTGTTTAGATGTGACTTCATTTGTGTGAAATGTGTTTTGTAATTCTGTTCATATAGTTCCTGGGTTTCTCCTGGCAGGTAGATTCCCAAATATTTTATATTGTCTACAATTATTTTAAATGGAATTTCTCTTTCTACCTCTTGCTACTGGGTTTTGTTGGGCATATAAAGAAATGCTGATGATTAATATGGGCTTATCTTTTATCCTGCAACTTTTCTAATTTTTAAAATTATTTCAAGTGTTTTTTAGATGACTCTCTAGGTTTCTCTTCGTATACCTTCATATCATATAAAAAGTGTCACACTTTTGTTACCTTATTGCCTGTTCAAATTCCTCTGATTTCTTTTTTTCTTCTTTTTTTTTTTTTTTTTAGTGAGGCAATTGGGGTTAAGTGACTTGCCCAGGGTCACACAGCAAGTAAGTGTTAAGTGTCTGATGCTGGATTTGAACTCAGGTCCTCCTGAATCCAGGGCCGGTGCTCTATCCACTGCGCCACCTAGCTGCCCCCTCCTCTGGTTTCTTTTTCTTCTCTTATTGTTATAGCTATCATTTCTAGTACAATATTGAATAACAGTGGTGATAATGAGCATCCTTGCTTCACCCCTGATCTTATTGGGAAGGCTTCTAGGTTATCCCCATTATAGATAATGCTTGCTGATGGTTTTAGATAGATACTGCTTATCATTTTAAGGAATGCTCCCTTTATCTCTATGCTTTCTACTGTTTTTAGTAGGAATAAGTGCTGTATTGTGTCAAAAGTTTTTTCAGCATCTATTGAGAAAATCATGATTTCTGTTGTTTCTTTTTAATTTATATGGTCAATTATATTGATAGTTTTTATAGTATTAAACGAACCCTGTATTCCTGGTATAAATCCCACCTGGTCATAGTGTATAATCCTTGTGATATATTGCTATAATCACCTTGCTAGTACT
The DNA here is from genome assembly GCF_019393635.1 of Dromiciops gliroides. Classification (NCBI taxonomy): domain Eukaryota; kingdom Metazoa; phylum Chordata; class Mammalia; order Microbiotheria; family Microbiotheriidae; genus Dromiciops; species Dromiciops gliroides. Next base: position 116,954,576 of record NC_057863.1, read on the forward strand.
TTGTTCACAATTTTTGCTTTGATATTAATTTGGAAAATTGGTCAACAATTTACTTTCTCTGTTTTAGTTCTTCTTGGTTTAGGTATCAGCACAATGTTTGTTTCATAAAAGGAGTTTGGCAGAACTCCTAATTTACCTGTTTTTCTCTAAATAGTTCATATAGTATTAAAATTAATTGTTCTTTGAATGATTGACAGAATTCACTTGTAAACCCACCTGGCCCTGTGAATTTTTTCTTAGGGAGTTCATCAATGGCTTGTTCAATTTCTTTTTCTAAGATAGGGTTGTTTAGACAAGATATTTCCTTATCTGTTAATATGGATAATTTATATTTTCATAAATATTCACTGATTTTGCTCAAATTGTAATATTTATTTGCATACAGTTGGACAAATTAGCTCCTAATGATAACTTTAATTTCTTCTTCATTGGTGGTGATTTCATCTTTTTCATTTTTGATGCTGTATATTTGGTTTTCTTCTTTCTTTTTTGAATCAAATTAATCAGTTCCTTATCTTTCTTGATTTTCTTTCATAAAACCAGCTCCTAGATTTATTCATTAGCTCATTAGTTTTTGTTTTGTTTATTTTGTTTTACTTTCAATTTTATCAATCTCACCTTTGGTTTTCTGGATTTCTAATTTAGTATTTAAGTGGGGATGTTTAATTTATTATTTTCTTCTTCTTCTTCTTCTTCTTCTTCTTCTTCTTCTTCCTACTACTACTACTACTACTACTACTACAACTACTACTACTACTACTACTATAATTATTTTAGTTTGATGCCATAGGCCTGTGGCAGCTTACCTGGTGGTTGCTGAGCCAGGGTCCTAGTGCTGCTATCTGGTGTGTGCTGATGCCAGTGGGGTGTTTCTGTATTTCCCTGGGACTAAACTAAAGCACATGGTGGTCTGGTCACTGAAGGTTACCTATTTCCCATAGGCTATGCACATGATGGTTGTCAGAGTTGGCATCTGCCCATTTCCCTGACAAGGCTGAGGCACATGGCAGGGCCTTGTTGTTGGCATTTGCCTGTTCTACTGCACTGGAGCTCAGGATCTCTTTCTGGTTTGCTGAGGTGGGGCTTGCTGCTGTCTTGCTGGGAGGCTTCCTATCTTGGACTGGGCTCCTTTTTTACACAAGTGAGATGGACTTTTCCTGCCTATCTTTTTTGCTTTCTTGAGCTCAAAGATCATTTCACTCCATCTTTTTTTCTGGTTCTACTGTTACAGAATTTGTTTGGGGGTATTATTTTATGCTTTTTTGGAGGTGAATATGGGAGAGTTATGGTGATTTATGGCCCACTCTGCCATCTTGTCTCCTGGAAGTTCAAATTTAAATTCTTAAACACATTTTTGTGTACTATGACTTAGAGAATAACATTTATCTAAAAAAAAGATGAACTTTGGTTTCAAGGATATGTATTTGTTCATTAATAGAAGTATAAAATTCTCTAAAGAAAATTTAACACACCCTTTCTCCAGTTCAATTTCAGGGCTAGCTCACTGGCCACTGGTAGCATATATCCAAGATATAGGTACTGAAGGATAAATTCTATGGATTTTCCATAAAATTAAATATAATAAGCATGTCTTTTCTGTTTTTTGTATTCCTGTTGTCTTCAACAGCCACAAATCCACCAAATAAATCACACCCACACACCCACACACCCACACCCATATATATATATATGCATACGCATACACGTCTGTGTGTTGATATAGATATCTGTGTATTTGTATATGTGTGTATGTGTATGAGAGAAATGATTATGTCTTCCTTATATTAATTATCAATTATGGAATTAGGATCAGGATTATTCAGATGCTTGTAGGTTGTTCAATCTCTGAAGGACATTGCTAATAATGAAATTGGATTAATTTCCTCCTCAATCTTATTCAGACCCCACCCAACCTTACAAGGAATTTAATATAATGTGGGACAATCTATTGTTCTTTTCATAGGTTTGAGTGAGGACAAATTATTTGATTATATTGCCAAGGCTAGGTAAATTAGAAGTAAATGACATAAGCATAAATGACATATACCAACAACCCTGCCACCCCCCCACCCTGCCAGTCCCTCATTAAATAAGTCTGCCTCTCATTGTAATATTCATTCTCTCTAATTAGCTGTTAACTAGTCAGCAATCTCAGGGATAGCCACTCTTCCAAGGGTATAAAAACTATGAGCCCACTCCCATTTTTTTTTTATTTTGGGCATTCAAGATTTTTTTTATTTTTATTTTTAATACACTAGTGTTATTAGCAAAATGATTAATTGCCAAGAAATGATGTCTCTTGGACTTTTAAATGTCATGTATGTATACATGTGTCTGCATGTATAAATGTGCATGTATGAATGCATATGTGCATGTACATCTATAAACTAGAAAAAATAAACACATCTTCCAGTGAAGTCCAAATCCATTGTAGCATGGTAATGATCTATAGTTTTCAAAGCGTCTTCTGACAGAATGCAAGTTCCACGGTATTAGGAAAGCTAGCATAGACTTGATCATGGGCTGTGCTTATAAGTGAGAGCCTAGGTAAGGAAAAATAATCTCATCACCAGAAAGGCAGAAATGAGTTAACAATATTTTCCTGCTCATAGCAACTATAAAGAACATCTTATGAGGCATGAAAGTCTTGGGCAATTTAATTCTTAGCACAACAATTTAAAAAGAAAATTGATAGGGCAAAGCCAAAGTATCAGATTAAGGACAGCTACCCAGCTAAACTCTCCCACTGTCACCCTCCAAACAACTTTAAAATGAAGCCTCAAATTAGATTTTGGAGAGGCAAAACCAAAAAAGGATCATGGAGAGAATATTTCAGGTCTATCTAAGAAAACTTAGGAGTTCACAAGTCTGTGTCTCTGGAATGGAAACCTGTCTAGAGCCCACAAAGCATCAGGAGCTGCAGATTTGGAAGCTCTCAGCCCAGAGATGGTAAGAGGGTCAGACAACTGGTCAAAAAGAGATGACATGAGTCTCTGTTGTCATTGGCAATGATTGCCATATTCACAGTTCTGGGTGGCACTACCAAGGCAGCAAGGAGGGATTGTGGTCTGTCATAAGGCAGCAGAGACCCTGGTCACAGTTGCAAGGCAAAGAGGAGCATTAGTACATGCAGCTCCAAGTACAAGGGACTGTTCCTGAGTACATACCAGAGTGCAGGCCAGGAGGTGGGGTCAAGATGGCAGAGAGAAGCCGGGAACTTTCCTGAGATCTCCCAAGTTTCCCTAAAAAACAACGTTAAATCAAGCCTCTAAATGGACTCTGGAACTACAAAACCTACAAAAGGACAGAGACACAATCTTCAAACTTGAGATAATTTAGAAGACTTCAGGAAAGGTCAGTCTCACTTGGCCAAAAGGAGAACACAGCATAGCATGGAGGCAGGTCTGGCCTAGTCAGCATGAGTCTCTTAGCCACAGCACAGATCAGCAGTTGAGGCCCCTTGGTCTTGGCTCAGCAGGCCAGTGGTTCAGCAGGCCAGTTGTGAGACCCACCAACACTGGCTGATAAGGCAAACTGCCAGCTAGAGAAACAACCAAAGGACAGGTGTGACTAGGTCAAGTCATCCTAGCACAGGGAGGAAGCTTAGGGCTCTGAGGAGTTCACAAGCCACAAAGGCCTCAGAGCAGAAAGCCAGTGACCAGACCACTATCTCTCAGCACATGAAGCTTGCAACAGTGGCCCCTGTGCCCCAAGAGTAAACCTCAACTTTAAAAGCTAAAAAAAAAAAGGCTACAATATGAGTAAGAAACAGAAAAGGGGCCTTACAATTGGGAGCTTCTATGCTGACAGGGAAGACCAAAACATAAACTCAGATGAGGATAATACTGTCAAAATGCCTATATGTAAAGCCTCAAGGGGGAAGATGAATTGGTCTCAAGACCAAAAAGCCTTCTTGGAAGAGGTCAAAAAGGATATACAAATTCAAATGAGAAAAGTAGAAGAAAAGTGGGCAAAGAAATGAGAGAAATGAGAGTTACACAAAAAAATTATGAAAAAATAGTGAACAGTTTGGAAAAGGAAGCACAAAAATTCACAGAAGAAAACAATTCCCTAAAAAATACCAAATGGGAAAAAAATGGCTAAATGGAAAATGAGATGCAAAAGCTTATTGAAGAAAATAATGCCTTAAAAATTAGAATTGGAGAGATGGAAGCTAATGACTCCATGAGAAACCAAAAATCTGTCAAACAGAATCAAAAGAATGAAAAAATAGAAGAAAATGTGAAATACTGAAAAGACAACTGACCTGGAAAATAGATCCAGGAGAGACAATCTAAGAAATATTGGACTATCTGATCAGAAAAAGAATCTAGGCACTATATTCCAGGAAAATATCAAGAACTGTTCTGATATTATAGAAACAGAGGATAAAATATTCATTGAAAAAATCCACCAATAATCCTCCTGAAAGAGACCCCAAAAGGAAAACTCAAAGGAATATTGTAGCAAAATTCCAGAATTATCAGGTGAAGGAGAAAATACTCCAAGCAGCAAAAAAGAAACAATTTAAATATCATGGGGCCATAGTCAGGATTACACAGGACCTGGCAGATTCAACATTAAAGGATTACAGGGCTTGGAATATGATATTCTGGAAGACAAAGAAGCTTGGATTGCAACCAAGAATCAACTACCCAGAAAAATTGATCATTATCTTTCAGGGGAAAAGTTGGACATTCAATGAAATAGGGGACTTCCAAGGTTTCCTGATGAAAAGACCACAACTGAACCAAAAATTTGAACTTCAAATACAAAACTCAAGAGAGGTATAGAAAGGTAAACAGGCAAAAAAGTTATTCAATATATTAATCTATTTACATTCCTTCAGGGGGTGATAATGCTTGTAACTCTTGAGAATTGTATCTCTATTTGGGCAGGTAAAAGGAGTATACATAAAGGTATAGATATAAATTTACTTTGATGTGATGATATAAAGAAAAGTAACTGCTTAGAAAAGGAGTATGTGGAGAGAAGAGGAAAGGGGAGGTGGAATGGGGTTAATTACATCATACGAAGAGATACAAAAAACCCTTTTACAAAAGAGGGAAATAAGGGAGGCGTGAGCATTGTTTCAAACTTACATTCATCAGACTGATAAAAGGGAAGGCAGATTGAGGGAGCCAGTGGTCAGAAGCAGAGTGTAGGCCAGGAGATCAATAACCACATCTCTCCCCTCCTAAGATGACACCACTTTGGAAGCAAGAAAAATTAGCAGATCCCCCAAACAAACTAGCTCTGAAAACAGCAACAGAAAAAAGCCTGAAGCTACACCAAGATAAGCAGAAGACAACTGTAACATAAACTTCAAAGTCAAGAAATAGGTTTAAAAAACAAGCAGACAAAAAAAGAATTTGATGATAAAAAGGTACTACAGTGGTAGGGAAGACCAAGACATAAACTCATAAACTCAGAGGATGATAACAACATAAAAATGGCTATTAAAAAGCCTCAAAGGAAAATGATAATTGGATCCAAGAGCAACAGAAATTCCTGGAGGAGTTTTAAAAAGAGATAAAACTTAAAAAAAAAGAGATAAAACTGGGAGAGGGAAAATTAGGAAAGGAAATGAGTGATGTAAGACAATTATGAAGAGAATAAATAGCTTGGTAAAAGAAGCAAAAAAAAAAAAAACCAACAACAACAACTAAAGAATACATTTTAAAATGGCCTTATAGTAAAAAGTGCAAACAAGTTCCCTAAACAAAGTAGAATATACCAAATTGAAAAAGCAGATACAAAATCTCACTGAAGAAATTATTTTTTTATTAAAACTGGAAAAGGGTAAGTTAATGATTTCATGAGATATCAAGAAACAATAAAACAAAGTCAAAAGAATGAAAAAAAATAGAAGAAAATGTGAAATATTTAATCAGAAAAACAACTGACCTGAGAAACAGAATCAGGAGAGATAATTTAAGAATAATCAGACTATCTGAAAACAATGATTAAAAAAGAGTCTCAACAACATATTTCAAGAAATTATCCAGGAAAACTGTTCACATATCTTAGATTCACTCTCTGGAGTGAAGGAATCCATCAATCACACCCTGAAAGAGATCACAAAATGAAAATTTCCAGCAATATTTTAGCCAAATTCAAGAGATCCCAGGCCAAAAATAAAATTCTTCAAGCAGCCAGAAAAAAAAACAATTCAAATATAGCAGAGCCAAAGTCAGGATCTAGATTTAGCAGCTTGCACCTTAAATGATTAGAGAGCTTGGAATATGATATTCCAGAAGTCAAAGGAGGTAGGGTTACAACCAAGAAAAATCTACCCAGTAAAGCTGGGGGGAAATTTTTTTCAGGGGAAAAATGAATGTTTAATGAAATAGATGAATTTTAATCATTCCTGATGAAAAGGCCAGAGGTGAATAGAAATTTGAACATTCAAACACAAGACTCAAGAGAATCTTAAAAAGGCAAACATGAAATAGTAATAATAAGAATTTTAATAAAGCTAAACTGTTTTCATTCTGATATGAGAAACTGATACATGAAACTCAAAAGAACTTTATTATTATTATAGCAGTTAAATGAAATTTCCATAGACAGAGGGCATTGGTTTGAGTCAATTATGTAGGAATGATCTCTAAAAAAGGGGCAAAATGAAAGAGTAAAAAAGAGTAATAAGGTTAAAGAAGGGGGAAAGGAGAGGTAGAATTGGGAAATTTTCTTACATAAAAGGGGCACACAGGGAAGAACTTTTATAATGGTGAAGGAAATGGAGAGAGTGGTTGGCAATGTTTGAAACTGACTCTCACCAGAATTAGTTCAAAGAGGAAGAATACACACACACACAGACACACACATACACACACATACTCTGTTGTGTGTAGAATCCAGGACATTGGCCCTGGATTCAGGAGGACCTGAGTTCAGGTCCAGCCTCAGAAACATGACACTTACTAGCTATGTGACCCTGAGCAAGTCACTTAACCCTCATTGCCCAGCAAAACTTTTTTTAAAAAATTAAAAATTAAATACCCAATAAAGAAATAGGAGGGGAAGGAAATAACTAATGTTGGGTGGGGGGAAGGATGATAAAAGGGAGAGAAGGTTCAGGGAGGCAGTGGTTAAAAGTAAAACTGGACCTTTAAGCAGGAACAGGAAAGACAGAGAGAGAGAGAGAGAGAGAGAGAGAGAGAGAGAAACAAAAAGACATAGAGAGACAGATACACAAAGACACCCAGAGAGAGACACAGAGAGAGGCACAGAGACAGACACGGAGACAGAGAAGGATAAATGGAAGAAAACAGAATGGAGAGAAATATATTTAGTAATCCTAACTGTGAATATGAATGAGATGAGTTCACACATAAAGTGGAAGCAAAAGAATCAATTAGAAACAAAAATTCAACAATATGTTGTATACAAGAGACACACTTGCAACAGAAAGATATATACAGAGTTAAAATAAAGGAATGGATCAGAATCTATTATCCATCAGGAGAAGTAAAAAAAAAAAAAAGACAGGGGTAGCAGTCATTATCTCAGATAAAGCAAACGCAAAAATAGACCTAATTAAAAGAGATCAGCAGGCAAGGTACATTTTGATAAATGGCATCATAAACAATGAAGTAAAATTTTAAAATTACAACAATTTTCTCTGATAAAGTACCCATTTCTTAAATATATAGTGAACTGAGTAAATTAAGAAAAACAAGAGTCATTCACCAAATGATAGTCAAAGACATAAACGCACAGTTTTCTGAAAAAGCAATCAAAGCTATCTCTAATCATATGAACAAAATGCTCTAAGTCACTATTGACTAGGCATTTGCAAATTAAAACAACTCTGAGGTAACACATTGCACCTATAATAAATGTCAAATGCTATAAAGTATTATGGAAAAAATAGGTACACTAGTGAACTGCTGATGGAGTAGTGAACTGGTAAAACCATTCTGGAGAACAATTTTGAACAAAGATGAAAGGACTTTAAAACTCCATAACTTTGACCCAACAATAAGACTAACTGGGTCTATATCGCAAAGAGATCAAAGAAAAAGGAAAAGGACTTATATGTATATGTATGCATATTTATACCAGCTCTTTTTGTAGTGGTTAAGAATTAGAAACTGAGGAGATACTCATTAATTGGGAAATGGCTGAACAAGTTGAGGTATGATTGTGATAGGGTGCTATTGTGCTATAAGAAATGATGAGGGTGTTTTTTAAAAAAAAATGACAATACCATATGAACTGATGCAAAGTGAAGTGAGAACTTGAAGATCATTGTGCACAGTAACAGCACTGTTGTAATAATAATAAACGGTTCATTTGGTTACTCTGATCATTAAAATGGTCTAAAACCACTCTAAAATAATCATGATGAAAGAATGATATCTACCTCTAGGAGAGAACTCATGAATTTTGAATGTAGATTTAAATATAATTTTCTCACTTTCTTTGTCTTACTTTTTTTTGACATATGAATAATATGGAAGTACATTTTGAATGATTTTACATGTATATTTGATATCACATTGTTTCCCTTCTAAGTGGCTAAAGCAAGTCATGGGAGGAAGTGAGAAAATCTGGAACCCAAAATTTCAAAATAAAAGAATATTTAAAAAAAAGAAAAATTATTTTGAAAAAATAATTAAACCTGGAAAGATCAAAGCAATAAGAAAACAGAATATTTATATCACTTCTTTTTACAATGGTAAAGAAATGGATATTAAGTGGTACCCATCAATTGGGGAATGGTTAAACAAATTATAATATATGAATGTGATGGAACAGTACAAAATGAACAAAAAGATAGTTTCAGAGAAAACTGAAAAAAAATCTTATATGAAATTATGCAGAGTGAACCAGGAGAACAAATTAAAGTAAAACAAAATTGCAAAAAGGAATGATTTTGAAAGACTTAAGAACTCTAATCAGTACAATGGCTAACTATTATTCAGAGAGCTGATGATTTCAGGGAGTTGACAGACAAGAATATGTACACTGAGAAACACTTTTTTTTGCACATAGCTAATATGAGATTTATTTTGCCTGATTATGAGTATTTTTTACAAGGGTTTTGTTTTCCCATTTTTAAGTGGGGGGAAATATAAATGCTTTAATATTTTTAAAAGGACATTGATAAAAAAAATGTTGAAAATGTCTGATGGAGAACAATTATATGACATATGAAGGTTGATTGAAGGAAGTGGTGATGCTTGACCTAGAGAACATAAGTATCAGGGAGGTAGGATCTTCAAATATTTGTACTGCTGTTTGGTAGGAGAGATATTAGACTTGTTGAGTTTGACTCCAGAAGGCAGAACTCAGAACAATGAACTGAAATTGTCAAGTAGTAAATTTAAGCTTGCTATATTGGGGAAAAAGATTTCTGAACACTTAGACTATTGAAGAGTGAAATGGGCTGCCTCATGAGGCAGTGCCTCCCCTCCCCACCCCCTACCCATTTCCAATGTCCTCAAGAAGATTCTGGGAAGGGGGAAGGGAGGGAAGAAGAAAAAGGGGGAAAATACATGATAATTTTATTGTATATTATAAAAGAATAGCAGGTTTTTGCATTGTAGATTTACAATCATCTTTTTATTATGTTATGGAAATACTTACTTTATTCCACAAATGAAAAAAAAAAGAATCTGGATGATCATATATTGGGTATATTGTGGTAGCATAGAAAGTTTTTCAGCTAGGGGTTAGACTAGATATCCACTAAGGACCTTTCTAACTCTGAAATGCTGTGGAGATTTAAACTTTGTTAATGGATTTAGAATCAATTGGTGAAGTATATGGTATGCAAGTCATAGCTTAGGGACAGTTCTCTCTCTTCCCAGGAGATCCCAGAGGGCCAAGTGGGGCAACTAGGTGGCTCAGTGGATAAAGTACTGGCCACTGAATCAGGAGGACCTGAGCTCAAATCTCACCTCAGACACTAAGTGTGTGACCCTGAGCAAGTCACTTAACCCAATTAGTTTTAAACAGCTGGGTCCTTCTCCAGTCATCCTGGTGTATATCTTGCCACTGGACTCAGATGGCTCTGGAGGAGAAAGTGAAGTTGGTGACCTTGAATAACCCTCCCTCAAAAATCTAATTCACTGCAAGTCATGACATCACCCCAATGTCATGGTCATTTTCAAGAAGAAGGACAAACAGCAAACAACAACAATTTCTATTTGGTTTATTGATCATAACCAGAGCTTATTATGAGAAAATCTCCAAACTTAATTCATGCCTAGCATGATATGGATGAAATATAGATATATTGTAACGCAGAAAATATAGAAGACAAAATAAAGACTCACAAGAAACAATATAAAGTGAAAGGAAATGCAATGCTCTCTAAGGACAAAAAGGAGACATAAATTGATACTAGAAATACATAAACCACACAAAGCAGTATGGACTAGAAGGAAGTTAATTTGGGTGGGGTACAATTTTTGACATTCTGAAAAATTCCTAGTTTACTCATGGAATTTTCTACAGATTCATATTGCTACCCTATGCTATAACTTTTTTTCCAGAAGGTAAACATGACTTGGGGAACCTGAAGAAGCTATCCCATCTTCTTATACAAGTGTGTATGTTTGTTTTGTGTTTTATGGGGGGTGGGGTTGTATGTATGGGTTTTTTTTTTTTTTGCTTTTCTTTGTATCCCTAGGACTTAGCACAGTGCTTAGCATATAGTAGGTACCTAGTGAATGATAGTTGATTATCTTTATCTCTATTTTATTCTAAAGACAATGGGGAACTAGTGATTATATTATCTGAATAATTCCCAGTAGTATCACTGGGCATGCCATGGTTCCCATACCTTACTCTGTCATGATATGACTTTGCAAGCTACCTGTTCCTCTTCTTGTAGAGGCTACGAGAACAAACCTCTTCTTTATTCAATAATCACATTGCTAAGCTATTTACCTTCACTCCATAAGAGATTTGATTCCTGAATTTGTGAATTTGTAATTTCCTTCTAGGTAACTTCTAATACTTTTGTTATTCCAGGAACAGAATTCTCTTCTTAGAAAACTAAGTTCTATAATCAGGCTGCCTGAGAAAACTAATTTCTCTGGTGAGGTCACTAGACTGCTGGATTTTTTGATCTTGTGGTAACTCATGGGGCAATACTTAAGGTGGATCTTCCTTGCAGGAAATTAGACAAGGGCCTAAGATCATAAAACCAATTAAATGAAAACTTTTCCTTCCTCTACAAAGAAAGTTGGGGTTCAAGATCCCCATTTATCACATACCTGCTAAGCCCAAGGGTCAAGAACATGTCTGCTTCTATTATGTTCTTCTATAGGAACTCTTGAACTTTTAGCAGGCACCATTGCTCTACCAGTTGACATCTCTTGGGCTGGCTGAGTACAATCTCAAGAATTTTCCTTCTGGCCTATGACAGTGACACAGGTAAGGGCTATGTAACTTCTTTTTTTTTTGGTGAGGCAGTTGGGGTTAAGTGACTTGCCCAGGGTCACACAGCAAGTAAGTGTCAAGTGTCTGAGGGCGGATTTGAACTCAGGTCCTCCTGACTCTAGGGCCAGTGCTCTATCCACTGTGCTACTCAGCTGCCCCCTATGTAACTTCTTTATTGAGGGAGGTAGGTGGCAAGGTGGATGGAGTTCTGGGCATGGGAATCAAGAAATCTGACCTCAGACACTTATTAGCTATTTGATCCTGGGCAAGTCTCTTAACCTCTATCTACTTGAGTTTCCTGAACTATAAATGGGGATCAAAAGATCACCTACTTTACAGGGTTGCTGTGAGGGTAAAATGAAATAATATTTGTAAGATGATTAGCACAGTATCTATGCTAACTGATATTTAATATGATTATCCATATGCTGCTTCTGCAAACTTGCTATTATCTCCTGGGGCAAGGAGACAAACACAGTATTGTTCCTTATCTCTTCACCCCTTGACCTAATCAGAGGTGAGCAATGTTCTACTTTGTGCTTCCCACCTTGAACAAGGAAAAGGCAGATTGTGGTTCTGATTGGACCATTTGTTCGTCAACCCCCGAATGGTCTTTCATCCTGCAAGATTCTATCCTTTCCGAATCCCTGGCAGCCAATCATTTTGTAGACAATCAGTGATTACAGTAACATTTCAAAAAGGTAGCCATGGGAAATAAACACACTCTTTCGGGGATAAGGTATGCTAGTATGTCTTTAGAGGGAGACATGTACTTATGCAATAGAATAAACAGAACTCTCATCATTACAGATTACATTTTAAAGTACTATGGTTAATTTTTCATATGCAATAACATATCAATAATTGAAAAAAAGTCATAAAACGAGGACTGAAGTGATATATGATGCAGAATTAAATTAAGTTTATTTGACTGAGCAAAAGTTTTGATATACAGGAGAAGGAAAGCAGGAGTTTCAGATATATTATGCAAAAATAAATGAATAAACTTAGCTATGTAATGGGTATAGGTAATGAAATATAAGTAGATGATAAATGTAACACCAAGTAGAGAAGAAGAAAAATGGAACTGGTGTTAATAATTTGGTTCAGAGTTAGGTATAAAGAAACAATCTACTTCTCATCAGGCTTAACAATCTGAATAATTCACAATAATAACAGTATAGCAGGTAGCAGACCTCCCATTTCTTGCTCCATCATGATGTAGCTTTACATGTGTGGGGAAAAACTGTGGGGACCAATTTTTAATTGAGGAGTGTTAGCTAAGTGGCTTGCTGCAATATTGGGGCAAAGAAGGAGACTGGCAGCCTCCCTCGAAACAGAACAGGATTTATTTTAACAAGAACGAACTTTAAAAAAAAACAAAAACAAGCAAGATCAGTAGGATCAAGGGAAAGGAAATAAAATGGGGAAAGGGAAATTATACAAACTGAAAAAGTACCACCACCCAGGAATCAGCTGAAAATACACAGCAGAGCTCCTGTCGCCTTCCAGCTTCCAGCTAGAATGGTGAATTCTCCTCTCCCATCCCAGAAAACCCCACCCCACAGCCCCCAGCCAATTGGATGGCCACTCTGACAGTCACATGACTGCCCTCATTAGGCTTCTAATCATTATAAAGTGTTGCCAGGCCCATGTAGGCAATCGGTGAGTGGTGATGATTGAGGTGCCAGCACCATGGCAACGGCTACAACAACCATTAGGTAGAGCACTGTGCGGTTTGAGGAGCTCCAGGCCAGCACACAGCCAGCCGAGGCATAAAACCCTCAATAACAATTAATTCTTTACATGTTAACTGTTCCTCTACGTGCAAAGGACCAACATCTTGACCATGTCCAGATTAAGATTAAAACCAGATTAGGGGGCAGCTAGGTGGCGCAGTGGTTAGAGGCACCGGCCTGGAGTCAGTGAGGACCTGAGTTCAAATCTAGCCTCAGACACTTAACACTTAGTAGCTGTGTGACCCTGGGCAAGTCACTTAACCCCAATTGCCTCACTTAAAAAAAAAACAGATTAGGTGCTCCCTAATCTGGTAGTAAGAAACAATAATTACAGTTCAATAAGTAAGTCTTGTAAAATAACATTTAACTTAGTTTTAGCCATAGCATGTCTAGTTTGTGTGGCTGTTTATCCAGTAAAGAAAATTATTAAATTATATTAAATAAATTTCTGAGAAGGTATTTTTGACCATTCAGTAAATAGTAAATTCATTTTAAATAACTGTCCTCAAAGACTCTGCAATGAATGTTTATCATGAAAGACACGTCTTTTTTAGAGAATTTGGCAAGTATCTATGTATCATGATGTGATATTAGAAGTTACAGTATATTTATAACCTCTGAGGTAATATCACCTGACATGTCCATAATTAGCACAGTACCCACTTTAATTTAGCATTATAAGGGGTCCATTTGGGAGGGAGCAATGAATAGAGGATGGGGGTATGGGACTATAAAAACCTACAAGTATCATGCAAATGTCATATAAGTGTAAGTGTTGTCTGATTCTAGGAAATTAGCCTGGGCAAGTTGTATACATATACACTGACTGTTCCATAACCAGAGGAAAAAATGATAACAAAGTTCATCTGACTCCCCAAAGTAAACTCATCCAGGAGTTTTCTATACCAATGAAAACTAGGTCAATCCCTATTGTTCAGGTCTCAGCCATAGTCTCACCTTCCACAAGAAACCATTCCAAGTCTTCTTAAATTTAGTACCATTCCCCCAATTTAATATTGCATGTATTTTGTTTGCACATAGTTGTTTGTCACAAGAGAGGGACTGTTTGTTGTTTGTTGTTGGTTTTGTTTGGGTTTTGTGGTTGGTTAGTGTATGTGTGTTGTTTTTCAGTTTTTGTATCTCTGATACTTAGCACAGTTCCTAGCACATAGTGAGCACCTAGTGAATGATAATTGATTATCTCTATCTCAATTTTATTCTAATGAAAATGAGGACTGTCAATGGCTTTAAAAAGGAGAGTAAGGTGAACAGACCAAACAAGATTATTGTGATAGTTGTATGAAGCCTGAGTCACATGGGGGTGAGATTGGAGGTAGGGAGAACCAGAATGAGAGGTAATGAGAGATTAACCCAAGAAGGTGGTCAAGCTTTATGTAGTACTTTAAGGTTTGCAATATGCTTCACAAAATAAAACAGGGGATATTGTCACCTTCATTTTATAGGTGTCTGAAGCAGAGCTAAAATGATTTACCTAAGATGAGATAATGAGCAGGGATATGAGGCAGAATTCAAACTCAGGTATCCCCTGACTTCATATTTACAGATTATACACTATAACCATTTATTATGGAGGCAGTTAAATGGTGTAGCAGACTGATTGCCTAGCTTGGAAGACCTGAATTCAAATATAGCCTCAGACCCTTATCAAATGAGTACCTTTAACGGTCACTCTGTTTCAGTTATCTCATATAAAAATGGGAATAATAATAATAGCACCTGTCTCTAGGATGGTGGGGACAATCAAATCAATAATTATAAAATAATTAGTACAGTTCATGGCACATAGTAAAAGCACTATATGCTAGCTAATTATTATTATATCAGTGGCCTCCAAAGAGCATGGAAAATACTAGATTTTCCAAAGAAACAATCGATATTATTTGATAACTGATACATGTAGGAAGTGAGAAGAAGCAGAGTCAAAACATAACTTCAATGTTTTAGCATAATTGAATAGACCATGGAGTCATTAAAAGAAATTGGAAAAGGGAAAGTTTTGAAGAGACTCTGGTGGGCAGTTATATTAGTGATACTGCACATGACCAGAGAAAGGAACTCAGGCTAAGGGAGAGCAGGCAGAGACTTGTAGCTGACTGAAAGAAGCTAGATTCAGCAGCTGATGCTAGAGCTCCTAAGAGGGCCAAGAATGTATTTTGTTGCCAGTGGAATCAAAAGCTTGAAAAGCCCAGAATTGGATCAGACTTCAGATATTTTTCTATTATTTTCTATTTTGAAACGTTATTGCATTATTTTGATGAATAACCAATGGTATCCCCCCAAGTTTTTGTCTTTTCTTATTACATGACAGTTATTATGAATATCCCATAATTCTTCCTGAACCCCAGTTAGTCTTCCCCACGTAACAAAGAAAAAAAAACAAAATAGTTAACTAAAACAACTGAAACATGGACTGCCTAAGTCAGCACATTTAATATTTACATTCACAGTCATCTCATTTCTATTCAAAGGAAGTAAATTCATTTCTTTATCTCTTCTCCAGGCCAAGAGTCTTCATTTTTTATCATAGAACATTTAGCTTCATTTCATTTCATTTTTTTTTGTTTTTCATGTTGCTTCCATCATTGCATATATTGTTTCCCTGATTCTTCTTGCTTTGCTCAACATCAATACATAAAAGTATTCCATGTTTTCACCAAGCTCTTCATATATATATATATAATATATGTATATATATATATATATATATATATGTGTGTGTGTGTGTGTGTGTGTGGTGCCTTGAGGTGTCTGAGAAATCCACATGTTTTCATAACTCTTACAAACCAGAAAAAGCAATTCTTCAAGATCAATGGAAAAAATAATTTTAAAATGGGGAGTCATCTTTTGCTGGACACCACTACAAATGTAACTTCTCTTCTATTATAGAAGCATGATAATAGTGTTCTAGTTATCAGATAAGACATAGTTCAGCTATGTGACTGTGCAATAATATCTATATTCAACCTCAATGTCTATAACCATTTTAAATCCTTAAAAGCAGTTCTTTATTAATCAAGCTTAAAGATTATCTCATTATTTATATTCTCTCTTACATTTGTATTCTTGTAATTCTGGTGATAAATGCATTTTATGTAGTATACAGATCTACACCCCACTCTTTTCAACAAAACAGATAAGGTTTTTTTTTTTTTTGATCAAAACATTTAATTATAAAGTTGTTCATGTTGGTTAAGAAGTAAATCATTTAAAGGGTAAAAAAAGATTAAATTTAATCTTGAAAAGAAAATGCTTACAGATAAAAAGAGAAAACCTTATAATCTAAGAAAGAATTATTTGTCATTTCAGAGAGTTAATGAGCTCCATATATCTCTTTGATTGATAGAAGAAAGATATGATATTCAGAGAAAAAAGCTTTAATGAGTTAGAAATTGACAGATAATGAAACCCTTTTTTTACAATGTGCAATTAATATCTGGTGATTTCTTGTTTTTTAGGTACTGTATGATGTGCTTTCATACATATAAAGTCCTTTTGTAGTAAAGTGCTGGAGTCCTAAATCTTCCGGTCATCAAGATCAATTATTCATCTGTTTTATATCCAATTCTCATTTCCAAGAGATTAAAAAAAAGTTAAATAGTCCAAATTGGCCCAGTAATGAGGATTGCAGGAAGATTTCTATGAAATAATTTAAATGATTATATTTCTTGAGGTTGTTGAGGCAGTTTTGTGACCAGTTTTGAAGGACAGAGGAGAGCTAAATTGTTTAATGTTTGAAAAGCAAAATTTGACCAGAAACTCAAGGATCATTCTGGAATAGTATTACCATTAGTCCTTTTATAGTAAGGAATAGGGGGCAGCTAGGTGGCACAGTGGATAAAGCACTGGCCCTGGATTCAGGAGGACCTGAGTTCAAATCCAACCTCAGTCATTTGACACCATACTAGCTGTGTGACCTTGGGCAAGTCACTTAACCCTCATTGCCCCACAAAAAAAAATAGTAAGGAATATAATTTACTTATACATTTTCAAAAGCTCTGCTAAGTTTAATGAGTCAGTCAACAAGCATTAATTAAGCTCTTATTGTGTGCTAAGTGCTGGAGATACTAAAGCAAAAATATGGTCCTTGTCTTCAGATGTGCTCACATTCTAATGAGAGAGGACAGCTTGTAACTTTGTACTGTTGAATATTAAAATATAGTTTTTGTATCTGTCTGTCTCCTACAAACAATTCAGAGAAATAATCTTTAATCTCTCCTAGAAAAATTAATAAACAGATCAGAGAAATAAATATCTTATAATGTTTCCTACCAAAACCCAATCGAAGATCATGATACCCATACCTGTCCTCTTACAAATATAATAACCAGATCAGAGACTGACAGAAAAAAAAACACACACTATAATATCAATTTAATATTTTGTCCTGAGAAGAAATATATAACACATGAACCATGTGGAGTCTCCCCTCCTAAGAAGGAACTCCAGAGCTCCCTTCTTTCTAAGGAGTTTTACAATTCCTTTGCTCACAGTTTACAGAATAACTTCATTGACATGATACAGATCAAACCATTACAAATGTAACTCAGATAAACAATATAAATCAGATTAACAACTCAATTTAAAGCTGATGCTAAGGTTAGATTACCTGGAGACAGCAAGTGGTATTATCAGAGACAAGGAGGTCTCTCTTTACTTCCTGGGGAAAGAAGATAGTGAATGGGAATTTCAAAGGGGCATTTAAATTTGTTTATTCTCTTGGGGAAAGTAATTGGGACTGTCTGGTTTCACTTTGTAGTTTTGCCAAAAGGCATTTTCCCTCTATCAGTCCAGGGTCTCACAGCATCTACATGGATAATATAGAAGTTCCATCAAATCCAGGTGATTCAAACACCTCATTAACCATATATTCATATTAACAGTACATACAAGATATATACAAGGTAAATCAGAATTATTTTCAAAGGGGAATTATTAGCAGTTTAGCAGTTAGGGGAAAGGTGAAAGAGAGAGCAAAGAACCCAGAAAAGTCTCCTGCAGAGGGACTAGGACTTTAGGGAAATGAAGGAAGCTAGGAGGTGGTGCAGGAAGAGAGAACTTTCTGGCTTGGGGGCAGCAAGTTAAAATGGTGTGGAGTCTGATGATGGAACATTATGGGCAAAAATCAACAAGTAGATGTTAAAGGGACCCCTTAACACTTGTTAACATTGGCCAGAGTCCCTGAATCATGGATTATGTGAAAGGGAATAAAGAGTAAGAAGACTGTAAAGGTAGGACTCTGATGCCTCATCATGGACATGTAAGGGTTCCTTAGTTCCCAAAGACAGTGCCAATCACTTGTAAAGCCTAGCATGTTTTTTCTACTAACCTTGGAGATTTCAGCTATGGGCCTATGAATGAACAATGCTCTAAGAACCAGCTCACTTAACTCAGAGAGGCTGCACCAGATAATAAAGTTTCTTCATCCTAGAAATTCACAAAATCACCTCATAATTAGGGTGAGCAGAACTACATGGATAAAATCACCAGGATTTCAGAGGTTTGTTCTAATGAAGGTGTATTTTAAGCTCGTTTAAGGAAGTCAAACCCAAGAAAACCTTTCTCTTCTACTCAAAAGGAATTTTACAACTCTTGGATAAACTAGTTAATAATCTAGTTAATAAACTTCACAATTGTATCAATATAAATTCAGCCAGGAACTGTTCTTTTATATAGCCTCACTACGTGGTATTATAATTTGAAGGGATTTTGTAGAATTTCATTCTCTAAAATCCCTCCTACTGGTGGCTGAACTTTTACCATTATTATACTCTTCCTTGTGTCCTAAGCATTACCTGCTCCCTGTGGAAATATCCTTAGACTAAGGCTAAATCCATACCATTTTAGCATGAATGAATATATGAGATACCTATTTGCCTTGGAATAGAGAGGCTAAAATATACAAGAATGGAAAAAAGGGTGGAGCAAACAGTGCAGAAAAACTCTTAGGGGAGGACTGGAAAGATAAACTTTGGATATTTAAACAAATTTGCTTGGATCTAGCCCTGAATACTTAAATACTACAACTACTGCTGCTGCTACTATTACTATTGTTACTACTAAATAGAATTTAAAAAAAAAAGATCAAAGGCTGAGAGAAAGCTAGAATATGGAATTATTAAGCTTGAAAAAAAAAAGCAAATTCTAAATGGGAGCAATGAATTACACAGGGTTAAAATTGCTAGGTGTGAAGCACGCTGTTTTGTAGTTATTTTTGATCCTCCTGAGAAAAATTCATAATGATTTATATAATTCCCATAAAGTGAAATGGGAAAGACGATGGTAGAGGAGTTAAATAGTGCAATAGTGAGTGCATAGCTCGGATACAAATGAGGAAGGTACCAAAGTAGATGATGGCATTTGATAGGAAAAGTGAAGAATGTATTTATAATAGCTGAAAAGATTTTGTTCACTTTCTAGACTTCATTTTGTAAAAAAAAAAAGGGGGGCAGCTAGGTGGCACAGTGATAGAGCACCAGCCCTGGAGTCAGGAGGACCTGAGTTCAAATTCAGCCTCAGACACTTAATATTACTAGAGTGTGTGACCCTGGGCAAGTCACTTAACCCCAATTGCCTCACCAAAAGAGAAAGAAAGAAGAAAGAAGAAAGAAAGAAAGAAAGAAAGAAAGAAAGAAGAAGAAAGAAAGAAGAAAGAAGAAAAGAAAGGGAAAAATAAAATAAAGAAGGGATCATTCATTTTAAAATGTATTGGGAAAAATTAAATTCTAAAGAAATTAAAAAAAAAAGAAGAAGAGATCATCTAATCTATTTTCTTCTTCACTGGACTAGGCTTCTTCCGTGGAGGTGCTCTGATCCACTTTGTAGTACATGATCTGACTCCTTATTGATAGACATGTGTCTTGTTGAAATGATATCACAATACCTTATTGATGGTTCCTGTAACTAGGAGATTGTGTAAAAACTGATTAATTATTAAATCAGAAGAGTATTGGGCTATGACAGGATCTAAGAAAAAAAAAGTTTTCTATCTGCTTGTCACACAGCCAAATCTTTTACTACTTTGTACTCAGTAAAATGGGGTCCAGGAGAGGAGGTTCTTTCAACATTCCCCACCCCCAACCCAGTGGCAATGGTAGCTATGGCAGACAGAAACTTTGCTTCCTTAGTTCCAATGTTCTTCTCTCTCTCTCTCTCTCTCTCTGTCTCTTTCTCTGTCTCTGTCTCTCTTCTCTCTCTCTCCTTTCTTCCCTGAGAACAGTTCAGCAACCAGCAATCCTGAGGAATGGACTTTCCATCAATGTTAGAACCTTGTGAATTCCAGAGCTTGCAAGTTTCTGAGTTGAGTGACAGCTGCCCATTGGGAGGTCATGTCTGCAAACAGCATATTTTCTCAAAAGTCGAAGATTATTGACAGCACCATCCTGAACCTGAAAGTCTAAAAAATACAGTATCCTCTGGATGACCAAAAGGTCTGGACCTTTTTTGGAGTTCTTTGGACATTTCAGGCCCAAGGCAAAAATGTGAAATAGCTACTCAGCAATACTACAAAGTTATCTTTACCTCTTGGAAAAGTTAAATGAGTAAGGAAATATAATTCTATGGGTTGTTTTTTACATTTGTTAATATATACTCTTGTTCTTTTATTCTTTTTTTTCTAAAGTATTTTCAGTGGTGGAAGAAATCCCTATACATATTGTACTTTGGGTATTTTTTTCTCTAGGAGGGAATCTGTTTCCTACTTGGGCAGAAGTATCTAGACTGATTCTTACCTAAGCTTTGTTTTAGAGATTTCCCCACAGCTATTATTGGCGGGAGGAGGTGAAGAGGAGCTGAGTGAAAGGAGAAATAAGCCAGAAAAAGATAGAGAAATAAATTGCCTATATTTCAACTTCTTTGGTGTTAGGCACTTCCGGGATAAATGTAGATACAGAGTCACATTTAAAAGTTTCATATTGAATCTGTTGGACAGTGTTTATTATGAAATTGCCTGAGTCTATCATGAAGGACTTGGAGATTCTATGATCAGCTTTCAACTAACCATGCTTTTGCATGTGGAAGAAAGGTGATTCCAGGTTGGTGAAGGGAATGCTGAGTGGTTGCTGTCTACTTGTGGAAAGGGTTGATTCCAGAATTCTTTGGGGAGAAAAACAAGTGTGATTCGAGATTCTTTAGAAATCCACATAGAAAAAACATTGGAAGCTGCCGACTTGTAAAAAACCTGTATCATTAATATATCTGTGATTTTACTCCAGACGCTCTAGTGTGATTGACACTATAGAGACTCTGGAGACTTCCTTGGTTGAAATCAGGGCATCTTTCTTGGAATAACTCAGATCTCATTCACTCCCAACTACAAGCTGTTTCACTCTTGTGTATTTTCTAGCATAGAGAGATTTTGGCAGAAAAGAAGTTGCATTTGAACATATTGAGTTTAAGTTATCCATGAGGCTTTCTTTTCAGAAAGCTGGAAATGTAAAACTACAAGTTAGGAGAGAAGTCAGGGCTGGATAATAGATCTGTGAAGTATCTGCCCAGGACAGGGTTCTTGAAAGCCATCAATGGCTAGAGGGCATGATCTAGAGGAACACGCATTTCATAAAAGACAAAGAAGGAGCTATAAGACACGCAAGTGGAACACCAGGAGAGAATAGTGTCACAGAAACATAGAGAAGCAAACATATCCAGAAGAGGGTGATCAAGTTTCAAAGGCTGATGAGAGATAAAGGATAAAGATTGAGAAAAGGGCATTAGTTTTTTCAATTAATTAATTAATTAATTAATTAATTAATTAATTAGTTTGGAGAAAGGAGTTTCTTTTAAATGATGAGGTTTAGAAACTAGATAGCAGAGTATTTAGAAGAGGGATAAAAAAGAAGTGGAGGGGGCAGCTAGGTGGCGCAGTGGATAGAGCACCGGCCCTGGAGTCAGGAGGACCTTAGTTCAAATCTGGCCTCTGACACTTAACACTTACTAGCTGTGTGACCCTGGGCAAGTCACTTAACCCCAATTGCCTCACTTAAAAATAAAAAAGTAGAGGCACAAAATGTAGTCAGCTTTTGCAATGAATTTACTTAGGAAGAAGTGAGACAAAGAGATGACAGTAGTAAGGGGTTTTGTTATTATTGTTATTACTATTGGGTTTTGTGTGTATACATGTGCTCATGCATGTGTGTGAGTGCATATGTTTTAGGGTGGGGAAGATGAGCATTGTTCTACGCAGCAGAAGGAAGTAACCAGTATAGCCTGGGAGAAATAAGGATTAGTGAGAGAATGGGGATGATGGAGCAATATTCTGGAGATGTGAAGGGATGGGATCACTTGTGAAGATAATGGGCTTTAACTTGGCAAAAAGGGTCACCTCTTCATGTGAGATAAGAGTAAAGAAAAGCTAGTGAAGGATTCCATCTGAATGATATGAAATGAGGGGAGAAAAGGGAACTCTTGGTAAATGGATTCAAGGTTCTTGGCTGAATGGATGGGAGAGGTAGTGCCATGGGAAGTTTAAGAAAAGTTGAGAAGGTTTGGAACAGCCACTGTAGCGTGTGGTATAGTATATTTAAAAAATTGTCTCACTATTATGAGGGTTCAGTTGCAATTAAATAAATTTGTAGAGGACACATTCTGCACAATTTTATGGTATTCTATAGCTCCTTTCAGGATTATGTGAATTGGGGCAAAAGGCAAAGAATGGTGGGAGTAATCCAAGGGCTGGGGCTTGGTAAGGTATAATCAATTATAATATAAGGAGACACAGGACTCAAATGTAGGGGATAATTTACAATTGAACTGTTTCAAGGGATCTCTTCTCCCTCCCTTTTCCTTCTGGAGACTCTCATCTGCTCTGTATCTTGTGCTTCCCGACTTCTCACTGGATCTTGATTGGAAGTCGAGTTTAGAGGCAGGAAGTATTGATTATCAGGTGAAGAAGTAAAAGGGAAAGAAGAAGACAGATAAAAAAAGCCATTCATGTTTTCATTTTGACACTTAGACTTTCTGTTGCCAATCCTCAATACTCCTACCAAACCCATCTGCCACTGTTTCCCGAATTACTCTAATGAGGACTAGCTAGGTACAGCAGCAATAATGAGGGAAGAAAAGAAAGAGTAGAAACTATTCTCTGAATTCTGCCTTAGACTTTCAATACTCATCCTATATTCCTGCGTCCCATCATGGCATTAGGACTGTGTGTTGAAGACTCTTGGTTATTATTTTATCCACCAATTCTTAGTTTCAAACTTTCTTTGACTCAGTGCCTACTTTAGTTGATATGTGAAAGGAGAAATAATAATAAAAATAATACTATAGCTCTTTAAGGTTTGCAAAGTAGTATAGATATTATCTCATTTATTCTTGACAGCTTTGGGTGGGTAATCACATTTTACAGATAAGGAAACTGAAGTACAGGTTAAGTGACTTGTCCAGGGAAATGCAACTAGTAATGAAAATGAAAAAATTAAAACACAGAATATGGAGACCGAGTGTCTTATATGAGAAATAATAAAGAGGCTGGTGTCATTTAATTTCTGAGAACCTGGAGAAGAGTAAGGAGCCTGGAAAAGTGGGAAAGGAGGAGTTTATGGAGGTCTTTAAGAAGAAACCAAATATTTTATATTTGATTCTCTAGGTGATATGAATGCACCAGAGTTTATTGAATAGAGGGTTGACATTGTCAGACTTTTGCTTTAGGAAGCTCACTTTAGGATCAGAATGGAGAGTTAACCAAAGTAAGAAGAAATCTGAGGCAGGGCGACCCACCAGCAGGCTATTGGAATAGTTTGAACATGAAAGTCTGCTTTTGGATGGTAGCATTGTCAGAGTAGAGAAGAAAGTTTTTCCAGAGAGATATTATGAACATGATACATAGGTTTGGAAGTCTGGATTCCTATAAAGATGGTGGTGACCTTGACAGTAATTGAAAAGATAAGAAGAGGGTAGGAAAATGGATTGTTTTGAGTGGTGGTAGTGGGGAAAATAATGCGTTCAGTTTTAGACATTTGGACATATTGTCATACCCAGTTTGAGATGTCCAAAAGGTAGTTGGAGAAGCAAGACTTGAAAGGGAAGAAAGATATAGAAGAATGATGATAGCAAGTAGGGTAGATGGTGATGGGAATAACACTGGGGTTTTAATGATTACAGAGTAGGGTTCAGAATCAC
This sequence comes from Dromiciops gliroides, assembly GCF_019393635.1. NCBI lineage: Eukaryota > Metazoa > Chordata > Mammalia > Microbiotheria > Microbiotheriidae > Dromiciops > Dromiciops gliroides. The sequence continues at coordinate 116,978,851 of NC_057863.1, forward strand.
TAGGATGGGGAAGGTTTGCCAAGATGGGTGTGTGCTAACCATTGAGGAATGAGTACTTAAGATACACTTTTCAGTTTAATCTGCATTCTTTATCACTCTCATGATGCCATGATTTGTAGACAATTGCTTTTCAATTTTCATTGTGTAAAGGCTCACAAGAAAACTTAACAATCAGCTCAACTCTCAGCTGGTTCCCGCACACTCTCTATTTTACCCTACTTGGAGTGCTGCTAGGACCCTTTCCATTGGAAAGAAATTTGCACCTTGCCCCATCATGGTCCCCAGCCAGGTCCCACCCTCTTCTTGCTTGCCCATCATCACCCACATAACACCCATACTATTTTACTTACTGATTACCCTTCTTTTATCACTAGTTATAGGCTGGCAACTAGATGATGTCATAGGATACAGGTCTTCCACGGGGCCAAGGAAATAAAGACACCTCTTACTGAGGGATGTGGGCAGCAGTGAGGCTGGTGAGGTACTTCCCTGGGGATAATCAACCCCTCTTTTGCTCAAAGCCCCGGTCTGACAGTCCCGTACCAGGGGGCCTTACGAATCCATTGACCAAGTTAGGTCCAGGGCAAGGTGGGTGAGCTCGGGCAGGGCAGATTCGGATTGGACAGGACCTGAGAGCGCAGACTACCAATGGTGGCTCACCAGTGGGCGGGTCCAAAGGCCGTACTTCCTGTGTCATGGTCACAGGGCACCGCAGTCAGGGTGAGGGCTTCCTGTGCTTGGATGGACTTCAAATCAGCCGTGCATGTAAGTGGGACTTCTCTCCTCCCGGTGTGCAATTGCTGGCCGCTGTCCATCAGGTGAGAGTGAGAGGGCGATTGCGAGGAGGAGAAAGAGGAACCGAGATAGAGAGACATACAGAGAAAGAGAAAGAGAGACAGAAACAGCGGTAGAGAGATAGGGAGAAAGCAACAAACTGAGAGAGAGAGAGAGAGAGAGAGAGAGAGAGAGAGAGAGAGAGAGAGAGAGAGAGAGAGAGAGGGAGGGAGGAGGGAGAAAAGGAGGGGGAAAGAGACAGAGAGTGAGAGACAGAGAGAGCATTGAGTGAGATTCCCCTTGGTTGCAGTGTTTGGTGCCTGATGTTCAAATAGCAAAGACTGCCTCTTGTGGTTGGGAGGGCTGCATACCTGGCACTGCTAACATTAATGTGTAGATGGAAGATCTGCATATTTCTCAGGTTTTGTAACTTGTTTTATATTTTGTATTCTAAAGAGGATATCCAATGGAATTGAATAAAACCTTTTTTTCAAGTATTCAAAAAAATTTTTTTGGGAAAAAAATAGAATACCTAAGGGGGAAGGAACATGTACAAGAGTCATAAAATAGGAGGAAGTGTAATAAGTTTCAGTCTACATTATTGGAGGAAACTTAAAACAGATCTATTTAAGTACTTACATTTTCTTTTCTGATCCCCCTGCCCTCTCCTCTAGTTACTAGGTTAAGTTATCAATTTTTAGTCTTTTCAAAGAATCATCTTTTAATTTACTTTATCATTTCTGTGTTCTTTTGCCTCATAATGTCAGTATCTTCTTTAATTTTTTTGAGAGGGAGGATGAGTTAAACGTTTTTTAAATTTAATTTTTAAAGTGAAAAGCATTTTTTCTTTTCCTTCCCCTGTAGTTCCATTGATGGAAAACAAAAAAAAAATCTTTTACAACAAATATGAATTAGTTAAGAAATACACACCCCTGAATTGGCCATGTCTGACAATGTATGTTTCAATCTGCATCTTGAGTCCACCCCCCTGTCTGTCAGGAAATAGGTAGTATTTCATCACCTGTTCTGGATCTGTGGTCGATCACTACATTGACCAGAGTTCTTAAGTCTTTCAAAATTGTTTCTGTGCTATTTTTCCATTGTATAAATTGTGCCTTTGGTTCTATTCCTTTCACTATGTATCACTTCATACATCTTCATCCTTTCTCAAGCACAGTAGTATTCTATGGAAGCCTTGTCCCATAATTTGTTCAACTATTCTTCTGATTTATAGGCATCACCTTAGTTTCCAGTTCTGTGGCACTACACAAAAGAGCTGCTATACATATTTTTCTAGATATGAATCACTTTTTTCCTTTCTTTTGGATTCCTCTAGGGCAGTGGCCTAGTAGGAGTATTGCTAGATATGCATACTTTAATGACTTCTAGATCTCAGTTCCAAATTGCTTTCCCAAATAGTAGTACCAGTTTCCAGTTCTACCAATAATGCATTAATGTGGCCATTTTCCTGCATTCTCTGCAATGTTTATCACTTCTTTAAACATGTATCATTTTTCTGTTTTGTCATCTGTGCTAGTTTGAAGGTTGTTGTTGTTTGTTCTTTATTTTTGGAGAAGACCATGACATCAAGGTGATGTCATGACTTGCAGTGAATTGGACTTAAGTGAGGGAGGGCTGTGAAAGGTCAACAGAACCATCTGCGTTCAGTGGCAAGATATATATCAGGATGACTGGAGATGAGCCCAGAGTATTTTTTTTTTTTTGAGCAATGGGGGTTAAGTGACTTGCCCAGGGTCACACAGCTAATAAATGTCAAGTGTCTGAGGCTGGATTTGAACTCAGGTCTTCCTGAATTCAGAGCCGGTGCTTTATCCTCTGCACCACATAGCTGCCCCCTAATATTCTTTTTTTCTTTTTTTTGCGGGGCAGTGAGGGTTAAATGACTTGCCCAGGGTCACACAGCTAATAAGTGTCAAGTGTCTGAGGCTGGATTTGAACTCAGGAACTCCTGAATCCAGGGCCAGTGCTTTATCCACTGTGCCACCTAGCTGCCCTCTGAGCCCAGAATATTTTTTTAAAGGCAATTGGAGGTATGTGACTTGCCCAGGGTCACATAGCTAGTAAATGTCTGAGGTGAGATTTGAACTCAGTTCCTCCAGACTTTAGGGCCAGTGCTCTATGTATTCTGCCACCTAGCTGCCCTAATCTGAAGGTTATAGATGACATAGACACACTGTATATCTTTAATTTTTTAGATATAATAATAACACCTAGCATTTCTATAACATTGCAAGGTTTCTAAAACATTTTATTCTCACAAAAACTCTGGGAGGTAGGACCTATTATTATCTCCATTTTATAGATAAGGAAATTGAAGCTAGGAGAGATAAAGTGATTTGCCTAGGATCTTTGTTGTTCAGTCTAGTCAGAGTTCATGAACCCATTCAGGTTTTCTGGGCAGAGATACTATAATGTTTTGCCATTCCCTTCTCTAGATCATTTTTCACAAGAGGAAACTCAGGCAAACAGGGTTAAGTAACTTGCCCAGGGTCACATAGCTAGTCTCCAAGGCCAGAATTGAAGTCAGGAAGATGGGTCTTCCTGACATCAGGCCAGAAGCTCTATCTACTGCCTAAGGTCACAGGTTGCTAAATGACTGAATATAGATTTGAATTTAGATCTTCCTTCTTCCAGGTCCATTGCTCACTGGGCTAGCTACCTATCTGCTTAGAGAAAACTTGGATTTTTTCCATACCTATTTTGTCACCCTCTTTCATGTTATTGGATTGTTTCACACATTCACATGTAAGGTTATGATTGTTAGACTTTGATTTTCCCCATGTATTTCTTTTACATTGATTTACTCTCCTGCATTGATTATTTTTGGTTTCTTTTATTGTCTAGCATTATCACCATATATATTCTGACCAGGAATTATATGACTTCTTTTATTTCCTCTCTTTCTAGAGTTCCTGAATTCCCATGACTTTCATTTCTTTTCTACTTCAGCCATCTATTAACATAGGCCCATTGTAGATCAAGATATCTCTCAAATTTAAATGTAAACACTGATTACAGAACAGTAGCATTTATTTATATTTTTCTGCTGTTAATTGAGCTGCTTTTGTTTTCTTCATGTCTTTTAAAACTCTAAATTGGTTAGTGAGTTTCTTGTTAATCTACTTTGGTCTCCTTAGAAAGTGCCCCCTTTTCTTCATACTGTGAATAATTTTTGTTTGTATAATATAAACTTAACTCTTGAGAGAAATCTATCTGACTTACCCTGTAGCATTGTAGACTGTAAAACTGTGACCTCTTCTTATGCTGAATTTTTTGAAATTGTCTTTTTCAGATTGTAGGGTTATGTCAGACTTCATCTGGTTTTCTTTTCCTTCTGTATCTTAAATTCCAGATAGAGAAGGCATCATCATGGCAAATAAAAATGTGTATATTATGCTAGTTCAGTAAATTTCTTTAATTTGAACTAATCATGTAATCTGGCATATTATTAAAGATGTATGCATTGATTGGGACTTCATAGCTATGATTTGGGGAGGAATAACCCAAAATTTACCTTGATCTTAGGGTCAGTTGCCCAGCCTGCAAGTCTGAGTTAGGAGTGAATAGATAAAAGCCTAATTGATGAAAAAGAAGAAATTGCACATCAAGACTGAGCTGGGTTGATCTCTCACCCCTTCAGATTGCTAAAATCAAAAATAGATAATCTCAGGAAGAAACTTTAGGTCAGGGGCATCTATTTAACATAATTGTTAAATTATTGGTCAGAATAACTTTATGCAGAGTATGCTCCTATTGTACTAATTTATCTTTCAAGGTTATTTTGACATATAATTAGTAAACACTTTTAAAAAAGTGGTAATTATCACTCTTAATGATCTCATGACTTTCTGACAAGTATTTTCTGTTAAATAAGTTACTTGTCCATTTTTGTTTATGTGAAAACACTATGTAAATTTTCTCTGCTGCATGTCATACTTCTTTTTCAGTATTAAATTGTTGTGTAGCATTGGTGTTGACACAGTGCAACTCATAAACTGCACAATTCACTCAAAACTGGCTACTGCTCTTTGATGGATGATATGATTATAATGTTTAGTTATATTTTGTAAAGTTGTATTGGGGTCTCTTCTATGAAATGCACTATACAAACCAAGAGTGTCATTAATAATGGTACATGCTAATTATGTGATCTCTTCTGAGTTCCTTATATAGCTAAATATTCTCACTTGTACTGATTGACATTTTAAAATAGCTTTGATAGTTTCCAGTCTCTCTGAAGAGAGAGGTAATATAGGAGTAAAACTGAAAGTTACTTTTAAAAATTGACACCTATTTAAATGTTTGACATGCCATATGGTTAAATTAAAAAGAAATAAAGAATATTAACTATGTTATGTTTACATTTTCTCTTGCATATATTAATTTATAGAACTGGGTTCTAAAAATGTATTCACTATTATCCTCAAAACTTCAATATATTTCATCTTCTTAATTCTTACAGACTTCTGTATGAAAGAGTTTCTGGATATCCTGACCTCCTATGACCTCTATTTGTTTTCTACTTTAGCCACCCATTAATTGAGGCACATTCAAGATCCTCCCATGCCTTGATTGTGATACACCTAAAAGATATTTAAATATAACATATTCCTCTCTTCCCTCTGCCTATTCCATTTCTGTCCTTGCCCTTCATCATGTCCTTCCATATTCTTCTAGTCTATTAATAATATTGTGGCTTCCTTGTTTCTTCCACATAGGAAATCCATCATTTCAATAATAGCTTTCCTTTTTCTCTCAAATAAATCCTCAGTCTTCCACTCTTTCTCTCTTCTAACCTGAAACCTGGGGAATTTCTGGTTGGTTTTTGTTTGTTTGTTTGTTTGTTTTTACTTGGTTTTTCTGTTGCTACTCCAGACCAGCTCACACTGACAGAATCATGAAATTGTCTCAATTCCATATCCCCCATTGTTTGGTATATAACTTTACCTGGACCTTCACTGTTGCTTGGCAATCCTTTTATTTATCTCCTTTGAAACTCACATCTCCAAAATAATTGTTCTAAATCTTCTATTCTCCAGTCGAAGCTTTAGACACCCCCTCCAAAGCCTACACTCTCAAAGACTCGTCTTCCAACTTTATAGGCTATGGCTATCCTAAATGAACTCCTTTATCTTCCTTCCTCTATTCCTTTAAACCTATCAAACAGTATAGTGAAAAAGTACTAATTTTATGGTTAGAAAATATGGGTTCAAATCCTGAATAGCTATATGAGCAGGGACAAGTCACTTAATGTCTCTGAGCCTGTCTCTTCATGTGGGAAAATGAGGATAGTAATACTTATTGCTATGTAACTCAGGGATATACAATGAGGACAGTGTTATGTACTGTTGTAATAATTGTTGCTTTATAAACATTTGAACACTGTAAGTATTTTATTATCACCACAAAAATTACTAAGGCCCTACCTCTCTTCATTCCTTTAAATATCAGAGGAATGCAGAGCCTCCCACCCCCCATATACTGTTTTATACCCTGTCCCTCATTCCTCCAGTCTCCTCTGATTTGACTCTATTAAAGTCACACATTATTTTCTGTCTTCTTAGTCTCTACTAGTATTTTCCCCTCTGCCACAAGTATTCTCTAGTCACCTTAACCTAATAACACAGTTGATTTGGCCTTGTTACTTCACTGAACTGTTATATTGTCTTTCTTCCAAATAGCCAAATTTTTGAAAAAGTAGTCCACATGTGCTGCCTCTATTTCCCCACCACCCACTAAATCCTCAGTGCTTTACAATCTGGCTTCTGTCTACATTATACTACTGCAGTTTACCCTCTGAGGTCACTGAGAACCTTCTTAAACACCGAAATTAGGTATTTTTTTTCTATCTCCATTATTTCTGACCCATCTATAGTATTTGACATGTTTCTGTTTCTCTATTGTCTTCACTTGGCTTCTGTTACCCTGCATTAACATTGTTCTCCTCATCTATAAATATTTCATCCTCCCATAGTTCTGTCTTTCACCCTCCCTTTCTTTCATCTACACCAATGATTCTTAATTTATTATTATTAGTTATTTATTTTTTAGTGAGGCAATTGGGGTTAAGTGACTTGCCCAGGGTCACACAGCTAGTTAAGTGTTAATGTCTAAGGCCGGATTTGAACTCAGGTACTCCTGACTCCAGGGCTGGTGCTCTATCCACTGTGCCACCTAGCTGACCCCTACACCAATGATTCTTAATCTGAGATTGTTGAATTTTTTTAAAATCTACTATTTATAATTGTATTTCAGTAAACTTTGTTTCCTATGTAATCCTGTGTAGTTTATTCTTTGCATTTAAAACCATTATTCTAATGAGGCATCCATCAGCTTCACCAGACTGCTATAAAGGTACATAATGAAAAAATGGTTGAGAACCTCCTCTCTATGCTTTCTCGTTTGGGGAGATAATCTACTCCCATGGTGAAAATTATCCATGAATTCTGTATATGTTTTTTCCCGCCAACTTCTTTACAGTAATTAAATTCCATATTACCAACATCTTCTCAGAATTTCCTGTCAGCACCTCCTAGTTTGTATATCCCCAAATGGTGGTATATTGTTGTAATGTAATTTAAAGGGTATTGGATATAGAATTACAAGCCCTTGGTTCTAATTTCTGCTCTTCCACATACTACATGTGTCACATTGAATAAGTCAGTTGACATCCCTAGGCCTCTGTTTGCTCATCTCTAAAATAAGTAGGTTGGACTAAATGTTCCCTACCAGTTCTAAAAACCCGTGGCTTCTCTTCTCTCCCCTCTGTGTATATGGTGATAAAATGCTTTGATAAGAAAATGACAGTGAAGAGAGAAAAGACCCTATTATATCATAAGACCCAGTTCATTTCTATAATAGGGAAGATTTCCTAGAAAAATAATTCATCTTTTTAAGTTATTCAACAGAGATCCAGGAAATATATCACACCATACTATAATGAAGCCCAGGGGTCTATCTTGGCTCTCATCCAAGGGACTTCAATTACTGGAAGTACAGAACAAATCTTGTCCTAGCATGGTCTCACCAACTAATGGCAAAAACTCTAAGAATAGCATTATAGGACACCTGGTATGTATAATCATCTTACTAAAAAATAAATTTGGGGGGGATGAAAAGTATGATTCATCACCTAATGTGCACTCAAGTACATAGTCTTTATACTCTTCTTATGAAAAGATAAAAATGTGCTTATGTTTATATATGTTCTCACACAGATAATTTACACATTAGCATATATTAAGTAATGAGCAATTGTTTCTATGGTGGCAAAGAAAAGCAAAGAGTTTAGGAAATGTGCTGAATACTTCTAAATTGGCATTAGGTTTTCTTTATGTTTTACCTATCAAATATATTGTAGGCAGGGGCAGCAGATATTTTTGTTAACTGCCAGAATGGTCTTGTGAACTTCTTGGGGTCAACAATAGTAGAATTACTGGAGAATACATCCATTTAAAGAGGACAATTATCATATTTTCTGTTGTTGGCAAACCTGTATGAGAATAGTTATATTGAAAAAAAAGGTTCTGAGGTAAATTAAAGGGTGCCTAGGCATCCATCCTGTGAAGTCTTTGTATTTGTGGTGATAGCAGAAGTGATGCTGACAAGTAGTGGAACACATTCACCACAGTGCCCCACTGGCTCCCTTGAACACAGGAAATCAAGAACAATGTTAGCTATGGGCAATGCTGAATAATTTAGTTCTCTTTTCCAGGTTATACATTTTCACAGCATGCAAAGCAGGAAATATTATGTAGCTTTATACCTGGCACACCTTTACCTACTTGTCTGAAGAAAGTCACTTAGGACCATTTTTCTAAAGGAGGTAAATTCTAAGATACAACTTCACTCAAGGGAGGCAGGCTTATAGTCTTTCCATTCATGATAATTATAGCTTCCCAAAGTCTGCACACCTGTAGAACAAATGACTAGGCTGTAGTTATTTCTAATCAAATGAACTCTGGATTTCTGTTTCAAGCAGTGGCTAATATATGATAAGCCATATTCGCCCCAGTTCCTAAGTCAGTTCCTGCCAAATTGGACACAGGGACTTTTTCAGGCTGGTAGGGTTCCATTTAATGGACAGACAGTAGTGATGCACTAAAAATGCAACTTTATCCAACTCATTACACAGAGTGACTTGAAGACACAGAGAAGTAGATCCTGATGTTTCAAAGGAAAAGGAAAAGGTCTATATGCATGATACTCACAGTTAGCCAGCAGTTCAAGAACTGAACCTTTCACCTTATCTTTGCAGGTGATAAATTTTTGCCTGAAACCCTTTCAGGTTCAAGATGAGAAATAATTTGTACATGAGGGAAAGGGAAATGGAGGGGTAAGGGAAGAGGCACACTGGCTGGCCTACTTCAATGAAATGTACTTCTGTTCATGCTTGAAAGAGCAACCAGTGCTGTAAGAAAGGGAAGCAGCAGTTAGTTGCTTCATTGCCACTGGTGTTTAGGGATTGCCAAATCACAGATGAACTTCATCAGTACATGCAGAATCAGTGGCACAAACACTGTGCCAGCTCTGTCCTCGACCCCCTTTCCATTTACTCACAGAGAAGGAACAGATCTTATTGCCGTACTATCTTTTATCAACAGGAGACTTCACAAGTGGGTCCGTCACCAAAATTAAATGTGAACAGAGTTAAGAGAAATTGTGGCTTTTTTTATTAATACACATTGATAACTTTAAAATCTTCTATTAGTGAAAAGTATAGGATCACAGAGGGACTTGGATGCCATATACCCCAAGATCTTAATTTTACAGAAGAGTAAACTGAGGAGAGGCAAGTGCTATTCCCAGAGTCATTCAAATTATGAATGCCTGAGGCTGGGAGGATTTATTATTTTTTTAAACATTTTTTTTTTTGGTGAGGCAATTGGGGTTAAGTGACTTGCCCAGGGTCACACAGCTAGTAAGTGTTAAGTGTCTGAGGCCGCATTTGAACTCAGGTCCTCCTGACTCCAGGGCCGGTGCTTTATCCACTGCGCCACCTAGCTGCCCCTGGGAGGATTTATTGACTCCAAATCCAGTGGCTCTATCTCATGGGCCATACTGCATCACTTTAACACAATTACAACTTCGCAAATGCATCAGTTTCTTGTATGCAAATATAAACTGGAATTCACCTCAAAGTACTTTACTATTCTTTGGTAATAAAAAAATTGAGGGGTGAACAAGGAAAAACATGGAGAAAAAACATGAAAGGTTAGAATGTAGCAGTTCTTTGTACTATAAGAAATGATGAGAAGGCAGATTTCAGAAAACCCCAGAAAGACTTATATGAACTGATATGAGTGAAGTGAGCAGAACCAGGGGATCATTGGTCACAGTAACAGCAACATTGTACAGTAATCACCTGCAAAAGACTTAGCTTTTTTCAGTAATACAGTTATCCAAGACAATTCCAAAAGACTCATGATGATAAATACTGTACACATCCAGAAAAACACCTATGGAATCTGAGTGCAGATCGAGTATACTTTTTTCACTTTTCTTTTGTGTTTTTTGGTCTGTTTGGTTTTTATTTTGTTTTTTCCTTTCTTGAGGTTTACCCCTTTTGTTCTGATTCTTCATTCACAACATGATTAATATGGAAATATCTTTTATATGATTGAACATATATAACCTATATCAGATTGCTGTCTTTGTGAGGGAGGAGTGAAGAAAGGGAGGGAGAAAAATTTGGAACTCAAAATCTTATAAAAAAATGAATGTTGAAAACTTAAAAACAAAGAATACAGCAGTTCTTACTCTCCAAGGAAAGCCACAAAGCTGAAGTTTCACAGGGTTCAAATATGTTGCATTGTTCTAAACTATGTGACATAAGTGGAGGCAATTTGGGGAGGAAAGGGACCTGGTTAGCTTTTCAAGAGTGGCTGTATGGGGTGTGTGTGTGTGAGAGTGTGAATGTTTCTTTGGACCCAGGGAATACTGTCAGGAGATGTTTTCAGTGTTGGGTTAGCTGGGAAACACTTGTCCAGGAAGTCTTTACAGAATGTTAGGTAGGGATATATTAACAACTCCAGTTCTATCAGTGTTTTTACACACAAAGTAGGTACTTAATGTCTACTGCATTTAATTGAATTAATGTCTGTGGAAAGAGTAGCCTGCAAGAGAGAGGGATTGATAGAGTTTGGAGGTAAAGGATAATTACTATTCATAGGCAAGTCTTCCAAGTCAGGTTTGTATACTGTAAAGAAGAGATCTTATGTATTTAAAGGAAGGGAGTACACTTTTATTCCTAAGAAGTTGCTCTCTTTGCTCTTGCCACCCTTATTTTCTTCCTTCTTCTAGAGCTAAACTATCTTAGGGGATTAAACTTGATGTGCTATTTTCTGAGGGAAGTGTTAGAGATTTTCTGGGACAAGTCAGCACTTTAAAAAAAAATAGTGTCTTGAGCAGATGTATGTACATATACACACATATGTGTATGCATGTGTATATGTATATGTATCTGTGTGTGTGTGTGTACATATATATAGTAAAGAATTAATTGTTATTTGAGGTTTTTATGCCTTGGCGCACTGGGCTGGGGCCTCTGCAAACCATATGGTGCTCCACCCACTGGTTGTAGGCCATTGCCAGGGCTCTGGCAACCTCACATCATCACCACTCGCAGACGCCTACATGGGCCTGGCAAAATTATAATGATTGGAAGCCTAGTGAGGGCAGTAATGTGACTGTTAGAGTGGCCATCCCATTGGCTGGGGCTGTGTGGGGTGTTTCTAGGTTTGGGGGAGGAGAATTGGGCATTCTAGGTGGAAGCAGGAAAGGGACAGGCATTCTGCTGCGTATTTTCAGCTGATTCCTGGGCGGTGGTATTTTTTCAGGTATTATAATTTCCCTTTCCCCATTTTATTTCCTTTCCCTTGATCCTACTGATCTTGTTTGTGTGGTTTTTTTTTAAGTTTGTTCTTGTTAAAATAAATCTTGTTCTGTTTTGAGGGAGGCTGCCAGTCTCCTTCCTTGCCCCTCCTTCCTTGCACCAATGTTGCAGCGAGCCGCTTAGCTAGCACTCCCCAATTAAAAATTGGTCCCCACTATATATATATATATATATATATATATATATATATATATAAAAGAAAATTGCATTTATTTCTTCAAAAAGCTTTTATTAAACAACTCAATGTGAAGGACAATGTACTAGGTAGGTGCTCTTTTAGCATACAGAAATATATAACACTATACCTACCCTCATGGAGCATGCTATTTGACTGGAAAAGTAAAAACTAAGACATTAAACAATTAGTGTATAATTAAACTTGATGACACTTTAAGTGCAGTAAGTAGTTTGGAGAAAAGGCAGGTCAGTGGGAACTTGAGTAGTTAGGGAAGAAATTGAAGTATTTGAGCTGAAATTCAAGAGATGGAGTATTTAGATAAGCCAGGAAGAAATTCTAGAATATGAGTGTGGGCAGAAAAGACTGAGTTCATGTTAAGAAGGTAATAATACATAGCCAAAGGATATTTTAATACCTGCCTAACTCAATTAGAGGTAATGGCAGGGAATTACTGAGAAATAAGGTGAATATATTAGGTGAGGTCATATTATAGAGGCCTTAAACCAGTAAGCAGGAGATTTTGAATTTAATGCAGCTGACTATAGAAAGCCTTGTTGTTCTTGAAGAATGTCATGTTAATGTAGTAGTTAGTAGTAATCATTTAGAAGACACAATTACTTCCTAGAAAAGATATTTAATGAAATAGCATAGTGATAAAGTAACAACAGAATATTCATTAACCTTGAACTCATTCCCCTATAAATATGCCTTCAGTGAGACCAAGTAGGATGGGGAATACATGGACAGTGCAATTGTTGGAGGTAGAGGGGACATCTCACACCTTTGAAAGCTCTGACAATGACATAAAACTGATGTCTGTCTTTTGGGCCTATATTCTGTTCAGTGTTGTACTCTATTGCAGCTCACCTAGCATAGAGTTTATGGTGGGGACCAAGAATGGAGTTTTCTAGCAGATATCTTGCTGGTTGTTCCCATTATAAATCTCTCTTTTTGACTGTAAAACTTGTATATGGAAGTATTCTGGAAAACTCATCAATGGGTCCAAAGCACAAAATATGTAACCAGTCCCTATAGTTATAATAGTTAAATGGAGACTTCTGGGTTTGGCTCCAACACTTAAATTCTATTTGCTGTGAAATGTACTCTAAATTGTAGACAAGGCTCCTATGGGAAACTTCCCAAACATAATGGAATTTCACCTTGTGCACAGTTTCATCAGAGTCTGGCCTACCAGGCATCTCTTTGGGCCAAAAACAGATCCAGAAAGCTGCAGAACAGCTAGCTGCAAGGAGGTGATTGTGATTTCTCCCAAACTAAGAGTATTGTTGATATAATTTTGAAGCTTTGCTTGAATAAAATGAAACTTTTGGGAGCAAAAGTTTTCTGCCTCATTATTTTGGTGTTCCACAAAAATTCCAGCTCAGTATCTCTGTTGTTTCTCATCAGAGTTCATGTCTTGTCCCAAGTTGGTCCTCAGCTATCAAGCCATCTTTAGCACACCCGATCACCTGATAGTCTGTCCAGCATTCACTAGGCATATAGTTATTAAGCCTCTCCCTATCTGGAGGAGGGAAACTATTCATTCAGCTTTTTCAAGTTCCCACTAGGCCTCAGCAATGACTTTCAGCAGAAATCATATCTTCAGGGCCTTTTGCCACTTAGAGATTCCATGAATAGTGGCAATGGAATGCTAAAGTTTTACTCAGTGACCCCTCAGCCAATGGTGATGAAGCACTTACCCTCAGCCAAGGTTAGAAGGGGAAAGGATGACCTAACTAAGGGAACAATTGATATTCAAACTTTTCTACAAATTCTCTTTTCCTCTGCTTTCTACCTGTCTTTGTTAGCCTCTTACATGACCTTTGGAAATAGCCCCATCATACTCTATCTTCTATTATATTCCACATTATCCTCTATACTATCCTAGGCTCTCTAGTAGAATATAAGCATATTAAAGCAGGAACTGCCTCAGTTCTTCTTGTTGTTTCTGGAGCACCTAGTACATAGCAAGTAATTAATATTTTTGTATTGAAGTATAAATCTGTCATTTAGTACATTAACTACCTTTCCAGCCATGTGTCATTTTTAGATTTGATTAACACATCTTCATCTCAGTTACTGGTAAACATTGAAAAGAGCCAAGGACAAGGACAGAGAAATATGGCACTAGAGAGTACCTTTTAAAAAATATCAATCCAGTGATTAACAAAGTAATGCATCATGTGTTCATATGACCTTGAGAGTCTAGTCTAAGGCTTTGTACCTAGCAGGTATTGATTCCTCATTCATATGCTTCTTTCTTCTCCAATCTATCCTCTTCATAGTTTTCTAGTACAGTACTCTTCCTTCTCTACTTCCATAGGCCCTCATACACCCAACATTTTATCTCCTGCTTCTGTTTGTCAGGAAATAAAGGGGGCCTTGTATTTTCTTCATATACCACCCTAAAAGAGTTCTTAAGTATTGAAGTCACTGTGCTGGATGGTGGAGGTGTTGCCAGTGTCAGGAGTTGCTCAGTGCCTTTTCTTCATTTCTCTGATGAAATAGATTGCAAATAATGTAGAAGAAACAGAAACAATCAACCAAACAACCAAACAAAAAACTCCATTTATTTTAGGCCTGGTAGCAGCATGGTATAGATGAAGCAAATTATTATTTTTTGTTTTTGTTTTTGTTTTGCGGGTCAATGGGGTTTAAGTGACTTGCCCAGGGTCACACAGCTACTAAGTGTCAAGTGTCTGAGGCCGGATTTGAACTCAGGTACTCCTGAATCCAGGGCCGGTGCTTTATCCACTGCGCCACCTAGCTGCCTCCTAGATGGAGCAAATATAAAGGTATAATCTTGTGGTTGGAATCAGAAAGACTGAGGTTCAAATTATGTCTCTGGTTCTTCCAATCTATCTGACCTTAGGTAAGCCACACAATCTTTTTGTGCTTTAGACAACACACTAGGACTTACCTGGTCATAGATGGGTTGTGATTGCATTGATGGAACGATTTTTTAGCCTAACGTTTTATATACTATTAGAAATCACAGATCCTTTGTATATTCACCTTTCTAACATAATATTATGTATAATACCTAAGCTTTTTAAGCTGTACAACAGATCCTTCACATATTCACCTCATAATACCACTATCATGGATTGCAGTGAGGCAGAAAATGAGTAAAGTCAAGAGATGGGAAAAAGTGGGACAATAACAAGAGATAATGAGTACTACTAGACTGAATAAAGTGTAGAATACTTTAAAGAAAGCAGCATGACATGAAACCAGAATGGTAGTTTGGAGTCAGATTGTGGGTAGTGCTGAATATAAGCATAACAAATTTAAGATTTGATAAACAGTAATCATCCAGTGTTTTTGAGTAGAGGAGTGCTCTGAGCATAGCAGGTCATTAAGAAGATAATGCAGACAGAAGAACAAAGGATAGCTTACAGAGGAAGATGCACTAGGGGCAAAAAGAATAGTCACAGTCAAAGATAATAAAAACCTGAACTAGTGTGGTTAAAATGAGGGTAAAGAGTAGCAGAGCTATTGTGACAGTTTTTGCAGAGGTAGAATTGGCAGAACCCCCAGATGAGCTGTTGTGGGTAAATGAGAAGACTGATGATTTTCAACTTTTGTCTGAGTGAAAGGACTGTGGTGTCATAAAAATAGAGACTTGGGGAAGGGGAAGGTGGAAGATAAATTGAGTTTACGGTTTGGCCTTTCAGAATGCTCTGGGCTGGAGATTTCTTAATTATCTGCATAGAAGTGACAAGTAAAGGCATGGACATGGACAAGAACAGAAAGAAAGAGGGAAAAAAGAGATAAGGAAAGAACTTTTGGTCACACTACTGAAAACCAACTAAAAATCCCAACAACAACAATGTGGGACTATTAATTGTCCCCTAACATTTACAGTGATGGGAGGGAGGATGGAAAAACCTTATAACAAAGATGCCTCATTAAATCAAATTCCTACATTGGCCATAACCAAAAAATATATTTCTTAATTGGCACCCTAAGTCCATCATTTCCTTGTTGGGAAATAGATAGCAACTTTCATGATAGACTCACTGGAGTCCGGGTTGGCACTTGGTTTGATTAGAATTCTTAAGTCTTTCAAATTTGTATATCTTTATAATATTATTTTTTTATTTTTCGGTGTGGCAATTGGGGTTAAGTGACTTTCCAGGGTCACACAGCTAATAAGTATCACGTGTCTGGGGCCCAGTTTGAACTCAGGTCCTTCTAATTCCAGGGCTGGTGCTTATAATATTATTTCTATGTATTCATTCATTCATTCATTCATTCATTCATTCATTCATTCATTTATTTATTTATTTGGTGAGGCAATTGGGGTTAAGTGACTTGCCCAGGGTCACACAGCTAGTAAGTGTTAAGTGTCTGAGTCTGGATTTGAACTCAGGTCCTCCTGACTCCAGGGCCAGTGTTCTATCCACTGTGCTACCTACCTGCCCCAATAATACTATTTTTATAAAAAAAATGTTCTTCTGCTTCTGCCACTCCGCATCAGGTCAAAGAAATATCCCCAGATTTCTCTGAAACTATCTTATATCTTTTTTCTACAAAATAATATTCCATTACATTCACATGAGATAATTTTTTCAGCCATTCTCTAATTGATGGGCACCTACTTTATTCCAGGTTTTTTTTCCCTAGAAAAACAACAAAAGCTATCGTATTGCTATGTATATGCGTCCTTATTCTTTTATTTAAAAAAAAATTCTTGAGAAATAGACCCAGTAGCTATATATCTGGGTCAAATGGTACAAGTAGCTGTAACGATTGGAATGACCTACTGGAGACTTAATGTAGGAAAGCTCCATGTGGTTTTTTTTTGGGCATCAGAAAGTGATTTTGGCTTGTGGAAGATAGAATGGGGAGGCTGGCGCCCTTGCTTGCTCTTTTTCCTGAGGACTCTGGTGTAGAAGGGAGCTACAAATGTGCTCTCCCTTTAATAGATAGATAAATCTAGGCCTTTTTTTTTTTTTTCCAAATTCTTATTCTCCTTAATAAATGCTTAATAGTCTAACTCTTGCTAAAGCTTATAATTTATTGGCGACCACTCATTAGATATTTTAGACAGTATAGCTAGAATTTTAGGTCTTACATAGCTAAATAACTTTTGAGGCATAGTTCCAATTAATTCCACAATGGTCAGACTGATCATTTGTACCTATAATGGGGCATTAATAGCCTGTTTTCGCCCAGCATCTCTGACTTTTGTCATTTATATGGGTGTGTATATATGTATATGTATGTGTGTGCATGTGTGTGTATATACACACATAGGCATATAAACATTGCTAGTTTGATGGATGGGAGGTAGAACCTCAGTGTTGCTTCAAATTTCAAATTTCATTTATCTAACTTTTTCATATGTCTATTGATCACTTGGATTTCTGCTCTGAAAACTTCATATCCTTTCACTATTTTTATCAATTAGAAATTCTTATTATTCTTATAATTTTGAATCAGGTCCTTATAAATCTTGGAATTTGGATCTTTTTTAGAGAAACTTGCTACCAATTTTTTTTCCCACAGTTACCTAATTGTTTTCTTATTTTGCCTACTTTGGCAATGTTTGTGCATAAACATTTTACTTTTACATAATTAGTATTTTGCTTATTTTCTTTTTTACTCTTTGAGAACCCAATCACAGGCTTTTACCTTTTCTTTCTTTTTCCCTCACCAAACATGTAGGGGTCTTTGAAGTATGTCCAGGTTGCCTAACATGAAGGTTTCCATACCACGCAGGTAGGTATAGCCTCCTCTGACTGGCTATATAGACCTTTGTCTGCATCTTCAAAACTGGCAAGACTCAGATAGTTGATTTTTTTTCCGTGCTTTTTCTGGGTAGCATTCCTTCTTGCGGTGTTGAGAGATAATCACAGTTCACTCACAGTGTGGGTGCCATGATCTGAGAACATCTTTTCTCCTGTGCTCACTCTATTTGATTTCAGTTCTGAGAAATTGCCATGGAGGTGCTTATTTCTGTCCTGTGCCATTTATCCTCAGTTTCAGGTATCAGCAATGATCCCTACCTGACTCAGGATTTGTGGCCATGGTGACATTGGAGCAGAGATTGCAGACCCAAGCCAGCAAGAAATCTTTTCTGGGAAAAACAAAGATGCCTGGAACTTGAGTCCTAGTAGGTTTTCGACTCAGAACTAGCCCTGTGTTCTATAGGAAATGAGCTAATTCTAGAACCTAATCTCCTTCTGCCTAAAGACAGAGATGGTACAAGGAAGGCATGGGGGTGGGGTGGAGCAGAAAATGGGTAGTGCTTATTTATTTATTTATTTATTTTGGTGAGGCAATTGGGTTTAAGTGACTTGCTCTGGGTCACACAGTTAGTAAGTGTCAAGTGTCTGAGGCCAGATTTGAACTCAGGTCCTCCTGAATCCAGGGCTGGTGCTCTATTCACTGTGCCACCTAGCTGACCCTATGGGTAGTGCTTATTACCCTTTAGGCGAGTGTGTGTATGTGATTATATCTATACTTATATACATAAATATATTGTATATTTCTTTATAAAAGCTAATATGACTTAATGACTAAATGGAACTGGAGTATAGAGCACTCCCCTATACTTGAGGGGAACACCATCACTGTGAGCTGGAGCCATTTAAAGAGAACTTAGACACCCCCAGATCCCTATAAGGGAACATTAAGGGAGAGGTGAAATCTAACCTACCTGGCCTTCCAGACCTGGAAGGCTATGGTCCTCAATGTTAAATATGGAAAACATGCCGGATAGTAACAGGGAAATTCTCTGGAGACATGGAGGAAGGTTGAAATAGGGCATGGGTCACCCTCCAGAGACCAACCTATAAGGCATCCATCAAGATGTTGACTAGCTGCTGGCCAGAAGTACCCCAAAGAGTTTTATAAGTAATTGTGTGGAATCAATGGTGAAAGGCGATTGTGATGAGCTGAGACAGATCACCCTGGACCCCTTCCTTTGGAACACATATGCTTGAGTGGTCTTCCCCTACCAATATAATCTTAGGACAAAGCACAGAAGCATTTGTGGTGGGGTTGAGAATTCTGACCTTATTAGAAGGTGGAATGGATTCCTGCATGAGAATTTTAAAGGTGGCATTGTAAGTTTCATTTTCCTTGTAGTATAGAGTCCATTTAACCATGTGCAAATGAATGATATTTTGGAGTCATACAAAGATGTACAAGAGATTAGACACTTAACTGGGATGGGTACTGAACCAATTGGTATATTATGAATTATAATCAGAAATAAATTTTACCCATGGCAATTAAAAAAAAAATATGAAATCCATGTTTGTTTATGTAGAAAGGTTGCCAAATAGAGAAGCTTGATCACTGTGCTTGGTATGTAATAAATACTTAATAATAAATGTTCTGTCTCTCTGTCTGATGTCTCTCTGTCTGTTTGTCAATCTGTCTATCTATCTATCTAGTGACATTATCTGGTGATTTACTAGCAGTGTCACCTTGAACAGCTTATTTCAGCTTCACTGTACTTAAAAGACTCATGATGTAGGTTGTCCTTGTATAAAGTCATGAGCTTTTCCTGTATGTCATATATTTCATTTCTACTTCTTATTGCCAGTGTAAAGTAATTACTTCAAGGGATGGGATCTCCTTTCCTCCCTTACCTGCCACTTTACTTTAGATAGGGAAACCTGAACATGTATGAATGGGGAAAAAAAGGAAGAGAGACCTCTATGTTAAAGGAGAGATTGGAGATAGTGCAGAAAGTCAGAAATGACTGAAGAAATTAAAAAAAAAAAAGACATCCTATGTAGAGAGTTGGGATTAAAAATCTCCATTCCTTTGAGACTGGAGGATGAGAAAATAGATTTAGGCACGAGGGCACTGATACTGTAAACAACTATAATAAGCAAAATGGAAAGTGAGACAGAATTAGTAAAGTTTATTTTAGAAAGATAGGGACAGTGAAGAGTAATCTGACAAGTATATTAAGGAAGTATTTGAATTAACTGCTCCATTTTATGGATTAATAGTAGAGTTATATTTGATAAGGCACAAAAAGCTGTGAGTTTCCCAAGTCCCAAAGCAAAATCTAACTTTTCTAAAAGTAAGCTATGTTTATCTTATAATCATATGAGAGATAATGCAATATGGAAAGGTGACCTCAAAGTCAGGTAGACTTGGATTTGAGTTGTGACTCTGAAATGTCCTGCCTGTGTGGCTTTGGGCAAGTTACTTGAGATCTTAGGGTTGTAGGCACTTTTCTAAGAATATCAGTTGCAGATTCAATGCTGACTTGCTTTGATAGGGGGAGGATATCTCTTCTGGAGCCCCTATACCAATTAAGTTACTGGTCTAGTAATTTTAATCAGTTTAGATTCTGGTGGTGTTATATATTATTTATCAAAGGGAAATGTTATTTTATATCAAAAAGTATTCTTTCATAGGATTTATAACACCTCTCTCTTTTCCTTGAAGCTTTAATGCTACTCTTTGTGTTTATGTATGTGTGAGCTGAAGGTGCATGGCAAGTAGAGGGGATATGCTGTTTTCTTTATCCTGGAGACTATTTTTGTGTGCTCACTATTTTCCCCTCTAAGGAATTATTTCATTTGTTGTTAAAGCCAGTAGCTATTTGATTTTACTTTTACTTATTTATTCCATACTTTTTGAATACCTACATGTATTAAGGTATTGAGAGATTTTTTATTATAACAATTTATTAAATTAGGATTTTTCCCTTTCTATTTCCTCAAAAATAAGCCATATATAACATGATTAATTGTCCCTCCCCTATAACCTTTCCCCCATTCATCTCTTCATTGGTTTGATCTGAACCCAATACCTAGGAGTATTCGTTGGCAATCTTATGATACAAAGTCTCACCAAATATTATGTAACAAATTCTGTTTCTGACAGCTGGCAACACACACATGCACACACACATAACTTAATAATGACACTTATTTGTTTTTTCAAAGGCCTGTTGTTAAGCATCTTAGATCTCCTAATAACTAGTTTATGACCCTATACTTAATCTATTGCTGACAACTATAGGTGCTTTGAATAATCCTTTTCAGTTGTTAAAGGACTAAAAATTTGAGCTGTTAACTTAATTTTTGCCCCTTAAAGAAGTCGATAGTATTTTCTTGGGTGGAACATATTAGAGAGCTGGGCAAGGGACATGAGAATTTGGGACCACTTATTTGAGACTAGGATTTGTGAAGAATGTGCTCAGTAATCTGTAAAACCAATATAGAAGCTTCTCTATAGGAAGCTTTTGTGTCTGTAGAGAATGGAGAAAGTTTAAGAGGAAAAGCATTAATAAGAGGATATGACTAGTTTGGTATTCCATTACTTTACCATTATTTGGGTAATGGTAAAGGTAAGTAAAGCTAAACTATTAAATTAATTACCAGTAGACAAGGAAAACTAAAAAAAAAGTGACAAGGGAAATTCTTAAAAGATTTCTCTGATAATTTTCTGATGAGGATTATGTCAAAATATAGCAATGCAGTGGGGCAATGACAAGGTTTTGCCAATTGGAGGTAATAATAAATTGTCTTCAAGAATTTATTTTATTATTATTATTAATCATAAAAATATTTTATTATTTTCCAGTTTCATTTAGAGATAGTTTCAACATTTTATTTCATAAGAATTTTAGTTATAAATTTTTCTCCTTCCCTACCTTCCTCCCCTCCACCCCTCCCCAAATCAGCAAGCAATCTGATATAGGTTATAAATGAACAGCAACATTAAATATATTTCTGCATTAGTCATGTCATTAAAGAAGAATCAGAAGAAAAGGGAAAACCTCAAAAAGAAAAAAAGAAAAAGAAAAAAATTAGCAACAGCATAATTGAATCTGCATCTAGATTCCACATTTCTTTTTTCTGGATTTGGAGAGCATTTTCCATCATGTGTCCTTTTGGCCATTGTATTGCTGAGAAGAGTTAAGTCTATCACAGTTGATCATCACACAATGTTGATACTGAGTACAATCTTCTCCTGGTTCTGCTTATTTCACTCAGCATCAGTTCGTGTAAGTCCTTCCAGTTTTCTCTGAAATCCATCTGCTCATCATTTCTTATAGCAAAACAGTATTCCATTACATTCATATACCACTTGTTTAGTCATTCCACAATTGATGGGCATGTCCTCAGTTTTCAATCCTTTGCCACCACAAAAAGAGCAACTATAAATATTGTTCTATATGTGGGTCCTTTTCCCTTTTTTTATGATCTCTTTGGGATAAAGACCTAATAGTGGTATTGGTGGGACAGAGGATATGCACAGTTTTATAGCCCTTTGGTCATAGCTCCAAATTAATCTCCAGAATGGTTGGATCAGTTCGCAGATCCACCCAACAATGCATTAATGTTCCAATTTTTCCATATCGCCAACATTTATAATTTTCCTTTTTTTGTCATATTAGCCAATCTAATGGATGTGAGTTGGTACCTCAGAGTTGTTTTAATTTGCATTTCTTTAATCAATATGGCAATACATAGATTTGATTTCTTCATCTGAAAACTGTGTGTTCAAATCCTTTGATCATTTTTCAATTGGGGAATAACTTGCAATATTATAAATTTTATTTAGTATCCTATATATTTTAGAAATGAGGTCTTTATCATAAATACTGGTTGTAAAAAATTATTTCCCAGCTTTCTGCCTCCCTTCTAATTTTGACTGGATTGCTTCTGTTTGTACAAAATCTATTTAAGTTAATGTAATCAAAATCATCCATTTTGAATTTCATAATATTTTCTATCTCTTGTTTGGTTATAAATTGTTCTGCTCGCCATAGATCTGAGAGGTAAACTATTCCTTCCTCTCCTAATTTATCTAAGGTATCACCCTTTATGTCTAAATCATGTACCCATTTTGACCTTATTTTAGTATATGGTTTAAAAGATTGGTCTATGCCTAGTTTCTTTTTTTTTTCATTTATTTAAAATTTAATCTTTTTCTCAAATTACAGGTAAAAACTAATTTAACATTGATTTTTAAAACTCTGTATTCCAAATTTTCTTCTTCCCTCCCTCCCCACCGCCCCTTAAGAACTCAAGTAATTCAATATAAGTTATACATGTGTAGTCATGCAAAACATTTCCACATTAGTCAGGTTATGAAAGAAAACAAAAAAAAAACTTTAGAAAAAGGAACAAAAAATTATGCTCCAATCTATATTCAGATGCCATCATTTCTTTCTCTGAAGATGGGCTGCATTTTTCATAAGTCCTTCAGTGTTGTCTTGGATCATTTCATTTTCCATCAGCTTATGTAAGCCTTTCCAGGTTTTTCTGATAGCATACTGCTCATCATTTCTTGTAGCACAGTAGTCTTCCATAATAATCTTATTCCACAATTTGCTTAGCCATTTTCCAATTGATGGGCATCTTCCCAATTTCAAATTCAACTTTTTATAAAAATCTCTCATTGGAAACCAACCTAGTAGTGGTATTACTAGGTCAAAGAGTATGCATGGTTATATAGCCCCTTTACCATAATTCCAAATTGCTCTACAGAATGTTTGAATCAGTTTAAAACTTTACCAAGAGTGTAGTGATGTCTCCTTTTCCCCATATCCCCTACAACGTTTGTTATTTTCCTCTGCTGTCTTATTTTCCAATCCACTAGGTATGAGGAAGTACCCAGAATTGTTTTGACCCGAAGCTCTCCAAACAATAGTCAGTTAGAATTTTTTTCCAATATGGCTATAGGTAGCATTGAATATTTCAACTGAAAATTTCATGTGTTTTGATCATTTATCAATTGGGGAATGGCTCCAATTTTAACTCAGTTCTCTATGTGGTTGAGAACTGAGGCCTATCAAACAAACTTGCTTCAATTTTTTTTCACAGTTACTATTGCTAACTGTATTTCCCTCCATCCTATTTCCTCCCCATAACATTTAGTCTATTTTCTATCTTCTTTCACACTATCCCTCCTCAAAAATGTTTTTCTTCTTTGTTGGTGGAGCTGTGAGCTGATCCAACCATTCTGGAGAGCAATTTGGAATTATGCCCAATTAATGTCTTAAATGATAAGTTCCCATAATCCAAGTCTCATATGGATTTAAAAATTGAGGATAATAAATGATTGTAAAAAATGTGAATACATCTTGACTCAGAACACAATATATAATTATGCAACAATTTCAAATAATACCCTTTTTTTGTACTTAGTATACAATTACTTTTGTGAAAAATCAGAACATATTTAAATACAAGTTAAAGCACAACAGAATCTCAAAGAAAACTTTTTTTAAAAAAAGAAAACTTTTACAAATGTTCCCCTCTTTTTTTTTTTTTTTTGGAATATGCTTATCAAAAATAATACTTCTAGAATCAATTTACACTTGCCATGGCAACCAATTTGCCAGGGAAATGCTTTGAAGAGTTTGATCAAATAATCAGTTGAGAAAAAATAACAAAAACAAACAACTCAGAACATGGGAGCACAATACTCCTAGAATTAACATTGTATTATGAAATCAAAACCATCTTGCAATTTTTTAAAATTAGATAAATGTATAGAAGAAAATACATATGGAACAATAAAAGACAGGGAAATTCAAACTAAGGAAATCTAAATGAGCATGAACTTAATATTAATGAGTATTATGAAATATAAACTTGATCACATGACTATAAAAAACTTTTACAAATATTCTCCTTGTTTTAGAAACTAAGTATAAGACACAATCTCAAAAGCATGAAAATCTCTATGAAAATAAACCCATACCATTAATTTCAAAATGTATATGTAATGGCATAGAAATCCTATGTAACCTCTGAACTGACATTAATACTCTGAGTAAAGTTAGAACACTTTTGATTCCGATATCTAAAATCCCCAATACTCATATCAATACCTTGCTGCTTACTTCCACATTTCTGTAAAATATATACCCTCCCATGGCAAAAGAAGCGGAGTCTTGAACTATGTTGATTGTCATTCTTATTCAGCTTAAGTTTTTCTTCTTTAACCCCTCTATATTGTCTGTCGGGCTTTTCACCATACAAATGCTTTATAAGATTACTAATTAAAGACAAAAGCAGGTTAGCAAAATTATGAACAAAACGAGCATATCTGGAATTTAAAGAGTTTTCTAAGATTGTCTCAAAAGCACAGCCAGGCCGGGGAAGGGCTGAGCCTGAAGCTGCAAATGCAGGTAGAAAAAGTTGAGCATGCGCACCAGATCTCTGGACTTCCCAGGCAGGGGAAGCTATGGGCTTGGCCATAGGAGGAGTAGAGGGTGGGGTCTGGAGAGGAGGGGAGGGACCAGAGCAATTTGAATCAGACTTGATTTTGAACTCAGGCCTGGATTCCTCTTCCCCCACTTTGCCTCCAGGTGCTAGGGGTTAAAAGCTTCTAGAGGGTGGGTCATTGCCTCCAGGCATGCAAAATTAGAGCAACAATTAGTGTTAGAATTGGGAAAAGCTGCAGGAATCTCTTCAGGTTTCTCTGAAAAAGCATGGTTGGGAGAGGGAGTGATATTTCCTTGTGTGAGTAAGTTGCTGGCTCTTTTAACAAAAATAAAAAGAAAAATAGAAAATCCACAAAAACAAAGCATTAACATGATCTTATCTCCCATTTGTCTGGTTAAACAGACTAAAATCAAAAATAGAGTAATTAGGGAGTTTAAAGGTCCATTCGAAAAAATTTAAAGGGAAAACACAGCCAGTACACCAGTACTTAGCAGTTAAAGGGAGAGGGAGGGGAAATTTCTTACCCAACCAGAAGATCAGAAGAAGACTGAGGTTTAGCTTTCCTCTTCGTGGTCAGCCATCTGTTAAGGGTTAAAATTCTAGCTAGTCTGTCTAAAATATCTAATGAGTGGTCGCCAATAAATTATAAGCTTCAGCAAGAGTTAGACTTTTAAGCATTTATTAAGGAGAATAAGAATTTGATAGAGAGAGAAAGGCCTAGATTCCTATCTATTAAAGGGAGAGCACATTTCTAGCTCCCTTCTCCGCCAGAGTCCAGAGGAAAGAGCCCGAGACTCAGTGCCAGTCTCTTCCTTCCTCCTCCCACTAGCCCGCATCAGGAAGTGACGCCAAAGAAAAGACTCCTGGTCTTGCCCTCAAAGACCTTCGCTTCATGGGTGAAACTCTTCTACAGTAAGTCTCCAGCAGGTGGCGTCATTCCAATTGTTACAGAAAGACAAATTTTCTATTCGGCTCAGGTCTTTTCATCATGAATACCTGAAAGTCCTCTCTTTCATTGAATTACCAATTTTTCCCCTGAAGGATTATAATCAGTTTTGCTGAGTAGGTGATTCTTGACTGTAATCCCAGTTCCTTTGCCCTCCAGAATATCATATTCCAAGCCAATTGATCCTTTAAGTTAGAAGCTTCTAGATTTTGTCTTATCCTGACTGTGGCTGCACAATACTTGAATTCCTTTTTTTCTGGCTGCTTGCAATATTTTCTCCTTGACCTCACAGCTCTGGAATTTGGCTACAATATTCCTGGAAGTTTTCATTTTGGGATCTCTTTCTGGAAGTGATCTGTGAATTCTTTCAATTTCTATTTTAGCTTCTACTTCTAGAATATCAGGGCAATTTTCCCTGACCATTTCTTGGAAAAATGATATCTAGGCTCATTTTTTGATCATGGCTTTCAGGTAGTCCAATAATTTTAAAATTATCACTCTTGGATTTATTTTCCAGGTCAGTTGTTTTTCCCAGGAGATATTTCACATTGCATTCTATTTTCATTCTTTTGTTTTTGCTTTATAGTGTCTTGATTTCTCATGAAGTCATTAGCTTCCATTTGCTCAATCCTAATTCATATATTTTTTTAATTTTTATTTTTTTGCTGGGCAACGGGGATTAAGTTACTTGCCCAGGGTCACACAGATAGTAAATGTTAAATCTCTGAGGCCAGATTTGAACTCAGGTACTCCTGACTCCAGGGCTGGTGCTTTATTTACTGTGCCACCTAGCTGCCCCATTATCAAGTAGTTTTTAAAGTCTCCTCTAACTCTGATTCTCTACAACCAATGTCCCATGATATGTTTTTTTTCTCTTTTTTTTAACCTACTTTTATCCACGACTTGGATAAAGGTAAAGGTGCAATTCTTATCACATTTGTAGATTACACAAAGCTCTGAGAGATATTTAGTGAATTGGGAGACAGTGCCAGGATACACAAAGATCTCAAAAAAATTAGACATCTGGCCAAATCTAATAAGGTAGAATTTAATAAAAATCAAAATTTAAAGTCCTACGCTTACTTGAAAATAGGGAAGTTTCACTAGGGTAAATTAAGGGAGGCACATTTCGATAGCATTTCATCTCAAAACCACAGGGGTTTTGTCAACAAAGCTAATTCTTTCCTAGGTTGACTTTTTTTTTTAATTGAATTGTATTTATTTGGGTACATACCTTATGTCCTCTATTTCTTTTAATTATAAAGTCCTTAAAAACAAAAACTAGAAAGGATATTTAAACTTTCATTATGCCTATTGTCTGATTATCAGTAAACTACATAAACCCTTATCCTAATTTCTTTTTAAGATGCAAAAAAAAAGATGTAGTGGGTAATTTATGCTCTAGTTCAGAAGATCTCTCTCTCTCTCTCTCTCTCTCTCTCACACACACACACACACACACACACACACACACACACACACACACACACACACACACACATGTCCAAAGCAAACAACTGAGAAATATTTAACAAAGCAGTGTATCAAACCCTGCAACATGATAAGACCCAGATGATCTACATGAGAACCAATGGATGTAGAATGATCCAGTGATCAGTTAGCTGGAAGTAAGTCAGGGAAAGCCGGTGCAAAGTGAATTTTGAAATGTTTTCAAGGTTGCTTTTATTCCCTTCCTCCCCTTTTATTATTCTAGGCCAGTGAAAAAACCCTCATGCTTGACTTTTTTTATGCAAAGAGAGTTGGAGAACCTCAGGCCAAAAGCCTGTGATGCCACAGTCCTGGGGAAGCACTTCCTCAATTTGGGACTTTGAGGGTGTTGTTGTTCATCCTTCTTTTTTTGAAGAGGACTAATGACACGTCAGGTGATGTCTTGACTACCTCTTGAATTGGATTTAAGTAACGCAGAGTTGCACAAAACTGTCAGCCTCCCTCTCTCTTCCAGAGTCATCAAAGTCCAGTGGTAGGACAAAAGTCAGGATGACTATGGTTCAGGATGCAGCTGATAACATCTTCAATGGAGTCTTCAATGTCTGACCAAGCTCTAAGCACTCCAAAGAGCCTGCTTTAGTTACCTATGTGGCCATTGGATCAAATTGTTCTCACCCACCTATTCTGCTGGGGAAGTCTGCACATACTTGGGGTAGAAATCCCTCTAAATCATGGACAGGTAACCTGTCAGTTACCTTCAACCTGATTTGGCCCATCTGCCAAGAGAGTTTTGCCAAGGTATGGACCCTGTTCATGCTACAGCTTCTCAGAGCCAGAGATGAAAGTTGGGTGAAAAGTGGATACTAAAGGTGGATGAGCAGCCCTGAAGAGGGCTTGGGAAACCCTTATACCAGAGGTACTCATCCTCCTTAAATACATAGCCTGAAGCTCTGCCTCACCAGTATTCTTCTCCTACAAAAGCAGGTCTATTTAATCCCCAAAGGCTCTGTACGTGGAACTCTCTTTTTTTTTTAATTTTATTGAATAGTGTAACGATTGGAATGACGCCACCTGCTGGATACTTACTGTAGAAGAGTTCTGCCCATGAAGCGAAGGTCTTTGAGGGCAAGACCAGGAGTCTTTTCTTTGGCGGGAGGAAGTGACGCGGACTAGTGGGAGGAGGAAGGAAGAGACTGGCGCTGACTCTGGGGCTTTTTCCTGAGGACGCTGGCGGAGAAGGGAGCTAGAAATGTGCTCTCCCTTTAATAGATAGGAATCTAGGCCTTTCTCTCTCTCTTTACCAAATTCTTATTCTCCTTAATAAATGCTTAAAAGTCTAACTCTTGCTAAAGCTTGTAATTGATTGGCGACCACTCATTAGATATTTTAGACAGTTTAGCTAGAATTTTAGCCCTTAACAGATGGCTGACCACGAAGAGGAAAGCTAAACCTCAGTCTTCTTCTGATCTTCTGGTTGGGTAAGAAATTTCCCCTCCCTCTCCCTTTAACTGCTAAGTACTGGTGTACTGGCTGTGTTTTCCCTTTAAATTTTTTCGAATGGACCTTTTAAACTCCCTAATTACCTTATTTTTTATTTTAGTCTGTTTAACCAGACAAATGGGAGATAAGATCATGTTAATGCTTTGTTTTTGTGGATTTTCTATTTTTCTTTTTATTTTTGTTAAAAGAGCCAGCAACTTACTCACACAAGGAAATATCTCTCCCTCTCCCAACCATGCTTTTTCAGAGAAACCTGAAGAAATTCCCGCAGCTTTTCCCTAGTTTGAATTTCATTGTCTTTTATTATTCCACGTGTATTTTCTTCTATTCATTCATCTATCTAATTTTGAAACATGGTTTTGATTTCATAATACAATGTTAATTCTAGGAGTATTGTGCTCCCATATTCTGAGTTATTTGTTTTTGCAATTTTTTCTCAACTGATTATTTTATCAAACTCTTTAAAGCATTTCCCTGGCAAATTGTTTGCCATGGCAAGTGTAAATTGATTCTAGAAGTATTATTTTTGATAAGCATATTCCAAAAAAAAAAAAAGAGAGGAACATTTGTAAAAGTTGTCTTTGAGATTGTGTTGTGCTTTAACTTGTATTTAAATATGTTCTGATTTTTCACAAAAGTAATTGTATACTAAGTAAAAAAAAGATATTATTTGAAATTGTTGCATAACTATATATTGTGTTCTGAGTCAAGATGTATTCACATTTTTTGCAATCATTTATTATCCTCAATTTTTAAATCCATATGAGACTTGGATTATGGGAACTTATCATTTAAGACATTAATTGCCTTTATTCTGAGTTACTGTATGCCAGTTGGCCAAGATGCCATCCAATCACAAGAGGAATACATGCAAGAGCAGACACTGAACTGTCACATAAGGGGAGACATGCATGAAGTCAAGGTATGGCCGAGGGAACGGCTTTTGACTAATGTTGAGGTTGGATTCTCTTGGTTTAATATTTTATTTTATTTTTCCCCACAATATTGTACAGATGGCTGGAAGTATTCATCCCACCCATCTCACTTCTAGCCCCTCTGGACAAAACTTTCCTCTCTTCCTTTTCTATATTGTTGTTCACATATTATTAGTTAGCAATAGTTATTATTTTGTTTTTACTGTTCCGTCAAGGAAACATTTTGTTTCTTGAGGAACAACAGGGGGGACTGTAACGATTGGAATGACGCCACCTGCTGGATACTTACTGTAGAAGAGTTCTGCCCATGAAGCGAAGGTCTTTGAGGGCAAGACCAGGAGTCTTTTCTTTGGCGGGAGGAAGTGACGCGGACTAGTGGGAGGAGGAAGGAAGAGACTGGCGCTGACTCTGGGGCTTTTTCCTGAGGACGCTGGCGGAGAAGGGAGCTAGAAATGTGCTCTCCCTTTAATAGATAGGAATCTAGGCCTTTCTCTCTCTCTTTACCAAATTCTTATTCTCCTTAATAAATGCTTAAAAGTCTAACTCTTGCTAAAGCTTGTAATTGATTGGCGACCACTCATTAGATATTTTAGACAGTTTAGCTAGAATTTTAGCCCTTAACAATAGAATTTTATTTTCCAAAATATTTGTAAAAAAAAAAATTAACATCAATTTTTTTAAAAATTGTGTTCCAACTTCTTTTCCTCCTCCATTCCTACCCCCCACCCACTAGAACTCAAGCATTTCAAAATAAGTTATACATGAGTAGTCACAGAAAACATTCCCACATTAGCTAGGTTGTGAGAGAAAACAGTCAAAAAACCCCCCAAAACTTCAGATTGAGGAATTGTCAAAGAGAAAAAAAAAAAAAATTCTTAAAAATGTGTTTCCAGAGGCAGCTAGGTGGCGCAGTGGATAGAGTGCTGGCCCTGGAACCAGGAGCACCCAAGCTCAAATCTGGCCTCAGACACCCAACACTCACCAGCTGCGCGACCCTGGGAAAGTTACCCAACCCCAATTGCCTCAACAACAAAAAAAATAAAATTAAAAAAAAATGTGTTTCCATCTATTTTCAGATACTATCACTTCTTTCTCTGTAGATGGGTTGCCATTTTCATAAGTCCTTCAGGGTTATATTGGATCATTGCCTTGCTGAAAATAACCACGTGGTTCCCAGCAGATCATCTTACACTATTGCTGTTATTTTGTATACAGTACATTTCACTCGGCTGCAGTTCATGTAGGTCTTTCCAGGTTTTTCTGATAGTGTCCTGTTCATCATAACCTAAATAAAGTACCTTAAACTTGACAAAGAATTTTCTTCATATTAGTCCAGCAAAGTAGGTACCATACATTTTGCCATTATATTCATTCATCATAACTATTTCCCTCCATCCTATTTCCTTCCCATGGTATTTACTCTATTTTCTATCTTCTTTTAAGCCATTCCTCCTCAAAAGTGTTTTACTTCTGACTGTCCCTTCCCCTACTCTGCAGTCCCTTTTTTTTCACCCTTCCTTCCTTCCTTCCTTCCTTCCTTCCTTCCTTCCTTCCTTCCTTCCTTCCTTCCTTCCTTCCTTATCCTCTTCCCCTCATACCTTCCAGTAGGGTTAAATAGATTACTCCTCCCATCTGGGTGTGAATGTTATTCCCTCCATGAGCCAACTCTGATGAGTTTAAGGTCTTTGAGCTAATTCTGTGTTCCAAATTTTCTTCCTCCCTCTCTCCTCAATCCTCCCTATGAAATCAAGCAATTCACTATGTTATACTTGTGCAGTTATGCAGAACATCTTTATCTTCCTCGAAAGTATTTTGCTTTTTTACTGCTCTCTCTCCCAATCTGCCCTTACCCCCTTCCCCTCTCCCCCCACCCCTTATCTCCCTCCCCTCCCTCAGGGCAAAAATATATTACTATACCCACTTGAGTATCTATGTTACTCCTTCTTTGAGTCAATTCTGATGATATTAAGGTTCACTCACACCCCAATTCCTTCCCCCTCTTCCCCTCCCCTCCATAAGCTTTTTTCTTGTTTCCTTCATGCGAACAACCTCTCCCCAGACCATCTCTCCCCTTCCCCCTCCCCCAGTCTATTTCTCCTAGACCTCAACCCTATTTTAAAGATGTCATTATGGGTTAGTTAGGTGGCACAGTGGACAATGCACTAGCCTTGGACCCAGGAGGCCCCAAGCCTAAATCCGGCCCCAGACATAAGACACCCCACAAAGAACAAAACATAAATGCTTTACAGATATCATCCCTTCGTATTCAGTTCAGACCTGTGTCCTCTGTTAATTCCTTACTGAGATAGTTCTTATGAGTTTGAAGTATTATCTTCCCATCTAGGAATATAGACAGTTTGATCTTTTAATATCCCTCATGAAGTCCTTTTCCTGTTTATCTTTTTATGCTTCTCCAGGGTCTTGTATTTGAAAGTCAAATTTTCTATTCAGTTCAGGTCTTTTCATAACAAATGCCTGAAAGTCTTCTTTCTCATTGAAATTCCATGTTTTCCTCTGAAAGATAATGCTTAGTTTTGCTGAGTACGTGATTTTTGGCTGTAGTCCCAGTTCTTTTGCCCTCTGGAATATCATATTCCATGCCCTCCGGGCCTTTAATGTAGAAGCTGCTAGATCTTGCTTTATCCTTATTGGAGCACCACAGTATTTAAATTGTTTTTTTCTAGCTGCTTGCAATATTTTCTCCTTGACCTAGGAGTTCTGGAATTTGGCTATAATATTCCTGGAGGTTTTCCTTTTGGGATCTCTTTCAGGAGGTGATCAGTGGATTCTTTCAATTTCTATTTTAGCTTCTGCTTCTAGAATATCAGGGCAATTTCCCCTGACAGTCTCTTGGAGGATGGTGTCTAAGCTCTTGTTTTGGTCATGGTTTTCAGGTAATCCAATGATTTTTCAAATTAGCTCTCCTAGATTTATTTTCTAGGTCAGCTGTTTTTCCAAGGAGATATTTCACATTGCCCTCTATTTTTTCATTCAATTGGATTTGCTTTACTGTGTCTTGGTTTCTCATAAGGTCACTGGCTTCCATTTGTTAAATCCCAATTCTTAGGCAATTATTTTCATCAGACAGTTTTTTAATCTCCTTTTCCATTTGGCTTTTCAAACTGTTGATTTTTTTCTCATGCCTCTCCTGCATTGCTCTCATTTCTCTTTGCATTCCTTCCTCTCTTTCTCTACATCTTCATTCTATCTCTCCTACTTTCTCTTCAAATTCCCTTTTGAGAGCTTCCATAGCCTGAGACCAGTTCATATTTTTCTTGGAAGCTTTGGATGTTGGAGCTTTGACCCTATTATTATCTTCTTCTTCTGAGGATGTATTGTGGTCTACCTTTCCCCCAAAGAAGTTTTCGATGGTCTTCTGCTTTCTCTGCCTACTCATCCTGGCTTACTATTTCTTAGCTTTTTACTCCTTCTTAAAGTGTAGGGCTGCTTCCAGGACACACTGTTCATGCTACAGCGTGGCCCAGGTGCTGAATGGGCTTCTTCTCAGCCTGCCTGGCTTGTGAGTAATTACACCTCTTTCTCTTTGACCCGGAAACAGAAGTCTTATTGAACTCTGATTCTCTATGGTTGGAAGCTTGGCGTGCTTTTACCCCTCCCCCACTGGGCCACCACCACCACTCGATTCAGCCCACTGGTTCGGACCCAGGGCACTTTGCCCCAACTCCAGTAGATACTGCCTCCACTTCACACCGGCCTACCACTGAACCCCCTCACCATTCCGTGATTGGAGCCTCAGAAGCTGCTGGTGCTGAAGACTCTGACATGTGCTGGAAGCAGTGTCCCTGGCTGGCTCCAGACTGCGTGCTGGACTGTTCAGCCTGATCAGTAGGTGATCAGAATTGCCCTCTTTTGCAGAGAAATAGTCTCACTTTGTTCTTATGTGCATTAGGCTGTTCTGGGTTTTGATTTTTTTACCTCATTATTTGGACGTGAATGGACGGGCTTATCTGGAGTTTGTGGGAGTCACAGCCTCTCCTCTGCCATCTTCCTAGGTTGACTTTTGAGAAGCATAGGAACCAAACTATAGTCCCATTGTACTCTAACCTAGTCAAGCCACCACTGGAATATGTTTTCTTGTTGATTAAATATTTTAGGAAAGATGTTGAGAATTTTGTAAGGACTGAGAAAAAAAAGCAGCCAGGATGGTAAAATTCCTTGAGATCTTGCCATATAAAGATTATTTGAAAATTTTCGTATCCTTATACTGAAAAAGAGAAAATTTGAGATTTTTTTGGAGGGGTGGGGTGGGGCAGGGTGGCCTGAGAATGTATGTATCTTTAACTGTTTAAAGGACTTTCACAAAGAAGAATGATTAGACCTGCTCTGCATGGCCCTGGGATGTGGGAATCATGGGTAGAATTTGTAGAATGTGTATTTCAGCTAAGGAAATCTTTTCTCAGTGACTGAAATAGAATGGCATTCCTTAGGAAGTAGTGGATTCTTCCTCATAAGAAGCCTTAATTAGAAGTCTGGATAATCACATATATTGTAGAAGGGATTCTCATTCAGTTGTAGACTGGATCAGATGTTCTGGATTATCTTTCAAATCTGAGATTTATATTTTGACAGCAACACATGCTGTCACCATTAGTGAATTAGTCAGTCAGACAATAAGCATTTATTAAATAACAACTGTGTACCAGACATTGTTCTATGTACTGGGAATACATGTACACACACATAAACTCACAGAGAGATCAAAAACAAATAAAAAATAAACCAGTCCCTGTTTGCAAAGAATAATCTATTAGGGCAGACAATATGCAAACAACTAAGTAAAAATGTATATAGGAAAAATTGGAGATATTTCAGAGAAAAAGCACTAAACATTCATGAACATTGAGAAAGGTTTCTTGCTGGTATTTGAAGGAAGCCAGTGAAGTCCAGAGGTAGAGATAATAAAGAAGAAAGTTGCAGGCATTGGGGCCAGCCAGTAAAGATGTCTGGAGTTTGGGAGGATCAATGTCTCTTCCTTGCAAAAGCAAGGTCAGTGTCACTTCATCAAAAAGTATGTTGGGGTGAGACGTGAGGAATGAGATGAATAAGGTATAAGAAGACTGGAAAGGTAGGAAGGGGCCAGTTTATGAAGGCTTAAAATGCCAAAGATTATTTCATATTTGAAACAGATAGTAATAATGTACCTAGGGGGTTTAAAACATCGAGTGGGCTGGTGATGGTGGTGAAATGGTCAAACTTGCAATTTTGAAAGACCAGTTTGACAACTGAGTGAAGGATGGATTAGAGACTTTAAGCAGGGAGACCCACTAGCAGGCTGTTGCAATAGTCCAAGATTGAGGTGATAAGAGCCCGGATCAGGGTGGTGGCAGTACCAGAGGAGAAAAGGGGTTATTCAAGAGACGTTTCTAATTTCTAAATGGCAGGACTTGCCAACTTATTGGTAATCAAATTTAGACAAGACTTGTAGGGGATTTCAACCAGATTAACTCTCATCAACTGCTAAATTCTTATGGATTTACATTGTGGGACCTCTGGGACTAAGGCTTCCTCATTCATTCTTCACTTTTATCTCATAAAGCTTCCATACTATTGTGATATTGACTCTTTCAGGGTAAGAATATTATGGTTGTAAATTATCCATTTTTCCCATGATTCTTAGTAGTAGCTTAAGTCAAGAAGTGTGAAACTTCCTTAAAAATATAGCTAAACCTGGGGGCAGCTAGGTGGTGCAGTGGATAGAGCACTGGCCCTAGATTCAGGAGCACCTGAATTCAAATCCGGCCTCA
Organism: Dromiciops gliroides; assembly: GCF_019393635.1. Classification (NCBI taxonomy): domain Eukaryota; kingdom Metazoa; phylum Chordata; class Mammalia; order Microbiotheria; family Microbiotheriidae; genus Dromiciops; species Dromiciops gliroides. Next base: position 117,014,476 of record NC_057863.1, read on the forward strand.
GACACTAGTGTGTCTGTGTGACTCTGGGCAAGTCACTTAACCCCAATTGCCTCACCTATATACATACCCTATATATATATATATATATATATATATATATATATATATATATATATATATATATATATATATATTCATACCCTTTGTTTATGGGAGACATTGACAAGGTGGTTTCAATATTAAATGGGATTTAAGAATCTCAGAAGCTTAGTGTGTGGCAAAGTCAAATAAGGAATTCCAAGAAAGAATGCCTGGAGAGGAAGTTACAACTTCAAAACTCTAAAACCAAGTGACACAAAGGAAAAAAGATATTTGGCATGATATTCTGGAGGCTTACAGATATCCCAATGATGTATATTATAGGCATCATCTTACAGGTTCCACGGATAGCATCTCTAAAGAGTTACTTTCAAACAGTAAGCCACTGAGGATATATGATGACAGGACAAATGGTAAACAAATACTGAGGCAAAACAGGACATAAAGAAATCAAAATGGGTAAGAAAAGAGTTAATCATGCAGGATTTCCTGAAAGTGGGACATCCTGAACTGAGTTTTTCAAAATTGGAGTCGTGGGTAATGACAAAAAAGAGAGGACACAGCACATTAGGAAGGGGAATAGTGTCTCCAAGGAGAATGGGAATTAAAGAGATGTGTACAGAATAAAAAGTTCATAGTAGGGATTAATGAAAAATAAAGTTGGAGATGAGTGGAAGAGCTGGCCAGTGGGGAAGTGATCAATACCAGGCAGTTTGGACTTTACCTAGGAGCTAAGAGGTAACAACCAGAGACGTCTAAATAGGTAACCAGTGGGATAAGAAAATTAATATTACAGCATTGTATAAGTTATATTGGAAAAGAGAGATACTGCAGACAAATATACTATGGCAATGAAAGGAGGGATAACTATAACAGACAACATGAGAAGAGGATCAACAGGATATTGATGGGAAGAAGAAAAAAGGAATAAAGGATGACTAGAAGGTTGGGAGTGTGAGGCTAGGAACAGAGGGTCAGGCATTGACAGGGATGATGATAATGCAGGGAATGGTGGCAATTTGTGGTATACTGATAGAGTGAACTCCATTTCAATGTACAAATTCTCAGTAGTGGGGATAGATTCTCAATTGCTAAAAGAATAATTGGGCCAGGGGAAAAAGGAAGAAATTTAGAAGACTGAGGTTTGAAGAGATAAAATCTCATGGTTACATAGACAGTGTCAGAACCAAGGCTGGAACTTAAAAGTTCTAAAAAAGAAAAGTGCATTTTACTTTAATTTATGATAGATGGAATTTAATTGTCATTTATTAGACTTCTAACAATATTGAGAGTTGACAGTAGGTCAAGAATACAATATAGTAAAAATGGATAGGGTGGAATTTGATAGAATGCACAAATACCAAAACTGAAGATTTGCTAGAATTCTATTTCTATTTTGAAACAATATTCACAGTATCAGATTTTCAGGCTCAGCAAATTATTATCACTTTTTTTCGTAAAAGTTGAATTACTAAACCATCTCCTCCAAAGAAAAATGAAATACAACATTCTTTCATTTTTTTTGCCATAGGCTTTTCATTAATTGGTTCATAATAAATGGACTTGTCCCTGGAAAGTAATTGGAGGAAGATTACAAAGATGGTTGATATTTGAAAAAAACAGTGTTTCTGCACAAAAGCTTTATTGTAGGAAGAACAGTAGGTTGAAACAAGTACTGGCAAAATGAATTTATCTCTGTTGTGCTGCCAAGGCAACTGCTTGAATAACGCTGTGACTGTCCTGCAGTTGTGTTGCATCATTATTTAAAGGATGTGCATGTGTATGCATCGAGCTGATTGTTGCAGCACCTGATGCCCCACATTATGTTAAAATGCATAATTAAAGTAACTATGGAACTTGAGATAATGAGAATGAAGATAAAAGGGTAGGGGACTAGAATAATTTGTATTTTAGCTATCCTAGTGATAAAAGAGTGTGTTCACTAATAAAATAAGCCTCCCAAATTATATATATTTATAAACAGTGTATATAGATATATGTGTGTACACATGTATGTATGTATAATTCATATCTCCAAACACACACACTTAGATAAAATTATACTAATAAGATTTTCTATAAAATTCCTACTCTGATGCTTTCTGGTATCATGGAGTTCCTGAAGGCTTTGCTAGTGGAGCGAATCTCACTGGCATGTTGAATGAAGACAGGAAACCTTTCAACATGGTTCTGGTAACAAATTGGTTCTGACATATAATTGCTAGCCTATGTAAGGACAGAAAAGCTGATCACCAAGCATGTTTATAATGATATGAAGTTATTGGCCATAGTAACCATTGAAACAAATAAAAACTGTAAATGACACTCAATCATGTGTGCCTTCTGGTGGTATTGTGATTAATATATCTTAATGTGCAATTCTATTTCACAAACATCTTAATTCATTCTCTATTAAATTTTGTGTGTGTCTGTGTGAAAGTATCCTGTATTTGGAAGAAACACAAATGCTTATGGTTTTTGACCCAGAGCACCTCATTCTGTAATGAGGAAAACATTGCTGTATTATGAAAATCCTTTGATAAACACTATAATTCTGGTTTTAAAAAATATTTTATTTTTACTTTATGGAATGATAAGCGTTTCCATTATATATTATAATAAAACAAGATGATTGTACATGAAACTGCAAATCAATTATGTATAACCTGCTACTCTATTAAATTTGTTTTGTCTTTTTTTCTCTTACTAAATTTATAATAAAATTATCATGTAAAGTTCTTCCCCCCTTTTTTCTTCCAGAGATGGCTACCATTAGACACAAATGCGTATGTATGTATTACAAATGTGTGAAATCATTCTCTACATACTTCTATTTATCAGTTTTTTCTCTGGATTCAGATAAAATCTTCCTTCATCTGAACTTTGTAGTTAATTTGGATATTTATAGTAGTCAAAATGGCTTATTTGTTCAAAGTTGTTCTTAAAATAATATTTTGGTTTTTATTTACATAATTCTCTTGGTTCTGTTCACTCTGCTCTTCATTATTTCATGCAAGTCTATCCGTATTTTTTTCTAATATCATTGAGCTCACAATTTTTTATAGCACAGTAGTAATCCATCACAGTCATATACCACAACTTGTTCAGTCCTTCCTTAATTGACGGGTTTCCCTGCAATTTCCATTCTCTATTAATTTTGAATAAAGTATATATTTTCGTGGCCATATTATAGATTTTAGTACTATCCCAGTGATAACTATGAAGTTCACTTTGCCTCTTTTATATTAAAATTTATAATTCATGCTTATTATTAGCCAATATAGATTTATTTGTGCATAAATATCCAGATCCCTGTGTTTCACTACTGGATAGTATACACATACATACACATACACACATATGCATTTATTCATTCCACATTGTAACTTTCCACATTGTGGTTTTGATATGTCAAAATTAAATTAAATGGAAATTTTTGGAAGTTTTGCAGCAGTCACAGATGACATGCAAAGACCAGCAGAAGATTCAGAGCCCATGACCAAATATTTAACCCAAACTTTACAATAAGCTACTGTATATGTCCCCTAAAAGAAAAATTAAAAAAAAAAAAACAACAGACTTTGACTTTGGTATGAAGGGAGGGCTGCAAATTTTACTGGATTTTCCAGATCTCATGGGTACTATACTCCAAACCCCCATTATGTGGAAAGAATAACTGTGTGTGTGTGTGTGTATATACATATTCAGTTGGGTATAGAAATTTATCTTACGCAATAGTGAAGTAGAACAGGAAGGAGATTAGAGAAGGGGGTAGGTGGTGATAAAAGAGAAAGTGGAATAAGGGAGAAAATGGTCAGAAGCAAGATAGACTTTTGAGAAGGGACAAGGTAAAAATATAAAGATAAACCAAAAAAAATAGGATTAAGGGTTATCCATGGTAAGTAATCATTACTAAATGTGATTAAGATAAACTCACCCATAAAACAGAAGCAGGTAGCAGAATGGATTAGAAACCCAAACCCAACAATATGTTCATTAAAAGAAACCCACTTAAAATTAAAAGCAACACTCAGAGTTAATGTAAGGGACTGGAGCAGAATCATTTATGTTTCAGCTGAGCTGATAAACAAAAAAAAATGGGTACAATCATGATTTCAGACAAAGCAAAATCAAAAATATATTTAATTAACAAGAAAAATTCAGGGAAACTGCATTTTGCTAAAATGTACCATAGACATTGGGCTAATATCAATAGTAAACATAGTAGTGGTGGTGGTGGTGGTGGTGGTGATTGTCCTTCCTTCTCAAAGTAGATAGAAATGACATCACTATGTTGGAGTAAAGGTACAGTGTGTCCAACCTTGTCTGAGCAAACTAATATGAGTTCAAAATGCTCTACCACAGGCCAGGTACAGATAGTCCAAATGAACATTGGTATGGATTCTCTAAATTTGCACATCTCACATTTCTTTTGAGCTACTTCCATTTTACTTTGCTTATAGAAAATAGCACCTTCTGTGCTATTCTGTGATTCTGTATCATTGTTTCCCATGTCACGTTCCCACGTTCCAAAGATCTTAGAGACTTTGAGAGTGTCCATGCATCACTTTTTCTGACCACCATGTGAAAGCTTTTCCTGTTTGAGTTCTTCATAAAATACTTTTTTTTCTTTTTTGTTCCTTTTTTTTTTTTGGTGGGGCAATTGGGGTTAAGTGACTTGCCCAGGGTCACACAGCTAGTAAGTGTCAAGTTTCTGAGGCCAGATTTGAACTCAGGACCTCCTGAATTCAGGGCCAGTGCTCTATCCACTGTGCCATCTAGCTGCCCCCATAAAATGCTTTTTAGGCAAACTTTTTTTTTTGTTTGTTTGTTTGTTTGTTTGTTTGTTTGTTTTTTAGGCAATGGGGGTTAAGTGACTTGCCCACAGTCACACAGCTAGTAAGTGTCAAGTGTCTGAGGCCGGATTTGAACTCAGGTACTCCTGAATCCAGAGCCGGTGCTTTAACCACTGCGCCATCTAGCTGCCCCCTAGGCAAACTTTTTATGCAAGTTCATATGTTTGGCATTGGAACAATGTGACCAGTTCACTGGAATTTCATTCTTTGTGGTAGAGTTTTAATTCTTGGCAGTTTATATTGAGAAAGGCCCTCCGTGTCTGGCACCTTATCCTGTCAGTTGATCTTCAGAATCTTCCTAAAGCAATTCAAATGAAAGGGTTTCAGTTTGCTGCCATGGCTTTGGTAGACTGTCCTTGTTCAGTCATTTTCCAGTCATGTCCAACTCTTTGTGACCCCATTTGGGGGTTTCTTACCAAAGGTAATGGAGTGATTTGTCATTTCCTTTCTCCAGCCCATTTTGCAGATGAGGAACTGAGGCAAATAGCGTTAAGTGACTTGCCCAGGGTCACACAGCTAGTGCCACACAGCTCTTCCTATATGAATTGCCCAACTAGGGTTTTTGTTGAAGAAATATTGGAATGGTTTGTCATTTCCTTCACCAGCTCAATTTACTGATGAGTAAACTAAGGCAAATAAGAATTAAAAGTGATTTTTCTGGGGCAGCTAGGTGGTGCAGTGGATAGAGCACCGGCCCTGGATTCAGGAGGTCCTGAGTTCAAATCCAGCCTCAGACACTTGACACTTACTAGCTGTGTGACACTGGGCAAGTCACTTAACCCCTGTTGCTCTGGAAAATAAAGGGACTTTCCCAGGGATGCATATATAATAAGTGTCTGAGGCCAGATGTAAATTCAGGATGATGTATCTTCCTGACTTGAGGCCTAGATTTCTATCTGCTACTCCACTTAACTACCCACACCAAATGGCAGAATCTTTACATTCTGAAAGAGAAAGTAAAATGAGTTACAAGAGGAAACAGACATTAAAACTGTCCTAATTTGGGACCTCAAATTAAAACAATTCTGAGTTACCACCTCCCACTTATCAAATTGATTAAAATGATACAGAAAGAAAATGACAAATGCTATAGAGGATTTGAAAAAAATAGGACACTACTGCAGTATTCATGGCATTATAAACTGGTCCATCCATTATGGAGGGCAATTTGGAACTCTGCCCAAAGGGCTATAAAATTGTGCATACCTTTTGACCCAACAATAACACTACTAGATCTGTATTCCAAAGAGATTAGAGAAGGGGCTGGGGGAGAAGGACCTATATGTATAAAAATATTTATAGCAGCTCTCTTTATGGTGGAAAAGAATTGGAAAATGACAAGATGGTTTCAGAAATTCTTGGGAAGATTGATGACCTGATGCGAAACGAAGTGAGTAGAACCAGAAGAACATTGTACACAGTAACAGCAATGATATGAAGATGAACAACTATGAAAAACTTGGCTAATTTGTTCAATACAATGATCCAAGAAAATTTCAGTGGATTCATGATGAAAAATGTTATCCACCTCCAGAGAGAGAACTGATGAAATCTGGGGAAAGATTGAAACATAATTTTTTTCATTTTATTTTTCTTGCTTTTTTGGCAACATGGCTAATATGGAAATGTATTTGCATGATTTCACATGTACAATTGAGGTATTGCTTATCTTCTTGATTTTTGGTAGAGGGGCTGAAGGTAAGGAAAGAATTTGAACCTCAAAATTAAAAAAAATGTTAAAAGTAGATAAATTATTCAAAGAAAAGAAATTAATGTTAAAGTAGGGTTAGTAGAAGGGCAATCTGCTAAAGGAGATAAAAATGGAATGGAGTCAAGGAAGCATGTAGAGGTGTTTGTTTCTTCAAGGAAAATGGCCACCTCTTCAAGTGAGACAAAAATGAAGGAATGATCCCACATTACAGGAAATTGAGACTATAATATGAGATCTAGAAATCCTCAACTTATGCTTTCACTTCATTAAGGTATAAGTCCAGATACATTGAAAAATCATGCATTTCCCTTCTCTCCATCAGGAGCAAAAATAGACCAAATGAAACAAATATGTGTTGCTAGTTGTTGTTTCTGAGGAGCAGCTAGTTGGTGCAGTGGATAGAGTGATGGGCTTGGAGTGAGGAAGACTCATCTTTTTGAGTTCTAATCTGACCTCAGACACTAGTTGTATATGTCTGGGCAAATCATTTAACCTGTTTGCCTCAGTGTATTCATTCGTAAAATGAGTTGGAGAAGAAAATGACAAACCACTCCAGTATCTTTCTCAAGAAAATGCCAAATGGGATCACGTACAGTTGGACATGACTGCAAAATAATTAAATAAACATTTTGTTGAATTGAGTTAAAAGTTCTCTATGTCAGGAAGGTAAATAAACCAAATGTCTCAAAAATACCAAATAGAGTCAAATGTGTATTTAATTCAACTCAGGAAAAAGTAGTGCTATACAAACAATTGATACTTGGAACCCTGGGACATGAATTCAAATTTCAACAATGTGAATGAAAAATTGCATGACCCTATGCAAATCACAGTGTGTTTTTTTGAGCTACAATTTCATCATCTATAAAATGAGTATAATGTCATTTAACACCATAATTGTATTTAAAACAAAAACCACATGATTATTTCAATAGATGCAGGAAAAACCTTCTACAAAACAATGCTTTTTGAAATTTGAAACAATATAAATGTATTATTATCAGTTTTGATTAAGCATCTTATGTGTAGAATATTGTACTCAATGCTGTTTGAGATACATGGTTTAAAGCAAAACAGAATCCTGACATTACAATCATATGCAGTAATATTTATAATGCAAAATTATATAGGCTAATTTTATTAGAGATAGAAAACAAAGTGCTATGTGAAGTCTAAAAGAGACAAGTGGGTGTCAGTGTTAAGGGGGAAGTATATTCAAAAGTAACTATGAAGAACATTGTAAAGGCGCTAAAATTCTAGCTATTTTGTCTAAAATATCTAATGAGTAGTTGCCAATAAATTATAAACTTTAGCAAGAGTTAGACTTTTAAGCATTTATTAAGGAAAATAAGAATTTGGCAAAGAGAGAGAGAAAGGCCTGGATTCCTCTACCTATTAAAGGGAGAGAGCATTCCTAGCTCTGCTCTCCACCAGAGTCCCCACAAAAGAGAGCGAGTCAGAGTGCCAGCCTCCCCTTTCTTTCTCCCACAAGCAAATGTCACTTCCTGACTCCAAAGAAAAGACGCATGGTCTTGCCCTCAGAGACCTTCACCTCATGGCGGAGCTTTTCCACACTAAGTCTCCAGCAGGTGGCGTCATTCTAATCATTACAACATGTTATAGTAATTTTGATCTTTAGAACTCTAGTTAAGTCATATTAGAAAGAACAAATTATTATATCCTTTAAATCAACTAGGGACAGAAATGTTATCTCAGTGATGTAGTTTAGTATAAGGCACAGAAGTCAGTACCAATTACAACTGAAAAAAGTTTATTGAAACAATGTTTGACTATCATAAGGAGATTTGTTAAGGAAAATGAAATTATTAGGTAGATAGGAAAACAAGTGTGTTGATCACATAAGCTCTGGAGTTCTGAGTTTATAACTTATCCAGAATCAAATTAAGTGTTTTCTATTCTTGACACAAGATAACTCAGAATTTCAAATAGGAGAGAAATACAAGTCTACAGTAGTTGAAAAAGGCTTTTCCTTAAGTATTTTTACTTTTAAACCTAGGATTCCTGGTTAGTTGAGAGTACAGAATTAAATACCTCCAAATATTTGCTCATAGGTCATCCAACCAAGGCATATTCCATGCTTAAACCTAGCTTAACTTGTCCTTGGAACAAAACTGAAAAATGTATGCTAAAGGATAATAAAGGTCTGCAACAATACTAAATCCAGATAAGCATGTTTACAAGGCTGTTGCAGATAGAAGGAGTCTGCTTTTGTAAAAAGTATTAAAAAAATACTTCAATCTTTGGTTCATACAATTTTTTTCTTAAAGTATGCCTTCATAGTTATTGATCTGTTTCCCTGTGTCGCTGATTAGAGGCTTCTGTTGCTGACCTACTTCTAGTCTGATGAACTATATTTATTTTGTATACCAATGCAAATCTGAATGGTGCAACTGAAGGAGGGATCTTGAACTACTTGATGATTTAGTAAAACAAGAGTAAAGACTGAATATTTCAGGAAATTTATAAATATTTCCCAGATTTGGTGAAAACAACTGGTAAATCCAAAGTTAATTGGAGAATAGCTGAACTAGTTGTATATTATTTTGATGAAATAACTGTTTTGCTATAAGAAATAATGGGGGGCAACTAGGTGGCACATTGGATAAAGCACTGGCCTTGGATTCAGGAGGACCTGAGTTCAAATCCAGCCTCAGACACTTGACACTCAGCCAGCTCTGTGACCCTGGGCAAGTCACTTAACCCTCATTGCCCTGCAAAAAAAAAGAAAAAAAAAAGAAAAAGAAAAAAAGAAAAGAAAAGAAATAATGAGCAGGATGCTCTCAGAAAAACCTGAAAAGACTTGCATGAACTAATGTAAAGTGTAATGAGCAGAACTGGGAGATTATTTTGCATAATAACATCAATATTGTTTGAAGATCAACTGTGACTAATTTCTTAGCAATTCAATAATCTAAGATGATTGGGAAGGACTTATGATGAAGAGTGCTCTTCATCTCCAGAGAAAGAACAGGTAGAGTCTGAATATACTTTGAAGCATACTTTTACTTTATTTTTCTTGCTGTTTTGGGTTTTTTTATTGTTTTGGGAGGGATTGGGGTGTCTGAGATTTCTTTCACAGCATGACTTACATGGAAATATATTTTGCCTGACTGCATAAATATAACCTTTCTTAAGTTGTCTTCTTAATGAAGGAGTGAGGATAGCAAGATAGGGAAAGAATTTGGAATTTAAAATTTGAAAAAAAAGAATGTTAAAATTGTTTTTACATTTGAGAGAAAAATAAAATATTGGTGTTTTTTTTAAAAGGTTCTTGAAAGAATTGCAAATTATTAAGGTACCTTTATGTATCACTGGTGGAGCCATGAATAAATGCAACCATTTTGGGAAAAAAAGTTTTATTTATGTAAATATGTGTATATATATATATTTATATATATACATGTATGTGCATATATGTATATGATTATATTATACATACGTATTGAGTTTGTTGTATATAGATATCTCCTATCCTCAGTTAAGAAAACTGTATGATGTGTTTATTTTCTTTTTTTTGCTGATAAGATCTTTAAGATTAAAGTCAAGTATCAATTCCTAATTTATTATGAAATAACACATACCTACTTTCAGTCAGACCAATTTACAATTTTCCTGAGGCTTTGAGTCAGATAGTATGTTCTTTGGTAAGTAATTTATGTTTGTGTATTTGTTGAATGCTGGGTTATTGAATTCCATTCTTTCTGATTATTCCTTGTCTTCATTGATGTACTTCTTTATGTTTTAAACCAAAACCAAATGGTTTTGATAACTGCTGCTTTATTGTATAGCTTGAGTTCTGAAATTGCTGTTTTCTTTTTATTCCTAACTCTTCCTTTTAATTTCCCTTTATATTCCAGATATTTTTCTCCAAATATAGTTTCTTATTTTATCAAATTCTGTGAAGTATCCCTCTGATAGTTTTATTGCTATAGCACTAAAAATATAAATTAGCTTTGGTGATATTATCGGTTTTTATTATATTGGGTTGGCTCTACGATGAGGATTGAATATTCCTCTAACTATTTAAGTTGTTCCTTAAGTCTTTAAAAATAATTTTCTAAATAAATCTATACAACAGTTTTGTGTGCTTTGGTCAGTTGATTCCGAAATATTTTATGCATTTTGAAGTTAATTTTGATTGGATTTCATTCTCTTATTGAATCAGATTTTATGTGATGTACAGAAGCTGTTGTTTTTAAATTGTTTTATTTCATAGTCTGCTGTTTTGATGAAGCTGTTATTGTCTCAGTATCTTTGCTGATTCTTTTTCTAAGTAAACTATCATGACATTAGAAAATAGTAAAATTTTTAGATCCTCTTTGCGTATCTTTATACCTTTAATTTTTCCTCTTGTCCTGCAAATATTACTAATTTTTCTAGAATTATATCAACTTGTTTTGGGGGCATTCTTGCTTTAACCCTATATTCATTGTGAAAGCTTCTAGTAGATCTGCTATTGTGAAAGATTCTAGTGTACTCTTGTGCATATGCTATTTGTTTTTCCTTTTAAATAGTTTTTATGATATCAAAACAATCTTTTTATTGTCACAGTTTATAGAAGATTTAGCATAACTTTTGTGTTTTGTAGAAAGTTTTTCCTGCATCTATTGAAATAATAATGTGATTTTTGTTTTTAATACAATTATGGTGTTCTTTTGCCTAATGTTTTCTTAAATATATCTAAGTTTATCTTTTCATACTCTACTTAGTTATCTATTTTTGGGGGGTTGGGTATGGCAGGTGGGATGAAGTTTGGGTCTTTGATTTAATTTAATTTATGGGTCTCCAGGGAAAGAAATTTCCTTTTGCTGTATAGACTGGCAGCCTGAGGCAATGATAATTGAAGTGATTTGCCCAGGGTAAATATAACCACATTTCCCACTAAATAACCATCATGAATCCACTGTTTCATATAACCTGATTGACTTGCTGTTTTTCATATGACATCCAGCTCCCATATCTATGCTGTAGGCAGAGCCCATGCCATGAATGTTCTCTTTCCTTATCTGTCTTGGCATCTCTAGGCTCAACTAATATTCCATCTTTTACAAAAAGCCTTTTCTTATCCCTGTCAGTTATCTGTGCTTCTCCTGAAATTACTTTGTATTTCCTTTTATATAATTATATTTATCTGTATTTATGTTGTATCCCTCAATAAAAGGTCTTTATAGCTACAGAAAGCAAACAGTGACTTTTTATGTCAAATGTATTTATTTATTAGCACTTGTTCTGGAATAGAAGCAATATAGGAGAATGTATGTATTCTCTAAATGGTTAAGTATTTTATATTCTTTCCTTTATTCTTATTCTTTTTCTTTTGGGGAGAATGTTGGTATTATTTTGTTTTATATATTGAACAAAATTTTAGGAAAGTTTTTGATGAGTGCTTAATGTGAATTAGAATAGGTATATCCTCAGAATGCAGGTGGTTGTTCTTTTCAAATCAGGATTAGCATAATCATAAACATCATCATCATCATCATCCATAAGTATTTATTATTCATATATCATGTGCCAGACATAGTGTAAATTCTGGGGATTAAAAAAAAAGGCAAAACCATAGTCCTTTTCCTCAAAGGACTTACTTTAAAAAATTTGGTTTAAATTTATTTAGTATTTTAATTTCCCCCAATTCCATGTAAAACAATTTTTTAGCATTTATTTTGTAAAACTTCAAGTTCCAAATGATCCTCCTTTCCCTGTCCCCCCCATTGAAAAGACAAGCAATTTGATATAGGTGATACATGTGTAGTCATACAAAGCATTTCTATATTAGTCATGTTGTGAGAGAAAACAGAGACAAAAAAAACCCTCAAGAAAAATAAAATAAACAGCATGCTTTAAATATTTATTCAGACACCATCAGTTCCTGTTCTGGGGATGGATAGCATTTTTTCATTGTAAGTCCTTCCGAGGTGTCCTGGATCATTATATTGCTAAAAACATAGCTAAGTCATTCACAGATGATTATCTTACAATATTACTGTTACTTTGTACACAGTACATTTCACTTTGCATCAGCTCATGTAAGTCTTTACAGGTGTTTTTTTTGTTTTCTGATAGGATTCTGATCATCATTTCTTATAGCTTCACAGCATACCACCATAATCACATACCACAATTTATTCAGCCATTCCCCAATTGTTGGGCATCTCCTCAATTTCTAATTCTTTGTCACTAGAAAAGAGCTGCTATAAATACTTTTGTACCAATAAGTCCATTTTCTTTTTGTTTTTTATCTCTTTTTGGATGTAGAGCTAGTAGTGGTATTGCTAGGTAAATGGGTATATGCATTATTTTATAGTTCTTTGAGCATAGTTCCAAATTGCTCTTCAGAGTGGTTGAATCCCTTTACAACCCCACTGATAGTGCATTAATGTCTCCTTTTTCCCACATCACCTCCAATATTTGTAATTTTCCTCTTCTATCCTATTAGCCAATCTAATAGGTATGTGGAAGTACCCAATAATTCTTTTGACTTGCATCTTTCCAATCAGTAGTGAGTTAGAGCATTTTAATATGGTTATAGATAGCTTTGATTATTCCATTTGAAAACTGTTCATAACTTTTGATCATTTATCAGTTGGGGAATGGCTTTTATATAGGACTCACATTCTTCCAAGGGAAACAATTTGTAAACAATTGTATTTGCTGAGGGAAGGCACAGGAAAAAGGAAGGCTTCTTGAAGGAAGTCAGGAAGGAGAGAGATGTCTTCCCAATGCTATAATGATTTTGCATGACTTTACCTCTTTCAGTAATAGAGTTGCTTAATATCACTTTTTTAGGAGACATCTTTAAAAAGAATCAGACTGAGAAAAGTTTCTAAATTCCATCTTTCCCTAAACACCATCAGCTAATTAATGTTTCATTCAGCACAATTCTCTACAGGGAATGAATCAAGAAATGAAAGGAAGTTTTTTTTTGTTACATTCTCATATGCCTTGCCTTTTCAGTCTTTTATATAAATTCCATTTTATCTGAAGAGAGGAAAAAATAGTTTTGCCTTTCTATATTCCTTATTTTTCATAATACCCAAGTCTCCATTCACTGATTTTATGTTGTGTGAATCTCTTTTCACAGCACACCTAATGAATGTTAGAAGGGAAGGACATCTGAATATTTATAAATTTGATTTTTTTTTCTAAAAAATCTCTAAAATACATATTTCAATCATTTTATTTTTGTTTCTGGAAAATAAAAGGCTTACATCATTGTCCAATTGCAAGTGCCTTTGCAAGCACAAAAAGTATAAATACCCCTGTGCAGTTCTGCCAAAATATTTCAGTTATTCATGAAACACTGGTGCCAATTAACTTCTGGGTTCAACTGCGAAAAATCCCTATAGTTGTGGATGTGTATTGTGGTTCTAGTATAGGCTGTATCAAACTGAAAATAAAGTGATACATCATTATTAAAGCAAAAACATCAGGGGGAGAAATTTATCTAAGGGGAGCATTATGCCTTGTCCCATAGAGGTTCCCTTTTAGTCAAACATATTATGCAGAGATATGGAAAATTAATTCCTTTCTCATTCTATCTTCCTCTCCCCACATATAGTTGCTACTTCTTTCTATAAGATTTCTACTTATTCTATAAACAACATGGAATATGAATCTCTAGAGATGAATAATGCGGGTAGACCTTACCTTTAGAATTATTTTGGAAGCTGTATGGAGAATGGATGGAAAAGGAGAAAAGTTGGTCTGGTTAGTAGGAAATTTTTGCAGTATAAATGAATTAAAGTAATGGTCTTTTGAACAGAGAGAAGGGGACAAATGCTCTGGAAATCCAATGATCTTGACTATCATTAAAATAGAAAAACATAAGGAAGCATTGTATGTCAATATTAGTGGTTTCCAGCCCTCTCAAGTTATCTCTCATTTCAGATATGGTGGTATATGGAATGAGAATAGGGAGAAATTGTGAGATAGCAGCATAGACAGCGTATCCTTTTGGAAGCACATGCATCATAAGACATTTTTTTCAACACTTGTTTTATATGCTAAGGGTGCCCATTAGACCAGGTATGATTTGCTTTGGAAAGGCCTTGCTTTACCTGTGAAAAGTATTATCCAGAAACGTGATAAAGTAGGACCAACAAAGCGACTAAGGTAAATAGAAAAAACAACAGAACTTTCTGTCAGGATTCCTCAGGTATTCTGAAAAGGAAGAGCAATAAGCCTTCTTGGTCTAAAGGTGGCATTGTACTTTGGAAAGTATCATGTCTTCTTTGTGTTCCTGTTCTTTGTAATTTTGCAGCATTCACTTATTCTTTTTGTAGTGGTTGTTCTTTCCATTTTGCTTGTTGTAGTAATTGCATATGTTTACTTAGCTCTGCTTATTTCAGTCTATCAATTCAAGCATTTCCATTCTGTGCTTCTCTGTATCCCTTGTATTCATTATTTCTTGTGTGAGCACATTAAGCATGTACTATAATTCCCCAATCAACAGACATCCACTTTATTTCTAATTTTTTTCTAGAACCAAAAATTCTGCTATAAACATTTTGTTGTATATATGTAATTTATCCTTATCAATAATTTCTTTGGGTATATATGTTTAGTAATAGAATTCCAGGTCAATTTGTCTGTACATTTTAATTACATTATTTACACAATTACAAATTATTTTGCAAAATGGTTATACTAATTCATAGCTCCACTCCTAATGCACAAGTATGCCTACCTTCCTATATCTCCTCTACCATTGAATAATTTCAACTTTTGTCATCTTTGCCAATTTGATAGGTGTGAGGTAAAATCCCAGAGGCACTCTGATTTGAGTTTCCCTTGTTATTAATGCCTGAGAACATTTCTTTGTATATGTTAATATACCTTGACCATTTGAGTACTTGTCAAGTAGGAAATGCTTTTGGTCATACTAGATGACCCTAAAGTCTTAGAGAAGTTTTCATTTATGAAAGCTTAAAATTGCACTAATATTTTTAGGATTTCCTAGGATAACAAAAGGAAACTGTTGAATGGGGGAGTAAATTTTTGTATCAAATTTCTTAGATAACAATTCAGTATCAGAGATATATAGGGTGGCTTTATACATATACATATATATATACACACACACATATGTATACATACATATATACACATAAATACATATATACACATATTTGTGTATTTATATATATATATATATATATATATATATGTGTGTGTGTGTGTGTGTATATTTATATGTATAGAGCCACCCTATATATCTCTGATACTGAACTGTTATCTAAGAAATTTGATACAAAAATTTACTCCCCCATTCAACAGTTTCCTTTTGTTGTCCTAGATGCATTAATTTTGTTTTAAGATGTGTGCAGCTTGTAATCAAAGTTGTCTATTTTTTGTGATTTCTCCTCCCTTATTTGACTTAGACTATGTCCCCAACGCATAATTGGAAAAGGTATATGATATGCTTTTCTAATTTTAATGATAAGACCTTTCATATTAAAATAACAGCCATTTTGAATTTGTTGTGGAATAATCATTCCATAAGATGATGCTTTAAGCCTAACTTCTGCTAGACTACTTTCTGGTTTTAAACATACAAACTAAAGAAAGAGCAAAGGCAAAGAAAACTGGTTTTCTATCTTGGACAGATACTTGGTCCACACTGAGCTTTCCAAACTACAAGGAACTTTCCACAAAAGGATTTGGTATCTGGGCTTGGCTATGTGTTACCTCTCTCTCAAATAAGAAAATTGTCTTGAGTGGATACACTCCAATGAGTGGCATAGTGCATAAGGTCACCAAACCAGCATCTGAACAAAAAGTGTCCTTTTCTAAATAGGGCCCAACAAATTTGTCCAGGGGTTTCTGTGCCATAGGTGATCCCCATAGAAGTCCATACAAAATGCCTCTGGCTCCTTAATCCAAAATACACTAGGAATTCAATCCATGGATTACTGGGAAATCCATATGGAATTGCAATCTCACTTCAGAAAGACAAGAAAGATGAGATGTAGCAAATAAATTCATCTACTTGTGAATTTTAGATACAAACATTCTTAGGGTAAGAAATTGCAAGACATATTGCTCTCACAAAAAACAAGCAGTGAAGGTCTGTTTAGATGGGAAAAATAACAACATGAATATTTCTACTAGGCAATAGTATTTTAGTGATGTAATCTCCAGATTTCCTCCATTAAACTTAATAATTAACATGTTTCAACAATACAGAAGATATTAGTATTTAAACAGTCAAGTAGTCAACAAATGAAAAATTTGCAAAACTATATCAATGGCTTTTGAAAACAAACGAGAAATAAACAAACGAGAAATAAATTAACTTTGCAATTACAGGGTGTTTTTTCCAATTTCTCTTACATCTCAAAATCTAGGGTATCTAAAATTTAAAGCCTGAAGTGAAGAATGTTGTAAATTATCGCTGCATGTACGAAGGGCCCCATTTATTTTTCTCAGGCAAGGCCTATATATAATAGTTGCCTCCATCTTAGAAGAAATGGGCATGTGCAAAGTCTGTTACATATAAGATTATATTGTTCAGCACTCAATAATTATGCCTAACATTCTAGAAATAGAAGAATCAATATAAGAGATAAAAATCCAGTAATTGGAGAGGTTATTTTATTTTATTTTTATCTAATAGCTTCATTTATAAAAATTGTAAATGTTCTGCTCCCACAAATTATTTTGTACTTTTTTATAGTTTTGTAATTCTTTAATTGTCTGACTTTTAAGTATTTATTTGATGTCACTTATACAATATATTTATGGTTGAAATACAAGTAATCTTATGAATTCTTTATGGAATCCACAACAAAGAAATTGGACAATTTTTAAAAAAACTTTTTGAAATTTCAACTTGCTGACCACACTGACTCTTATAATCTCATATGCTCTCTCAGTTTCTTCATCAGGCTGAACAGGAAGACATAAGACAATTCTAGGTTTATTTCCAGTTATAGGGTCAAAGATAAAAACTTGAACTTATTTTTAGTGAGTTTTCAGATCTGTAAACAAGTTCACAGAGTGTTGGGTCAGTTGAAGTACTGGAATTAAGAGACTTGGCAGAAGTAATGATAATTTGTACAAGAGATGGATCTACCAACATGGGTCAAAATGTCTATGAGTAAAAATAATGAATGGTGATACAAATTATGAATGAAATGTGCTATAGAAAGTAACAGCAATAGTGTAAGATGATCTGCTAGAAAGGACGTGCTTATTTCCAGCAATGCAATGATCCAATATAACTCTGAACGACTTATGAAAATTGCAGTCCATCTATAGATAAAGAACTGATGGTATCTGAAAAGAGATTGAAGCATAATTTTTTTTATGGTTCCTTAATCTGAAGTTTTGTTTTTATCTGTTTTCTCTCACAACCTGGCTAATGTAGAGATATAGAGATGTATAACTTATATTGAATTGCTTGAGTTCTTGGGTGTGGGTGTGGGTGTGGGTGATGGGAAGGGTGGGAGGAAGAGTTAGAACACAAAGTTTTAAAATTTAGAAGATAAAATTCTAAACAGAAAGGTGCGTGAGCAAGTTACAAAGCATAACTTAAAAGGGGGAGATCAATGTAATTTCTGTAATGAAAATTATGTCACCAATCTCACTAGTTATAACTTAGCAAAATGAAGAAATTGAGTCATCCTCTTTGTAGGTTTAATTTATTTTGACAAAGAAAAAGTTTTTAAAAAGGTTCCATATCAAATAAAAACCTGTTAAAGTAAAATGTCCATGAGATTGTTTTGTACAAAAAGAACTATCTTCAAATCATAAAATAAATGTAGAGATGATGAGTCACGTATTTTGCCAAAATATTTTAAGAATTAGAGTATGGCCTGGTTTGGGATTTGGAACTGATTTTATTTAATACTTTTATAAGTATGCTAAGAAAGAAATGGATATTGAAATCTCTTAAGACTGAAAATAACTGCTTCAGGGTAATAAAATGTCATAGTGACAATGAGAAGCTGCATGATGGGAGTGGTCATAAAAGTGGCAGATAAGCTGCAAGATGTGCAAGCATAATATAATTCATTTAGGTTAAATCAGTACAAACTGAACAGATGATTATAATTTAAGAAGGACATTGGTAAGCTGAATAAAGTTTAGATGAATATCTACTGGCATGGTGAAGGGCTTTGAATCAATATAATAAAATAAAAATCATTTGAAGAAAGCAAGGTTTTAACTTTGTGAAAAGGCTATTGGTGAGTACCAGGTATGGGGCATGATATCTGTCTTTAAAGAGCTATCACTGGAAATAGAGAGTAGAATATTGTTGTTGGAAAATATTTCCTTTCTGAGTTCATCTGTTAGGTAACTGCTACTGAACCTGACAAAGTAGAAATTGTAGACATAAAAACCTTGACTTTATTATGTTTGAGCATGGGTTCAAATATTAGACAGAAATAAAGCCAAATGAAGATTAGCATTCTAACAAGGCCTGTCATAGACAAAATTATGCAAGATGACAGAAGAAAAAAATTTATATCTTACATATTGCAATCTTTTTTATTCTTAGGCCATAAATATTAAAGAAAAGACATATAAAAACCTATGCTTTCTTCAATGTTATGGAAGAAATAGGCAAACAAAGTCATAATCTCATAATCTCATACATCCCCTAAGGGAACGAATCTAGTTAAATAAATTTTAGTCAGGTTACAGATTAAACTACAGGTAAAGGATTCAAACATAGAATGAAAGAGGGAGAAGGGCGGCAACATGTCACCAAGAATTGCAGACATTTGAAATTCCTCCTCTAGCTTCTTATCTAGGGAATGTTTAAGCCTTAAGTAAATTTTCACATCTCATGGGACAGGTTTCAGCCAGTTCAATAATCTCCTAACTAGGAGAAATAAACCTGAACTCCTTAAATAATGAGAATTAATAAAATGACATTTAAAATCCCTTCAAAAACACTGTTTATCTCCAGTGGGCAGTATCAGGAGCAGTAGGTGAAAGCTGCAAAGACAAATTTTGATTAGATGCTGGTGAAATTGTCATAACAATTAAAACTTTAAAGAAAAGGATGGACTGCCTCAAAAGATGGTGAAATTTGGAGGTCTTCATAGTTTTTATTAGTATAAAAAAATTGGAAACTCATTGTTGTGCATCTGTTTTCAAAACTTTAAGAGCAATGTTCAGAGGCTACTTAGCATAATGCATAGAAAGTTGAATTTGGAGGCAGGAAGAACTTCAGAGCCTGCCTCTAACACATACTAGTATTAGGACTCTGGGGAAGTAGATGATGCTATGAAGTGGATAGAGTGCTGGAGCTGGAGTCAGGAAGACCTCTAAGTTTAAATCCAACTTTATGCTTTTATTAGCCATATAACCCTATATAAGGCACTTAACCTCTGTTTGCCTTGATTTCCTCGATTATAAAATGAGAACAATAATAGCACCTACCTCATTTGGTCATTGTGAAGCTCAGATGAAATAATATTTCTAAAGTGCTTATCACAATGCTGGGCACACAGTAGTCTCTGAATAAATGCTTGCTCACTTCCTCGTTCAAGAATAGTCTATATGGCCAATTACATATTATAGTGGGACGTTTTTTCACTTTGGGATTGGATAAAATGGTAGCTGAGGTGCTTTCCGACTCTTAAAATTCTGTGATTTTATGAGTTCATGAGCTATGAGTTTTAGCCACATCCTAGGCAAACGCAAATGACCTGAGCCATTTTAGATGACTACGTAAATATACTAGCCAAGGAATTTTTCAGTCATTTTTTTTTGTGGGGGATCTTTAGGGATGAATGGGAAATAAATTATAAAACATTATTTTCTCATATAAAAATCATTGTGTTCAAATGGTTCTGAATGGTTCAAATAGTTCTGAATGGTTCAAATAGTTCTGATTGCTCCTCCTTTACAAATACAAAATGAGGATGGAAATAAAGGAAAGAATGACAATTAGATAAAGTATGGGGAGAGACTTCATCATACTGGGGCAAGGAATAATCAATCAGTCAACAAAAATGACATTCCCTATCTTGAAATCTGATAGTTGTAAAAAGATATTATGAAACTACAAAATTACAGAGGAAATATGAGTTGGGGGCTTAAGTTAAAATATTCATCTAAAGTGACTCTAGATCCTAGAAAATTTGGAAAGCAGAGAAACAGAAAAGAGAAAGGATGGGGAAGCTTGAGTAAGGACAGAGAAAAAATGAAGACAGTCCTCTTCCTATAATAGTCTTTCAACATAGAAATATATCCAGAACTGTGGCCCATGAGTCTGATAATTGCTCTTCTCTGATATAGGTGCCAGATAACATATTCTATTTAGCTTAACATGAATCTGTTCAAAAGATTCAGTAACAATAAAACCTTAGGGTATTCCCTTGACATTTTAAGGTCCTAAAGGGACAATTTAAAGAAGTCCTCTTTAATTCTGTAGCTATTAACATATCACGAGGACAATTTTTTTAAATCCACAAATTTGACAAAAGCTGAAAATATACATTATCCAGGAACACATTATAAATTAATGGATAATAAATTGTTGAATCATTGAGGTGTTTGAGGTTACATACTTAATATTTTGACATTCTCATCAGATACTATTGGGTTGGAAGGACCAAAGGTGAATAAGTTATTTCACATATTCCTATTACAGATCTACTTTTCTTTAACAACAACAAAAAGTCCTCTAAAGGATATGAGGACTATCGACTATTGAAATGAGTTCACTATATTTATGGTGATTACATTCACATTAATCTAAGTTTTAATTATATTTTAAACACATTTCATTTTGGTCATTTCATAAAAAATTACTTTTTGGAAACTTTTTTGATAACAAATGTTTCAGAGATTAATATAGACACATGCCATCAAATAGAAGATTTAGAAAAGTAGAGCAACCTCTATGGAATTTACATCTGAATGAATAATTCATCAGCTGTTATTATTACAGATCAAATATCTGTTTTTCTAATGGAAACACTGGGGATTCCTAATTGTTCATAGTCAAATTCCATTTGATTTCCTTAATCCATTTTTCTTCTTTGATTTACCATCTTCTGCAGTATTGTATTAGTGCTTTTCCATATTAGTATTTTTTTTTAACAAGGGAATTGAAATCTGCACATCTGATTCATTTGAGATTACCATGAAAAAGCATCATTGCTGCAAGTGAAATGAATTACTTTTTTTTGAAGACTTTTGCCCCAAAGCAATATCTAGCATTTGTTATGTGGAGAAAAATGAATTGTATACAAATAGTTTTCACAGATGATTTCTGTTAACTTTTTATTCCCTAATCTAAATATCCATATATAATTCATATATGTTAGTTAAAAATGCAAATTAATAGTTATTGACTTATTGTAACTTGAAACCTAGTCTAGCATACATCAAAATAAATATCAAGGACATAGATTCCACCTTTATGGAACTTAAATAATTTTAATATACTTTAAAAATTGAAATTTTGAGTTCTTTCAAAGTATTAAAAAACATATCCTGAAATCATACTGAACATCCATAATAACCATAGTGTATTATGTATTTTCTTTGCCTACAGCAATGTCAGACCAGTGAAGGGCACAGGGAAGACACAAGAGAAAGCAGGTTTGCTTACCTGAGGCAGCAAAACGTAGACACATTGACATCCGGACAAACGTCTGAACACAGGCAAATATTTATAGTAGGTAATAATAATTAGAAAGTTCACAAAATGGAGGCCTATTTATATATCTGTTGTCAAATAAAATCAAATTTTCCTATTGATCAGGATTGATGAAATTTTGGACTTGCTTTATAATTCTTTCCTTATTTATTCTCTTTCTTCGAAGTCAATTCTTCCCTAAGGTACCTATCAGGTTATCCTTAGCATATCTCTTCAGGAGATTCATTGTTGTCTCTTCATATTTTTCTTGCAACATTTAAATTTAGAAATCATTGCTACTTAGAAATAAACCCAGGGGGCAACTAGGTGGCGCAGTGGATAAAGCACTGGCCCTGGATTCAGGAGTACCTGAGTTCAAATCCAGCCTCAGACACTTAACACTTACTAGCTGTGTGACCCTGGGCAAGTCACTTAACCCCAATTGCCTTACCAAAAAAAAAAAAAAAAAGAAATAAACCCAGGATTCTTCCCTGGAGAATAAATGTTTATGTCTAGAGTTGGAGATTGGGGAGTTTGGTGAGGAAATTTATAAAAAAAATTGCAAAATGTGGGGTTTACAAAAAATTTGGTGTGTATGTCTATGTCGCAAGGTTGAGAGAGA